>NW_004524593.1:1876800-1901678 GCF_000260255.1 Octodon degus | reverse complement strand
AAAAGGGTAATATAAATGAAGGACCATTTTGTAATGAATAAGTCTGTTATTTCTTAATGGCAAAATAGAAAACAACATTCCCTATCTGAATGCACAGCTCAGGGATGAGAGGAAGTTGGATGCAAGAATCCCTGGACAGACCTATGATGATCCATGTGGCTCAACTAGCAGCCTCTGGTTCTACAGCTACCCCTGAATAAGGAGGAACATCACCCTCATCAGCTATGGCCTTTGTGGATGGAGCTGAATGTCATGGCATAAGAGCTAACAGAGAACTCTTTTCACTTTCCCTACTAAGTAGGCTGCCATTGGTGTTCTTCCTCAGCTCTCTCTTCTGGGGAGATGGGGTGACTCATGGCCAGTCTCCTGAATACTGAATTCCACATTTTTAATAGAAATTTCAAGGTCGTCATTATGAACTGTATCATCAAGTAGCTCAGGTCAGGGGCCTGGAGTGCCTTCCACAGTTTATGTTTGGACTTGATCATAGGTTTCTATATCCACAGTAGAAGTGACCACTGGGCTTTCCAACACCTTGACCTTGAACTAAGGAATAGAATCCATTTCCTCCTCAGCTTTTCTGCTACGCACCCAGTAACAGTAACTTCAGAACTCCAAAAGGGTCTCTTAAAATTTGAGGATCCACATCTCTGTGTAATACAATCAGTCCTACATTTCTGTCGTGCAGTGCAGGCTATACACCATGGTGGTAGATGTCAAAAAGTAATGGGGTTGGGGAAGGAGAGTTGGATCAGAAGGATGTACAAAGTAATTTTGTATATCTTGTTTGGGGAGAGGCATAGTGAATATATACAATTGTAAAAAAAAAATAGTAATCTAAATATTTAATATTTTATATACAAGGTCTACCATCTTCCAGGTATAAGATAGCAGTCTACAACCATGAAGAACACAGCAGGATGCAGACTTCCTCCTTCCCTATGCCTTTCCCACCAGCCCTCATCTCTCAAGGTCTCAGAAGCAGCCCCATAGTGTATCCTTTGTTGTTGAAGGAGAGCTGAACATGACAAAATGGTGGCTTTCTCTCTCGAATTCTGGCCAGACAGGAAGCTAGGATTGCTAGAGGGGTAAAGGTTTCATATGAGGAGGGGGGTGAGTTTGTATCTAGTTCCTTTCTTTTAGGTGGTAGGACCCAGCCCTCTTGTGCTTCTTAGCCACTTCCCCCCTCCAACACACACACACACACACACACACACACACACACACACACACAAACATTCTGAGCCACAAGGGAGCACTGAGTCGGTCCAGAGAAGGATTCTAGGAGAAAAAGTCATCAAACACATGAACCCACAGATGATTATCTCTGGCAATGTTCCCTGACAAAAGTGTCTCTGGCTGGGATTTCTGGAAGTAGCCGAGTGCGGCAATCAGGTCATCCCAGTTCAGCCTGGTGGTTGTCATCCTAGGGTTCTTTCTTCACAGTAAGCACAGAGATCTCAGTTGGCTTCTGCCATTCTCCTACAGGCCAACAGTACCTGGAGACATTGGGCTGGCTCTCCTCCCCAGGGGAAGCCATTGCTCCACAGGGAGCTAACTAAAAGGTTTTGGTGGCAAGTCTATCTGTGGTGGAGCAGTCTATCCATGCTCTCCCACACATGAGCACTTTCGCATTTTTCAAGCAATGAGATTAGTAGACCAGAAGTTCTATTTCTGCCTTTGCTACCCTCTGGCCTAACACTTTAAACAGTTTTGTCTCTCTTTTTAAAAAATGGACCCAATAATGCCACTGAGTACTTACTTCAGAGAGAATTTAGGGTCATCAATGAGATAATAAGCACTAAATATGGTGACTTCAGTAATAAATGGTGGCCTTGGACAGGGTCCACTGCAAGGTCATGACTCTTTTTTTAAAACCCTAGGGACATGTCATGCAGAAATTCATCCACTCATTTGTCCAAACAGAAGAATTTTAAGGACAGGAGGATTTAGGAATTTGAAATATGAATGAGTCAGAATTTTTTTTCTGATTGTCTGCATTTGTCTATTTCAATCTTTTCCCCCTCCCATTACAACTTCTGACATCACTCTCTCTTCTTCACTACATTCTACTATCTGCCATTCTTAGGAGACACTCAGATTTCCAGAGCTGGTGGAAGGCATAGTAAAAAAGAAAGTAATACCACTTCACTCAGAACCATATCTCTAGCCCAAGAATGCCCCCAAGCAGAGCCAAAGAATATCTTGTCCCTCTTGGAGGTGGTGCTTAAAGTGCTCAGTTCCAAACAGAACCAACACCCACCATACTTGGGTTTAATCAGAACTGAAAGTGAACTCTCCCCCCCCCACTTCCCCTGCTTTAATATATATAAGTGAAGCAACTAGAGCCTTACAGAGCTGGAGGCCAAATCAAGGCAAGGTTTGATCCGTACAAGAAGCCACATCTCTTTAAAATCCCCCTTGGGAGACTAGCTTGCATGACTTGAAGAAACTCCCCAACACCACTTGTTGAATTTCCCCAAGTAGGTTTGGGCACGACTGAAGGGGCCGGGGAGGCAGACAGTGTCTCGAATGCAAAAGTAAGGTACATACAGGTAATCAACTGAACATACTCAGAGGGACAAGAGGCAGGAGAGAGGAAGCAGTGCAAAAAGTATTAGCTCTGAAGTAGGAAGCCATGTGGAGCCCCCGTTGGTGCAGCCTCAGTGCTGGAGGAGCACAGAGCCTCCCTGCGATCTTTCTGAGCCAAGGGCCAGTCTAAATTCATTTTTGCTTCTCCAGACACTCAGAGGCAAGCTTTTCTTTCAGAGCTGTTTTTCACTGCCAGATGCCCCAGAAAATAGGACAGAACAGACTTTTGTCCTCTTTCCAAGCACATGTAGCCAAGGATTAGAGAAAAGTGGAAAGGGTACCTCTTGCCTCCTTGCAAATGCAGCCAACCTCTGCTAGGCTCAAGACACGGGCACTGTCCCACCGCCATCAAATCAGCAAGACCTTTGCCCCAGCATGAGCCTAACCTGTTGTACCCAACCCCTTGGCATGAATTCACGCCAAGAGAAAAAGTAAAAGGTCAGGTTGGGCTCTCTCCGCAGCAAGAACCCAGAGAATCCTGGAGACACTGACATTTAAAAAATCACCTCTTCCAAGCTCCCTTGGAAGAACATAACTTTTAACTCTACCTTCACTCTCAACCCCCAGGCTTCCTTTACAATACTTTCCCACCACGGAGGGCTTGTCAGGAAAGAGTTAAAGAAGGTGCACGATTAATTTCCCAGCACTCATCTACATACGAAAAGAGCAGCCTCACACGGAGGCACATAGAAACCGCCGGCGGTGACTGAGCTCAGCCCTCACCTGTCTTATGCAACAGTACACACGCAAGTGCACTAACGCACATAGCAAACCCAGGGTCCACATTCCTCTTTCATTCAGTAGACATAGTTTTGCACCTTTCTGTTCCTACGCAAAACCCAGCTCTCCTGGCAGCAAAGAGAGATATCACCTCAGTGCCAAACGCCTTGCAGGAACACAGACACACAGAACCAAAATGCATCTCATCGCTCTCCTTGGTGCTGAAATACGCCAGCAAAGAAGGGAAGGAGCGGAGTGCTCTGGACTTACCGGGTTGGGGGCGGGCAGCCAGGAGGGAGAGGAGATCCCTGTGAAGAGAATTCTTGTCTCTTAGGGCTGGAGCCAGCTGACGCTCTCTCCTAAGAGCCCACCGCTCTCCCTCTTTTCCCTTCCTCCTTTCCTGAGAGGAGGCTCCACAGCAGGGCTGCGAGTGGAAGGAGAGAGAAGAGACAACCAAAATAAGATCAAAAAGTCAGGTGGCTTTACTCCACTAGTGGTAATTCCTTGGGTCAGAAAAGACCCCCCCCTCCTCGCTCCCTCTCTTTGGGTCTGCTCCTGTCTGTCTCTACGTGTTGAGCCAACAGCTTTAGCACAGTCGGTTCCTGCCTCTGACGTGAGCGAGATGGGAAGTCTGGAGTGTTCTCTGTCTCTCTCTCTCTCTCTCTCTCTCTCTCTCTCTCTCTCTCTCTCTCATGCGCTCTCTCTTTTCCTCTCTTGCTGAAATTTCAGCAGTATATTTTTTTAAGCCTCTGTTTTTTCCGTATCTCTACAAGCATCCCCCTAGTGGACAGAAAAGAAAAGCATCTCGAGTTCTCTTGAACAGTCTTGGTTCAGGCATAGACACACTCCCTGCACCCACAAACTTAGCGGCTGCAACCACGCAGCCCACGTCCTGAAGAGGACAGAGTCCTCCCTCTGGAGCACAAAGTAGGAAGAGGGAGGGAAAGGGAAGGAGTTTTTGAGGATCCTTTGCCCACAATAGCAAAACAAGTTTTTTGTGGGTAAAGGATTTAGTTTTTTAGACTGGGATTTGGGGGCTGCCATTAGGAGCAGAATGTTTCAACAGTTGTGAGGGTGCCAGGAGTTTTAAGGCCCTGTCACTGCAGAGGAAATCCCCCAAGGGGTCGGGGCCTGCATCCAGCTGAGGAAGGTGTAAACTCAGTACACCGGGATGGAGGTGGGGACTCCAGGACCAAGGGGACCATAACTAACTAGTACCTCCTCCCACTCCACAATGCAGCTTTTCTGAAAGCTAATTTGAAAACTACTTGGGAAGACAGAGTCTGAGATCATCTCAGGAAAAAAAAGACAGTAGTGACCTTGTAGGACACATAGAGCACCTCAGCAGAGAAGGGGCCTCAGGGAGTCGCTGCTCCCAAGCTCAAAAGAATATCTAACTCACTTTTATATACACAACCTCATGTCCCCCTCACAGGGGTCCTAGTACTGTATTAAACCCTCCAAGCTTGAGCCCTACTGCCTCTCGTTTACTGGACCTATTGCTGCTCTATAGCTCAATTCCACTGTTTGTAAAATGTGGATAATGCTGCCCCCTCCCTACTGAATAGGAATGTTGAGGGATTGGAGAGACTATAGAGATGCAGGACTTCAGGGCTGGCAGGAAATGTGAAGGTAATCTTATCCAAACACTCTTCTTATGTTTGACTCATCTTTAGCAAATAATAATAGTTGGAATTTATAGAGTATTCACAGCAGCTGCTAGGTACTGCTATAAGCCTTTACATGTTCACTCAATTAACTCACACAGTAAGCCTATCATGCAAACGATATGATTGCATTTTATAGACTAGGAAATTGAGGCACAGAGCATGCAGTAACCTTCCTTAATATCACACAGTTAGAGCATAACAGGGGTGGGGTTGGTGGGCCATCTGACCCCAGAGCTGTCTCTCTAAACCATCATGTACAATAAATGTTACTTCAGAAACGACAACATCTAAAATAAATAGAAGATAGCACCATAGTGATTATTGCTGTATTTATGATAAAGTTCCTAGATTGTCATTATAAATTTACATGTCACTGAGTTTTTAAAATAAGATATTTACAACTATGGGTGCCAAACAAAGTGGGATTGCTATAACTGATGAGAATTCCCTAGAAAAATTAATTCTCTTGGATATTTGGGTAACCACATATACAAAAACTGGCCATAAATCTCATGAAATTGAAAACTATTGGGCTTTAGCATCAGATCAGAAGACAGATCACACAATTTCTGTATCAAAACAAATCGCTGCGCAGTGCCTAGTGCCATGCTAGGATGGAGCCAGTGATTTGACGAACAAACTGCTTCAATGCAAGCTAATAAGCACTCAGTAAGATACCAGCACTTCTTCACAATCTCAAGGAATCATGAATTCCTCACCCAATGTGGTTTACTTTTCTTTTTTACTTTCCTTGGGTCAAAAGTGAATGGGGAAGATCAAAGATGGAATATACTAGTGATCAAAACTCTCTTCATAGAATCTTCAGTTTCTCAGTGTGTGCAGAAAAAGCAAGAGAAACTGACAGTTCAGAAGCCAAGTGCTGAGACAGGGGCAGGGGCAATAGACCAAGTAACACATGGAAGAGACAACTACTCTCTGACTGCTGAAGACTGCATAACGAGTCATGGCATGTAAGCTGATACCTCAAAA
Source organism: Octodon degus (assembly GCF_000260255.1). Classification (NCBI taxonomy): domain Eukaryota; kingdom Metazoa; phylum Chordata; class Mammalia; order Rodentia; family Octodontidae; genus Octodon; species Octodon degus. The sequence goes on along the minus strand of NW_004524593.1, from coordinate 1,895,706 downwards.
AGGCAGCATTTTCTCAGTAAACTGTGGATGGGAAGTAAAGCTGAAGACGTGGTGTATGCAAGCTCACGGAGGTGAAAGGCAGCCCAGTTTGAACCTTCCAGGGTAAAGATTACCCTCTTCTTTACAACTAGGGAAACAGCTTCAGAGAAGTTAAGAGGCCTACCCAAGATCACACTTCTACTAAGAACAGAGCGCTAAGTAAAAAGCACCTGAAGCATGTGTGCTGGACTCTAAGATAATCATCTTTTAAGGCATCATAATGTATTTTGTCACTGAGATGCACATGCACAATTTAATAAAGTACTTCACTAGCACACCTGATTAAAAAAAAACAAAAAAAAACAAGGATGTGGCATCTACGAAGAAGCAGATATGTGTGACCCATCACCATGAGATGAGAAGGCCACAGGAAGGCACTAGTTCAATCAAAAAAGAAGAAATCCAGGATGGCAGCATTGTTTTTGCTGGGTGTGAAATTAGCAAATGTATTTGTGAGTGGGGATGTTTTTGAAGAACAAAGGCACTGAATGCTTACAAAGGAAAGGGAGGATGAATGTAGAAAGGACATTTTCAGGTAAAGAGTTATGGGGGTTGAGTGGAGAGGAAGAAGAGGCCCTTCAGCCTGGGAGGACTGATTGGGCCTTCACAGGGGACTGGGTCACTTAGCTGGATCTTTAAAAGTGGGTCGGAAGATAGTATTGCATTGCACCCAGGAAGTTTATGTGTGGAAAACATGAGACCTGAGTCACTTTCAAGAATAGTGGGACATTGATTAAAGGGAGAGGAGAGGGTGATTTTAGGCAGAAGCAAATGAACAAGACTAAAGACAGGACCCCAGCTCTATTTTCTTAATCCATGAGGCAAATTTTATACTTTTTTAGTCCATGGGATGAAATGTGTGGTACCCAAGAGCTATCTACAAAACACTTATTGATTGGCTCCTAATAACAACTCAAATACATTAATGAAAGACAATATTACACTGGGCTGAGGTCAGGTATTGGCTCCCTGTCTTCTGATCTACTCTTCAGCAGGCCCTGCTGTCACAGAGTTCCCTTTGGAAGTTGATAGTAACTGGCCCCTGAATTTTGTTTTTATGGAGCTCTCCCACCCCTAAATCCTCCTTTGTGTTAGTATTTCTTTCTTTTCTTGTGCCTAGGTCAGACGGAGCATCCCCTGAGACACCCAGATCTCTCCAGAGAATCAAGAGCTAGTATGGTCAGTCACCAGGATTCAATTTCTCAAGGAAAAAAACAGTGTCATGGCCAGCATCCCCAAAGGCCCTGAATCCACCCTTCACATAATTATTTTATTTTATTTTTATGTATTTTAGTACAGCATCTACAGGGTCTCACTACACAGATCAGACTGGTGGTAGTGATCCTCCTGTTTTCAGTCTCCCAAGCACTGGGATTACCACATCGAGTGGGTGTCACTGTACTGTTGTTGTTGTTGTTGTTGCTGTTGTTGTTGTTTGTTTGTTTGTTTTTGTTTTTTAACAGAAAAGAGAAATTAACCTAGGGCTCTGCTTTGGAACATGGTGAATCAAAGTAGCAAATGGGAGCCTTCAATTCCCAGACCAACCAAAGCCATCTCACTCTTCCGATGGGTACAGAAGAAAGAAGGTCAGTACAAACACCAGAAAAGATGGAGCTCTAGCTAAGAGAGTAGAACTGGACTAGGCCTCTTGATGGTTAATGCCACCCTCTCTCATCCATGAATCCAAGGAATTGTTGGGGAGAAAGCCTTCTCATTTCCCAGTCCTTCTCTTCTACACAATTTCTGACCTCCTCTGTCCATTTCCAAAGTCTATACATTGCTATGTGGGATTTTATATCATTGCTTTTTCTTCCTATTAGGATACAAACCACTTAGGGTCCAGGATAAGGTTTGCTTCTGGGGAACATCTATCTGTCTATTGTGAAGCTCTATGAAGCCAGAAGAAGGGAATGTTAGGGAATAGAGACAGAGGAAAAGAGATAGACAGAGACAGAGAGATACTTTAAAACTAATACTTAAGTCTGCTAGCTTTAGAAGAGTAGAGAGTAGATACGATAAAGATCGGAGATATTTTTGGCAGGTAATGTTTTTCCTTTGCTTTGCTGACCCCAAAGCTTTTCCCCATAGTAAGCATAAGGAATATCAAAGTGGCTCTGTGCCCCATATTGGGATGAAGAGTCTGGCTATGAGCTTCCCACTCTGCATTTGCACCTAATTACACAGACTTAATTACAATAGCCTGTCCGGTGGTGCATTCTGTAGGTAGAGGGCCCAGGAGTGACGTTCAGTAGTTAGGAGGCCAGGGTGTTAGTTATAGAGACACAGGAAATGTGTAGCATTTCTAAACCAATGAAGCAGTTAGCCCTGTCCTGGAGGGAGAAGGGTCCCAGAACCTGCCCCAGAATCTGTGTTCACCCCCACACCACAGCGCTCATCAGGTGTGAGCTCCAGGAGCCTCTGTAAAGACTGGGAGCTTGTGTCTGTCCAGCACCTGCCTGGAAAACACATCAGACCATCCAGAAGAAGCTGCCCTAAGGCCTCTCAGGTCTTTCAAATCAGCATCTTTATCCTACATGTTGTCTACAGGGCCTGTGATGAAAGAGAAGAGCAGGGGGGCCTGCCCCTTAGCTCAGTTCTTTAAGTGGCTGCTTCAACAAAGCAGTCAGGCTCAGGTTGCTGTGGTTCGATCCCCACAACTCAAGCCAGCCAAACCTGCCCTGAAGGCATTCGGAACAAAAAAAAAAAAAAAAAGAAAAAGAAAAAAGAAAGAAAGAGAAGAGCAGGAGCAGAAATTGCCAACAGTCAGAGTTGTCTAAGAAAGGAGACTTCCTAAACATGGCCCAGCTGAGGAAGGATAGCCACCTGTCAGGACATGATAGAGACATTCAAGCATTAGCTGGGTGGTTGGAGTAAATGACTCATCCATTTCCTTTCAACTCAGATAATGTGAGGTTGTATTGTCCTAATGACTAAGCAATCTGCTTAAAGAGGACTATTTCAGGATCTGGAACTTATTTTCTGGGAGAGGGAGGTGAGGGCTTTTTATGACCCTGAGCATAACTTACAAATACTAGGTCTCGCACGGCCATAGAAGGCCCTGTCTTCTAAAAGCCAGGGCTAGATTTGGTTCTGTCCCCGCCTGACTCAGCATGACTTGACAACCTCTTGGCACCACAGGAATGGTGTCTGGGAAGATGTTGGGAGTTACAGGGACCTACCATGGAGACAGGAAGACTGAGGCTATAGATGAGTAAAGGTGGCCCCAACAAGTCTGCAGAGCATTGAAATGTAGAAGGAACCTAGAGGGAGAGCAAGTCTTGTAAGTGGAAGTTTGCTGAAAATCCAGGAACCTTCTGTTGTGCTAGTGGAGCAGGTAGGGAGAGGCACTTGCCCCTAATCTCTCTGTTGTGGTGTCACAGACAGTAAATGCCTTCATGGTAGGCTGTGGGAGCTATTACATTTCTTCCTGAATACCTTTTCCCATTTTATTCTTGCTTTTCTAGAATGAAATCTTCACATCCTCCATTCTAGACACTGCCTAGGACTTAGATTAAGTCTGGCCATGCTTTGGTCATTGGCCAGACTTAATGGTCATTAAGTTGGTCATTCCTGTAGGCACAACAAGGGATTTGGGGCTGGGCATATGCTCCAAGTAGAGCCAATCAGAATCTTTCTCAAAAATTGGGAAAAGAAGTCCTTTTATAAATGGGGTTGTTGAGTGGGACCTAGGTAATCCTGGAGTCTATCATAGTCATTTTCTCTGGCTTCCTTGAGAAATTCAATTCACGTTTACAAATAAATACCTGGCAGAAAATAAAGCCAAATACCAGGAGAAAGAAAACCCAGACGATGTTGTTTAAAGTCCTAGATTCAACCACACCAAAACTCTCATATGAGCCAATAAGTGCTCTTTCACTTAAGCTAATTTGTGCTGGGTTTTTATCAGGCTAGCTTAACTTTTGTGTCTTCTAAGGTTCATGGAAAATTCCAATCCTTCTTGAGTATATGCCTTCATACAGGGTATGGAATATCTAAACGGGAAGCTAAGAACCAGCTGCACAAATAGCCTGATGGAAAGCAGGAGAGAGGAATGGGATGGACACCCAGGGAAGAAAGATAAACATTCCCTTCCTTGTCATTCTGCTGAGAACAAGTCCTGAGACCCAAGTACTTTTCTTGCAGAAAGTAGGAAAGAGGCCCTGCAGGCTGTTATAGTGACTTCTATCTCCCTCTAGAAGATGATAGAACAATGGAAGCAGCAGGCAGGACCTGCCCCAGAGGAGGCTAGTTAGGAGGACTCCATGCTTCGGTGTGCCCCCAGGCAAAAAGACTCTGCCAAGGACCAGTGACTAGTGATATTAGGGGGCCCCTTGGTTGTTTGTGGATTCCTTGCCCATAGCAGGATGTAAATGCCAGGAACCACATTCATCCGTGACAAGACTGTTGTCCACCCCCAGGATCCCAGTGACTCAACCAGGAATGACACCTCCAGCACCCCACCACCACCCACCCACCCCCACTCCCACTTCCCTTGGTTCCTGTCTGGGCACAGCTGGCTCAGACAGCTCTGCACAGTCTTCGTGTCACAGGAAGCTGCAACCCCAAACCTGTGTGAGCAAGCTGGTGCCATCTCGCTGTGAGCCAGGCACCCTGCCCCACCACCAGGACTTAAGCACCCATGTGCAGGATCCAACCACTGCAGCGTGCCTGAGGAGGGCAGCTGCTGAGTGATGGCATGCTAGCTAAGGAGGATGAAACTCAGCCCTTGGCTCCCCAGCCAGCCTGCCAGCCAGCAGGAATCACTGTCTACATCCAGAGAGTGAGCCAGGCTTCCCACACTGAATTAGCAAGAGCCAAGCAGATGTCTCCCTTCAGTGCAGCAAAGGATTAGATAGGATGGAGCTGGCTACTTCCCCCTTGTGTCATGGCCAAGGACAACTGGGGAACCCAGGGCAGGGGCCTTCCTGCTCAAGGACCCCACTGGGACTGCCCTACTCACCCTTCCCTCCATTTCTACCCCTCTGGTTGTCCCACACCAGGTTTCCTTCTTCATAAATTTCTCACTGTAACTTGGTTCCTAGAGCCCTAGTTTTCATTACCCATGGTCTTTGAATAAGAAATGAAGACCTGTGTTAGGGTTCAACTTTTGCATTGACTATTTTAGAAACATCCAACATTCCTCAGAGTCTTTCTCCTGAACCCCTACTCCTGTAGGGCAGCACTAGGCTGAGACACTAGGTCCTCCTCCATTGCTCAAGAGAATTGCTATTGTATGACCTCTCTGTTACCTCTAAAATTCATGGTGAATCTCAATCTCCAAAGCAAAAATATTAACTAGAAAACCAAAAATAGTTGAGCTGTGTGGTGTAACAATGCCACAAGGGCTTCCCCCTCATGAGTAGGATTAGTGATCTTATAATAAGTCTTGAAGGAACGAGGTAAGGCCCTTCTGCCTCTCAGTTCCTTCTGTCATGTAAGGACACAGCCACATGGCACCATTTTGAAAGCAGAGACAAGGACTGGTTCATCAGAAACTGAACCCATAGTAGCTTGACCTTGGAGTTCTAGGCCTCCAGCATTGAGAAATTCATTTCTATTGCAATCACACATCGCTTAACAACAGAGTGATGTTCTACGAAATACATAGGCAATTTCATCATTGTGTGAACATCATAGAGTGTACTTACACAAACCAAACAAGCTACAATGTTGCTTAGTGACCTAATCTCCTGGGACCATTGTCCTACATGTGGCTCATCACTGACATTTAACAGTGATGGCTATATCTATAAATTATCCATTCTCAGATATTTTCTTATAGCGGCACAAATGGACTATGATGGAGACAGGACCGTGGTCCTTTCTGGGTTGCTGTCATTGTTCTGTGGCCCACATCCTTCATTGCTTCTCAGGCCGAGCTCTGCAGCTGAGTCCTTCCCACTCGTAGCACTATGCTCCTGTCTCCCTCCTCAGCGCAGATGCACTGCAGGTGGGAGAGAATAATGCAGGAAGTGCAGCTTCCTCGCGGGGCTGCCTTGGAGGCACCTGCACTCTAAGGGTCTGGTGACTGTGCAATCCTCTTCCTATAACGTTGAAATCTCAGTGGTCACTACTTCATAGGGCAGCTATAAGATTGCATGAGTTAATTCACAGAAAGTGCTTGAAAGCCCCTGCCCTGGGGGCTCATCCATGCTCACAATTATTCAACAAACATTTTGAATACATTTATTTTTTTAAAAGCCCCTTGTTCTCACCTTGGTTGTTCCTGACTTTATAAATAAACTTCTCAGATAAATGTTCTTCAGTTCAGTCATTTCTCTGATACACATCTTCATCTAGCTGTCTGCCTTTCCACATACCAATGCCTTGAAGGGACAAGGCTGTGACTCCTTCTTGTGGGGTATATGGGGGCCAACTGAAAGAGTGGGTGAGAGTTCTGCGAACAGTGGCTAGAATACAGCAGGAACTCAACAGGCATTTATCGAATGTGATCATCTGCCTGCATATACCTGTTCTTGCTCCCTTGCCACTGGACCCCTCAGCGACATCTTCCTGACACCAGCTCTGAAACGACCATAGTTGTTGCTGCCTTCCTATGGCCCCATAGGCCTCATTTTTCACCGTCCTCCTCAATAACACTTCTTCATGGTTCTGGGGACTGTCCCATGGGAGCTACTTTCCCAACCCACCACCACCCCTATCTTGTTTCAGTTTTAGTTTGAGACAGGAGCTCACTAAGTTGCTCAGTTGCCCAGGTTGGGCTCAAATTTGTGTTCCTCCTGCTTCAGCCTCCTTGAGTGCTGGGAATACAGCTGTACATCTCCACACCCAGCTCAGGTAGCATTTTATAGCCTACCTTCCTGCGTGCTTGTGGTCCAACTCCCCATGACACTTCCTCTCCGAGGGCGGCCCCTGCCCAAGTCATGCCCCGCATCCTAGAACACCACCTGTCTCCCCCAACTCCTTCCATTCTTTATGTCCCAGTCACTTTCAGTGCCTTTGGAGCATGTTTTATGCAAGCAGCGAAGCTTTGAATCAAGCAGAACAGAATTTAAGCCTTCTCTTTTTTGCCTTAAGAAAAGCACTCTGAGCTCCTGGTTTTACTTTTGTAGAATAGAAAAAATATACCGCGGGGTGATTATGGAGATGGGGGGGGGCGATAGCACCTGGAATAGTGATCGACAGCCAGAGGCAGCTCATTACACCCTTGCAGAAAGAGTACATGGAGGCAGGGGAGGCGGCCAGAGCTCCCCGCATCTCATCACCCTCCTTCAGGGCCTTCCTCCGGCTGCCTTGCCCGTCCCTCCCTGCCCTGAGGCTGGCACACTGGAAGCCCTGCTAATCCTTCAGCCACCAGGCATGCGACCCGCCAAGTCCCCGCTAGCAACTGCAATCTGGATCAGTGTGAGAAGTTATTACCCTCTAACACAAGGGTTGGCCGCTGTTTTAGCTCAAGTGCCTCAAATATGGAACAAATTTTGCCAGAAGCACCACAGTGGCCAGAGGAACATTTTTCCAATTTTCAGAAAGGCTGCACTAGTAGCCACTGGCACTGTGGCCCCTGTTTGGCTCTTTCTATAAGCCTTTAATGCACTTCCTATATCTTTCCATCTTTTTTTTTTTTTTTAAATCTGTCACTGTTTAGTAAAGACTTACTCTCCTCCCTCTCCCTTCTATTTTCTATGTCCTTCCCTTTTGACTGCAGCCCCCATCTTTTCTTAAGAACCATGACCCTCTCGTGCTATTCTCAGGGCTATTTATTCCACATTGTCCTGTCCACCCTACCCCCCTTTAATCTTCTTTTCTCTAGTTGGAGGAAGTATGAGTGCCCTCACTGTGAGGCTCAGGTCATGGGAGGCCTCTAGTGGTTCGCTGTGCTCCCTCTTCCAGCACTCATGGTGAGAGCTCTGGTTAGCCTCTCTATGTTACTAAGTAGCCCCAACATCTTTATATCATTTTGTTAATAAGCAGCAAGGCTTGCAAGCCTAGTTAAAACAAATACAAAGACTCTGTGGGGTCTTTGAAGTGGTGGTTGGGAGTTGCTGGGTCGAGGTTAGATTGCTCTCCCAAACCTCCAGCCCTGTCCAAAGCCCATCAATAAGAGCTCTGTAATTCGTGCACATGGGCAGCTCACAAAGCGCAGGGTCTAATCCTGGTTCAACCAGTGATTTGTCAGTCCTCCCAGGGCCAGTCCGTCCTTCCTCTCATCACTGCCATTAACCTCTTGAATTCACCTAGCGTCTTCGGAAAAAGATGACAACAATAATCGCTGCTCTGGTCTCCACACCCCATTAAAGTATGTTAAAGAGGGGATGACATTGCAGGCTGTAGGCACCTGGGGAAAAGAGGACTCAGAAATTTCTCCGTGTGAACACAAGCAGGTGTGGATCTAGAGCACAGCTTTATTTTCAAATTTGAAAGTAGCCCAGATTCCGAGGTGCAAGCCCACCTGAGAGCTGTATTTTCTCATTTGGAGTAGCACTGTTGGAAAGTGTTGCCCAAACAGCTTGGAGTTAGAGTTCCTTCGGCCCCATAGGCAAACTGTCCTCTTGTGTATCAACATTTCAACTTCACACATTGCGTGGGAACTGGCCCAGGGCCAGATCCCCAGAAAACACCTGCTCAGAGGGCTTCAGTAACACTGATCTGAAGAGAGGGTTTCATCTTTGTCTGAATCTGATGCAGTGCTAGGCACCTGGAAAAGACGGGGCCCTCATTGTGGTGAATTCAGATATATGTACAAGCCACTCAGGGGTAACCAAAATAAAGCTGTCTCTTATAAAACACAAACTAAGTGTCTCTGGATTTTACAAATTAAAAAGTATTTCAAATGGCACCGACATTAAGACTGGAGAAGAAAAAGGAATACATAGTATATAAAAAATTATCGGCCAGGCATTGTGATAAGTGCTTTACATACCAGATTTCATTTATTTAAATGCTTAAGTATAAAAAATTGAGAAGATAGATTTCCTAAGTATCAGAGAGCATATATTTATCCTGTACCAGAGAATGAAGATGAATGAAAAGCATTGGTAAGATAGTAAGTAAAGGGATTCTTTGCAGAGACCGTTTTTACTCTGGGCTGCCAGCCAGAGGTATCTGGAAGAAAGGAAACAATGATCTTATAGCCTGTTGGAGCCAGAGACAGCCGCAGAACACAGTTGTCCATCCACCAGACTCCACCTGACAAATGAGGCCACCACGGTCCACAGAAGAGAACTGACCCCCCCCCCCCCCCCGCACTGGTGCAGCAAGCCCCATCTAGTGTCCACTTCCAGTACAGGGGTCTTTCAGGAAAACCTAAGTCCACACTGCCCTTTTAGTCAAGCATTTAAGTCACTGTGTTTTGTGAAGAGAGTATCATTTTTCCTTGAGTGCCATATATACCACTTTAATCTATCTGTTCCTGTACATGGATAGTCACCATTATCACTCTGCACAGAAGGGGTCCTCCGCTCGTGACTGAGCTCACAATCCAGCCCCCAGGATACCCATGCTGTCCCTGCTCCCTAGCGTACCTGCTCACAGTGCCCACCAGCTTCGACCTGGAGCACGGCCTCAAGACCACCACTGAGACCTAGCCCTAAAACTCAAGGAAGCCAGGCAGAGTACCTATCATTTGAACACACTGGTGTGCCTGAAAACATTAGCCCCGGCTCAGCTGATCTCGAGTAAGGTGACTCACCCAAAGCGACATGCCAACGTGAGAGCTTTGATGCCAGCCCCTCTACTCACTTCCTGGAGCACAGCGCCCGCATTGATCACAGTCATTTATTAGTAGTTTACTGCTACTATAGATACCTAATTGCTAGTACTTCATACCAGTGTTAGCAGACACCCAAGTGCTGAGGACAGATGCATGGCAGGAAGGAGCAGCAGCCAGCTAGCCAATGTCACTCTCCACACACCCAGGTGGACAGGGCTGCTGGGGACACCACCAGCTGGTATTTGCCCAGAGAATCACTCTGCACTGCACAACCCTTTTAGATCTTCTCAGACCTTTGCAAAGGATACAGAACAGTGATTCTCAATCTCATTTCCCCCTGAGGCTGTGTAGGCTTTAAATATAAATAATTGACAATAAATAATAGTTTAATTATGTTTAATGCAAATAATGAATTGCAATAATATAATATTAAATAATTGGCCATATATCCATGGCCGATAAATTATGGAGCCCAAGGTCCCACTTTTCCAGGGGTATATTTCCTGCGTAATAATAGTACGTATATACTGATTCATTTCTTAGCAGTTTTTAAGCAGAGACCCATTTCATAGATGAGGTAACAGATGAACAGAAATGTTAAAGAAAGCTCAAAGCTGTATTAAGTGGCAAGACCTTGTTCACGGCCTTCATTGCATGGAATATGGTCATAGCCCACTGCTTCCAAACATTAGATAAAAGCATTAATTTCCCTTCCCTCATTCTACACAACCGAACACACATGCCCTTCATCCCAAAAAGGGGCCAAGTCAAAGTCCGGAAGTCTTATGGACCTTGTGTTCTTTTCCTAGGTGAGTCAGAATCACTCATTGTAAACTTAACTACAAGAGGAAAGAAAATTCAATTTGCAAAAGCCGGAAGTAGGAGCCAACCCTCCCTGACAGAAGGCAGGCAACATCGTCCCAATCCAGGGGGAGGCTGGGCAGGCAGTGCCACTAGCGCCCCTAGAGGTCGAGCAGGAAGCAGCACGAAATAGGAGAGCATTTTAAACAACAGATATTAAAAAGGGTTTGAGTGTAATCTACAAAGCAGTGAACTGACATTTTAAAATCCGCCTAATGCTCTGCAATCAAAAACCAAATTAGCTGGTATCAAGAGCAACAGAGCACATAGTAAGTACCGGAAGAGGGATGTGCAGTGGAGGCGAAACTCCAGGGTGGAAGAACGGGCCAGGCAACAGGTGGGAGACAGAGAGCAGGGTAAGCAAGAACCGCAGAAAGGCTGGGAGAGAAAATGAGTATCTGCACGGCTGAGCTGTGGGCTGGGTGGGAACAGCGAGCAGCGCAACCGCAGGATGGCCTTCTACTCCACCACTGTGGGCCTTCCTGCTGCGGGAGCAGCTTCCTTGGGGAGGGTATGCTGCGGGCCTGGCCCGCCATCGGCGGGACGAGTGTGGCACCATCTCTGAAGAGGGGCTGGAATAGATAGCATGGAAAAAAAAATCCAATCTATTTATTTCTATGAATTCCCAGGTCACTAAGTCCAACAGTACGATCGCTCTCTTCTCAATCACGCTCTACCGGAAGCATCTGCTCAGTTCCTGTGTTCACAGAGTGGAGGAAATACATGACCTGAATATGCATCAACGCCAAAACAGGTTTTAAAGAGTCCCCTCCAAAGAGCTGGCAATACAAATCTGTCACCGACTGTTTCTGTTTTTGTGGCGTAGAACACACAGGAAGAGGCATGGGGCTTTGGGGAGCGCGTGGGCATCGGCGCACGCGTAGTGCAGTCAGGATCCCAGGCGGCCTCCCGCAGGCTTTGGCGGGGTCGCCCCTGAGGTGCCGCGCCTGGGGTGCACGTGCTCACCATCATTCGTTTTGGGGAAAGCAGGGTCTCATGGTTCTCCTGGTGAAGGGTCCCCCTGTCCTTCCTCTATAGCACATAAACTAGGCTTCAAGTGATGAACTGCTAGAACAGATAAATCTTACGGAAGCCATGTTCCCTGAAGAAGAGTTATCAAAAGAATACTAAGTAAGGACAGCCATGTACAAAGACAACGTCTTGATGACAGGAGGGAGCATGGGGCTGAAGTGCCCCACAGGGGGTCCCCAAGAAAGATTAGTCTCCGTGGGTAATTTTCCTCCAGCAGCTAGGTGAAAAAGGAGCAACCCTACAGCTTTCTTTCTCATTCTGTAAGGGGGCTCCGCAGGGCCACAGACTGGGGGATTTAAAATGACAGAAATGTAGTGTCTAAAAGCTGTGGAGGTTAGAAGTCCAAACTCCAGGTGTCCACAGTCCTGTCTTTCCTCTGAAATGCTAAGGGAGGACCCTTCCCCACCTTCTGCCTCTTACTGCTGGTGTTGCTTGGCTTGTTGTGACAGCTCCATCTAGCCCCACACCCAGGAAAAAGGAGGAACTGAGCCAGCCCAAATGTATACTCAATTAGTTTTGGAGAATCTGACAGAAGAGTAAGTTTTTGATCTGCTTCTTGGTGGTCACTTGCCACAATGGGCAGCTGGATACAGTATGAAAGCCCAACCAACCACATGCTTTCAATCAGAACTTTGAATCTTGAGCAAAAGGCACTAAAAAGGTGCAAAGGCAGAGAGACCTGAGGATCCTTTTCACTGTGTGGTGGCAGTAGGAATGGGGTGGCCTCTCATGGGTACGCAGAAGTCCAGGGCACAAGTCCCCACCCAGGCTGTCTTCACGCTGCCTCCCATACCCACTGCATTGACCTTTCTTTTCACGGTACCATATGATCACCTCCTTCATTTAAATATCACCACCTGGCTTTGTAGTGGAAGAAAGTCTGAGAAAGGCTGTGCTAGAGGTATAGAGATATCCCTTGGAAATCACAAAATACTCTCACCACCTGCTGTCATTGATGACTGAAGACACTTGGGAGATCTCACCCTTACTACAAATCTTCTATTGAATGAAAGGGAAGCAAGTAGAGAAAAAATGTAAAGGCCCCCAAACCCAGTGAATATAATGTACCAAAGGGATATCTTGACTGCCTGCTACACTCCCTGATGCCCATCTCCTTTGCTAGCAGAAAGCTCTAAATGGAACCCTACTCACCCCCAGTGGCTACTAGTAATTTAGTGCTGGATCTTAACAGTGGACCTCAAAAGACATCATCCCCCACTCCTCCCCTTTGTCCCCAAGGGCCACTCCACTGTTCTCTTTTCTGCAGAGATGAGGTACCGTGGGCTGCATGGTCTCCCAACCAAGTGAGTCTATCGTCTTTCTCAGCCCCCTTGGCCTTCTTCTGATGGCACAATGTGGGAGATGCTGGAAACGCTGAGATGAAATGGTATCCCAGTGTACCCTCCTTCGCTGGGACATGCTTCGGAACAAAGTAGAGACAACTGGTCTGAAATAGAATGTCCTGCCTGTGGGAGGAGAAGCCAGCCTAGAGTGATGTGGTCAGCAGCGGGCTGGGAGAAATGGTACAGCGAGCATCAAACTGTGGCTGAGGAGATCCCACTCAGAGTCACAGGGGTTCAGGTGAAAGCCACTTTAGGGATTATTTAGTCCAGAGATTTCCATCAGAGAAACCCTGCTTCAAGTGAAATTTCGTAGTGAATCTCAATACACAGCAGGTAAAAAGTAGAGAGCTCTGACAGAAGAAGGCAGAGAAATGCTAACGCCCTGGCCACCTCGATCCAACTCCAGCCCCTATGTGAGCCCACAGGCACTGGGAGTTCTAGGCCTTAATCTCATCCAAATGGTTGTTCTTTTTTTTAAATGGTATTTTATTTTATTTTCATCTTTTTAATATTTTATTTTATTTTAAAGAGTAAAAACAAAATAAAACAAAAAGGGGATATAAAAAAGGAAGAACCATTTTGTTGTGAAAAAATATATGTATATACAAGATAGTTAAGATAGATATACAGCTACTTTCTCTTAGTTCATTGAGTAGCAAAGGCTTGTACTAATAACGTTTAGACAAGAAATCATTTTTGCATCTTGCCCTCTGAATAATATGAAGGCAACAATATGCAATGTATTAATTACTGTTACTGTCCTACTAAGCTGTTTTGGAACTGTTTCATTGCTATTTTATCTTTTTTCTCAATAAAATGAATAAAAAAAGAGTAAGAACAAAGACAAAAACAGAGTAACATAAAACAATACATGTGGTATAGATTTGCAAAACAAGAATAGTAAATTATGGTTGTTTATTTTATGATAAGAGGAGTCAGAGGTGGGCCAGGGTTGCATAAGCACCTGACTGGCATGTGCAAAGTCCTGAGTTCAATCCCTAGTACCATAAAAAAAGAAATAAAAGAAGGAGTCAGAGGCTTGTCAAGTTTAGGCATGCTAATGTCGCCTGATCTCCGTGCCTGTTCTTTTTTTTTTTATTTTTTTTGGCAGAACCGGGGATTGCACTCAGGTCCCTGCGCTTGCCAGGCAAGTCTTATTCCACTGAGCCATCTCCCCGGTCCCCCCATACCTGTTCTATTTCCGCAAAATTCACCATTTTCTGACTCAGTTTCTTGGCCTTCAAAATAAGGAGTACCTAGGGATCAAGGGTGTGCAAAAGCACAATGGGATACCTTAAGCTGTTGTGACTGCTTTATAAAGTGAGAAATTGAATTCCATAGTGCTTCAGAACTCCTCGTTCCTGTTCAGACTACTCCCTCTTCGCTTCAGATTGCAAAGGGAAGCTGAAGAGCTGGCCTGAAGCTCCTTACAGGGCCCTGCACAAATAGATCTGCAGACCTATGCCCAGAGGGCAGGGAGTGCCACAGAAGTGAGGGCTCTTAACAGCTGAGAAGTCCCCTCCTTGCGGTCAGAATGTCCCTTGCTGTTTAAAGGGAGCTTTAGGTTTCTAGGAAACCCCTCAAAGCTCCATTCTCTTACGGTCTTGGCTGCAGGAGCTGCAGTGAGTACCCCAGGGCTGCCTACTCAGAGCTCAACTCCGTTCATGAATCTGCACCTTATACGCCATTGTTCCCTTCCTGGGGAAGATGGTGGGGCTTCAATTAACAGGAGGCTGGGCCAGCTTTTCAAAGAGCAGCCTCTGATTCCTCTGAGGAAAAGGGAGGCTCTGCTGTGATTTGCATGTGCCCCCCAAAGTTCATGTGTCAGAAACTTCACTCCAAAGCAGCAGCGATGAGAGGTGATTAGTCGTCTTAGGAGATTAGGCAAGAGAGTCAACATCCCTGTCACAGGAGTGGGCCAATTGTCTCAGGCAAAAGGGTGAGTGTGGGCCTCTTGCCTGTGTGCAGACGGTCTCTTGCCCTCCGCCTTCTGCCACATGATGAGGCAATCCCTCCACCTTGGACTTCCCAGTCTCCAGAACTCCAAGAAATAAATCCTAGTTCTTTATGAGTTATCCATGCTCAGGTGGCCTGTGACGGCAGCACAGGGTAGATGCCCCAAAGTGGAAAAAGGAGAAGCTGAGACTGCTCTGATCTCCAAACAGCTTCCTCATCTTCCTTCTTGCTCTTCGGGAAGCCTGAGCATCCTCGGGGCTCACACATTCCTACTTGCAGCTCCGAGCCTCCCACATAGGAGAGGGGACGTCTCCCAGGGATGTGCCTGAAAGCAGTCAAGTCCTGCCTCTGGGCCCAGAAGCCCATGCCCTGTGACTAGGCCTCTTCCACAGACAATTGCAGTGAGAATATTATTAGCTCCACTGACAGATGAGCAAACAGATGCCCACCACAGAGAGGGGTTTGCTGCCTGGTGCATGGGGACTTCAGCACGCATCAGCCTCCATCTTCTGATGGCAAGCCCTGTAGATTCCAGACTTGCCATCCAATCAGAGGGCTGTTGCACTCTGGTTTAGTACTGTTGATTATCTGAAGGAACGCCGCTGCCTCTCAACTCTAAGGGGGCCGGGGGAGACGGTGGAGATGGGAAATGACAAAGAACCCTGCGGAAATCAAACACCCAAGAGAAGAGTCCCGGGTTCTTGGGAAGCCCTAAGCCAGGGTTCCTGAGGCTGTATCTGAGAGTCTTAGCTCTCGACTTCTGCCGAACTAGGAAGAGTCAGCACCCAAGGGAGAGAAGCGCTGTCTATCCTAGGAAACGTGTCTGCATTACCGTGAGAGGCATTTCAGTCAGACAGGAGAAGGAATTCCATAACGCCATGCGTGCCATTTCAAATTGCTTAAGGAAGTGGCATCCAGATCTTCAAGGGCTCATGATTTCTCTGATATATTTCTTCAACATGTATTTTCTCTTGGAGTTCAAGGCTATATATCATCTTTCCCCTGGACAGAAGGGCTGGTCTCTAAATGCCATCTAAGCCATACTCCCAGTGACAGAGATGTCCTGTGAAGGTGAATGTGATTTGCACCATCCTCTCCTCTATCTCGCTCCATCCTCCTCTCTTCCTGGAAATTCTTGATCATCCTTCAGGATTTAGCCCAGATGCTTCTGCCACTCGACAACCTGCCCCAGCCACAGGAAGTTCAGAGTCAACACAGCCTGTGTCTGTCTCCTGAGTTGCAGCAGTCTATAAGGGAGGTAAGTTATACTCAACCCATCTTTTGCCAGGCAGGGCATGGCTGGGAGGGTGAGAGTATTGCTGTAGTGGTTGGATCTGAAGGTACCCAGTTGGGGAGAGTCCAGGATGTCAGGATGAGTGGACCTTTTGCTTCCTTTCCAAGGCCCGTGGGTCCTAGGGTTGGCACATAGGAAAGGTTCCATCCCATGGTCTTGGGACCCAATATAAAATCTTCAGCCACCCTTAAAAAATGCAGATAATGTCCTCTTCAAGTCTCATTCAGAATTACAATAAGGATGAGACTACAAGTCCCCAAAGTAGAGAAACAAAGATACCCCTTGACAGAAGGGAGTATGTAATAGTTCCCTTTCTTGAGGGTGGAGAGAAGAAATCAGTGCCTTCAACCACATTCATGACTGCTGCTTTCCCATTAACCTGGTGTCCTCAGGTGAGAGGTGAGATTCTGGGAAGAATACAGGGCTCAGTTCTTCAGGGAGCAGCCCTGGCTCCCCAGAACAGCCAGAGCTGGTCCACATGGAATTTTACTGCGGTACTGAGGGCAGAGAGTCTGCACAGGACAGTGGGTGGATGGACTTAGAGCCATAAATTAGATTCCTTGTTCCTTGTGTTCTGGTAAGATGTGAAAAGTTCTTCCCCTGTGTCTACTTCAGTGGCTAGTTTTCCTGGAAGAGCAAACCTGAGGCCAGGGACTGCAGTCAGCCTGGTAGTTGTTCCTGCCCCTGTTCTGCACGCGGCCTGCACACGCATACGCCTCTGTCTCACCATCTGCCCCCAGTGTGAGTGAATCACCACCAAGCCTTCCAGGGCAGTAGCCACAAGAAAGGAGCCCACCAGGGTCACATTAGTGGGGGTCTCTTCTGCCCCAACCATAGTGGAGATCCATTTTCCTCAGGGGTGTGGGCACACATTTAGAGCAAAATGCCACGGGTTGGTTTTGCTTGTGTAAAAAGGCAAAGGATTAAATTTAGCAGGCTGTCTGGGACACATTCCCCAGGGTGCCTCTACCCTTTAGAGAGAGCTCAAGAGAAATGTCTCCAGAACAGGAGCCATCCACCCCCGGTGGCGTGGGGACCAGACTTCAGCACTTGCTCTCTCAGACAGAAGTCATCAGCTGGTGCCGGCTCAACAAAAAGCAGCAACAGCATCCATTCCAGCCCTGCTCAAAATCCTGCAGTGATTCCTCACTGCCTTTAAGGTTTAACCTAAGTAGAAGGACCCTCAAGGGTCTCTAGAATCTGACCTCCACTAGCAAACATTCATTTGTTCAATCATCACTGTGTATTTCCTGTAACAGTTTGGTGCAAGACCTGTGAATGCTGAGCTGTAATCACTGCAGCAGGACTGCGGTCACTGCCCGCACAGAGCTCATAGTCTGCTGGGTGCAATGGCCTGTCTTGTGTGCCAGTTTGGCTAGGCTACAGTTTTCATTTATTTAGTTAACACCAGCCTAATTGTTGCTTTCAAAGTGTCTTGTAGAATAGGACGGAAGTCCACAATGAGCTGACTTTCAGGAAAAGTATCATATATAAGTTGGATGGGTCCTGGTAAGTTTCTGGAGCAGAGTGGAGACTTACCTGAGGGCTTCAGCCTCCATCTTCTGATGGCAGGCCCTGTAGATTCCAGACTTGCCATCCAATCCCCATGCTCGCATGAGCTAATGCCTTGCAATAAATTGCATAAA
The DNA here is from genome assembly GCF_000260255.1 of Octodon degus. Classification (NCBI taxonomy): domain Eukaryota; kingdom Metazoa; phylum Chordata; class Mammalia; order Rodentia; family Octodontidae; genus Octodon; species Octodon degus. Next base: position 1,877,865 of record NW_004524593.1, on the reverse strand, counting down.
GTATATCTACAGTGAACTCTGCTCCCCTGACCAATGCTGGCTGATTGAAGCAATGATGAGGCTATAAGGAGACATAGCCTCCCCTGCCAGCCTGCACCCTTGGGTCCAAAACATCATGGACCAAGCTCCTCACATTAGGCTGGACATTCCCATACATTGTCTTTGTTATTCTTCCCATTTAATGGCCAGCTAAGGATTACAGAGGAGTAAACTAGGGCTCAGAAAGATTAAGTAGAGGCTGGGCAGATAGCTCAGCACTCTAAGCACCTGCCTGGTAAGTACAAGGACCTGAGTTTGATCCTTAGTACCACATGTCATGCCAGCCCTACTTGGTGACGCACACCTGTAATCCCAGTGCTGGGGATGCTGAGACAGGAGGATCACTATGAGTCTGAACTCTGTGGCAAGACCCTGAATTAAGTATGTAAGTAAATAAATAACTTTTTAAGAAGATTAATTTATCTGAGGTCAAATAACTAGCAAGCTACAAAATAGGAATTCCAGCTAATATCTGTACCCTAAATTTGTGATCCTTCTCCTATAGTGTGTAGCCTACTACGCTTCTACTGCATTAAGTTTCAGTTTCTTTATTTGAAAAACAGGGAAACCTCAATGTCTAGCTTATTATGTGTTATGACATTTACATTACCATAAAAACCAATGAGCAAATTCCTTCTCAGAAGAGAGTACTCTGTGGACAAAATGCTCTGGAGAGTGCCTGTGACAGGTGTTCCTCACCACATCCGGGAAATCAAATGGTACCAGGACTGCCAAGGAAGGGAAATAAATAAAAAATGAGTGGGAATCCTGAGAGAGAGAACAAAGGTAGAGATGAGGGAAAAAGAGAATCCACCAAATGACAGAAGTCTGTGTCCTTAGTGGCCGCCTTCTGAAGATCTTCAAGATGATCTGTGGAAAGCGCAATACTTGTCAAGAGTAATTTGAGGAAGGAGATGAGAGGGGAAGGGAAAAGGATGGAAAGGGAGACAAAGGAGATGGGTGGGGAGAGACAGGAGAGGAGAGGAGAGGAGAGGAGAGGAGAGGAGAGAGAGAGAGAGAGAGAGA
>NW_004524593.1:1836509-1876452 GCF_000260255.1 Octodon degus | reverse complement strand
GAGAGAGATCTTTAAGAAGATCCATGTTTCACACTGAGGTCAACATGGAGAGAAGACATGGATATTATTCAAGAAAGTAAGAATTAAACTGATATAGAAAGCCAGACAATACAAACTTCATCTTGCCACACATGTAACTAACAGTTGTTTCAAAGATTTGTATAAATCTTGAGAAAAAGCTTGCAACTTTATAGTCTGTGGAATTATTATCCAACACAATTTTATTCAGATTCCAAGGGACATGGTAGCCCCAAACCAATAGTTGATTTATCCAAGGGAAGTATATCATCCCGAGGGAAACCTGCACCCCTCTGTCAGAGCTGATGCCAATTCCAACACTTTTCTGCTGACAGCATCCCGTTCTTGCATGCGGATTATGAACTTTGATGTCTGCGGTTTTTTTCTCTCAAAAGGATTCTGCACTTTTTGGGTAGACCAGATATTCCTTGAGGTGTTCATGTGAAAATCAGCTCTCACTGTGCTCTGTCCTCTCTACACACCAGTCTCTAACTCCAGCCTGACATGTGGGCATGTGGAGTCCTGCACCAACTTGGTGGCTGCTCTCCTGGCTTCCTTGAGAGAAGGATGAGGGTCACCAGGTGCAGCCAAAGAGGATGGTTCTTAGTGGCTACGCCCCATGAACCCAGAGAGACCACCAGTGGGATCCACTGGTTCAGCTCAGCTACTGAAACAGAGACACCTCAGTTCTGTGCCAGGGCCAAACACCGTACTACCATGGGTGCTCAAGGAAAAGCATGCCCACAACTAGGAGGCTGAGGCATTTGAGCAGTCTCTAATGTGGGGATCTGGATTCTGTGGTCCTAACAACTGGGAGGATCCTTAGCCATCCCCAAATGATGCAGGTTGTAAAAGCCCAGCACCCAGGAAGTAAGCAGTATCAGATAGCTGCCCTGTAGACTCACACTGCTCCACCCCAAGGATGTAATTGTCCTTCCTGGCTTTCAAGATTCTTGAGCTCAAATGTCTACAACAGTGCCTGATGACCTGTGGATCTATGTGTTTGCAAAACCCCTCCCTTGGATCTCCATTATTTCTACTATTTCTTTAAGAAAAGAAGAGATGCTGCCCTGTTCATTTTGTCCTCTATAGCGGGACCTGTTTCAGGAACCACTGAAGAGGCTGTGTGTCTTACTGCCTGAGCAGAAAACTCCCATCTGCTACTCTCTTGCTAATCATTACTGTGTGACATACTGATGAGATCAAAAGATGCAGAGGAAACTCATCTGGGAGACATCTGGGATAACATCAGATCTGACTGGCAGGAAGGATAAAGTTAGACCCCACCGTAGATGTCACCTAGATGGGTTTTAGGAAGACATGTTGGAACAGTTTGGCATGGATATAAACAGATGACATCTCTCCTCTCCCCATCTCCACAGTGTGCTTTCTGTGATGCAGGACTCTAGGGGCAGATCCTCCAAGGACTGACCTCATCCTCTGTTGCACAGTTTTCTGATTATTGAAAGCCAAGCCCAGCACCCCACATCACTCCATTATCATCGGCTGGCATGCCCCCTGAATGTCAAAGTAGAAAGAGCAAAGTGTTATACAGAACCAATTTCAGAACCACCCATTCCCTGGAACAGCTCAACCACCTGCCTCTGCCAGAGATGGCAGTGAGGGCAGTGAAATTCAGGAGAGCCTCCTTCATTCAGACATCACTATCAAGAGATTTTTAAACTGCAGGGAACATCATTCAATTGCTTAAGAATAATTACTTTCAAGTATACTTAACAATTTTGAAAGATCCATTTCCATAGTTCTTGTATATGACCAGGCAGATTATAAAATTTTCATCTCTAGGAAAGGAGATCTTTTAAGAACCAGCTCATCTTAGTTCACCTACTTTGCGTTATAGGATTTCCTTAGAATGCAGGGCTAGGGATATAGCTCAGCAGTCTAAGTGCTTGCTTAGCAAGCATAAGGACCCGGGTTTGATCCCTGGTACCACATGCTGTGCTGGCCCCAGAACCCAGGGAGTTCTGTGCCAGCCACTACAACCAGGCTTGGTGGCACATGCCTGTAATCCCAGTGCTGGGAAGGTTGCCACAGGAGGATCACTATGAATCTGAGCTGAGTAGCAAGATCCTATATCAAATAAATAAATAGAAAAGAAAATAGAACACATCATTTCTCTCCATAACTGATACTTTTCACTAATTCATATTGGCCTTGCCCTACTCTTAGTAGCTAATTAGCTAGACATTATTCGATAGCTCAACTCCCAAATTCAGAATCTCAACATTGCTGTCTTTCCAGTTAGCTGATTCCACCCACTGTTGTCTTTATTGGTCCTTGCCTGGCTCCTATGGAAACCTGTTTCTGGAGCAAGAGCTACCTTGGACCTTGGGCCCTCATCTCCAAAATGCGTGTACTCTAATCTGGTCCTCCACCTACCTCTTTCTCTCTTTCTTTTTCTCTAGCCATCTTTATCTTTTCTACTCCTACCTATCACTTCCTTGGTTCTTCTACCCTTCTTTTATTCCATACTGTCCTCTGGAAGAGTTTGTTGCTGGCCTGGTTTGAGTTTTCCCTTTCCTTCCTGAGTTTGTAATCTCTTTATGACTCACCTTCTCCCCTTGAATCTTGTTATCCAGAACGTAGTCCACGGACACCAGCACCAGCACCATCTGGGCCTTATGGGAGCTACAGAATCTCAGGTACTACCTGGACCCACTGAGTCAGACCCCACCCTCTGTCAAGATCCCCTGGTGATGTGTGCCTCTTAAACACTGAGCAGTTCTTCCTTAAGTTGGAAGATGACTTCGTTAAACCCATAATTATGACTGGTTTTGTCCCAGTTATATCCCCAGCAACAACCACTGTGCCTGCCATACAGCCAACATTCAATCAATGTGAATGAGTGGATCGATTTTCGGGCTTTCTCTTGACCTCATATGCTATATCCTCTTGTAAGAGACATTCTGACTCAATCTGTGCCACCTACTCCACTGGTCACCTTCTTTCTTCACTTTTTTTTTCTCCTCTTTCTCTACATGGGGGTTAAGACAGACTGGCGGTTTGAAAGAGGCTTACTAAGGTTGGACCCCACTGAAGTGTCCTAAGCTATTGAATTTGTTCTGGTGAGCTGCAAAGAGGAGCTGTTCATAGGCAGAGAAAGTATCACATTCCCCTGGCCACCCTCACTCCCTCACTCCCTCACTCCCTCACTCATGTCGGAGTGTAATAAGGCCTGTACATTACTTGGAGGCTCTGCTGGATCATCTCTTTTCAGACATGATTAATTCTGGTTCCAAATAACATGAAACCTGAGCTCCAGTTTGCTACTGCCTCCTCTGTCCCTTTGTTAATTAAATGTGCACATATGAAAGACCAATAACAGTCTAGGGGAGGAAGAAGATATAAAACAAGGTAAGAAATAACTTGTGCCCTCAGGGAGCTTATGAAAGCCACAAATCATGAGGCACTGAGTCCTCAGATGCTTCCATAGTAGGCCATTTTCTTTGATCACAGTGCACACTCTCATGTGAATGACAACAAAGTCAGATTGAGACCCTGCCCGGATCACGCCAAGCTTGAAAGATTGTCAGAGCATGATTACAAAGGGGGAGGAGAGAGACTAAGCTCAGAGATGAGAGCCTACCGCACTGCTGAAGAGGAGGGCAAAATGTAGAGGTAAGGAAGGGAAGAGGAGAGACAGAGAGAGAGAGAGAGAGAGAGAGAGAGAGAGAGAGAGAGAGAGAAACAGAGAGAGACAGAGAGAGAGAGAGAGAGACTAGAATGGAGGAGAAAGAATGGCTTTTGCAAGCATAAGTTTTTCACACTAAAACCTTTAGTACATATATATCTATATAAAAAACCCTCCACCTCACAGTTATTTAGTAAGCAGGTGAGAAAGTTCAGGCTGGGCACTTGTAAGCTGTTTGTTCAGCAGCCACCTGGTGCCACAGGTGGCCAGCCCTGGTCACGTCTACACCCCAGGGCTGTGATGCCTTCACTTAGCATCGTGGATTCTCCAGTGCTTTGTCTGGTGCCATTTAAAATGTCTCGACAGACTCAGTCCTGCAAGGCACACCAGTGGGCGCCTGCTTGGCAGGACCCTCCCATGCTGGCTCCGTTCCACATGAGGGTTACATGTGTATCTCCAGTGGGCGCAACCTCGGCGCAGCCACCCCCACCCCCGGCCCGTGGGCAGAGCTAGACAAAGTCTACCTAGCCGATTCTCCTGGAAGAAACTTCATAGGAGCCAGTCTTCCCGGGCAGATTAAGCAGGTGGCTTCCACCAATGACACATTCCTTGGCCAGGCTGTGAGGGGAGCTGGCCAAGCCTGTGGTAGCAGGGCACTGGCGAGCAGCACACATGTTGCGTGACATTCTGATTAGCAGGCATACAGCCAAGGGTCAAGTGACTTTTCCCAGATGAGATTGTGAATAATCACTGAGGGAAAGCTGATTGCTTAATTATGAGGTGGAATGCAAACAAAGAAGGGAAGACAAGATCAGCAAACAGCGCTTGACAGCAGGAGCTGGAGGTCACCAGCTCCAGTCCCCCTGCACCAAGCCTTGGGAGGAGACCGCTTCCACACTCCTCCACCACACAGGGGACACCCAGGCTCCAAGCTCGTGCTCCTACCACACCTCAAGGCTGAAAAGAAGCCCGGGCAGCTGTCCCAGAGTCATGCCACAGAGAGCGGGCAGTCACTTGCCATGCTCATAGCTGCAGAGGGGGCACATAGAACCAAGTCACTTAACACATGAACTGCCAAACTGAGTAGACAGGTGCAAATCCAGAACCACTGGAAGAATACTGAGGTGGAAGACCAAGCATGTTGTCTAATACCAGAGGCATAGTACACAGTAAGAATTAACTCACATGATTTTATCATTGAGGGTTATTTGGAAGTGTAAACATCCATCCTCTCAAAGAACACATATATACTTCTTACATGAAAAACATTTAGAATGCAGTGACAATTGCTGTATAACCATTGAAGCAGATCTTTTCAAACTTCAGTGAGCATAAAAATCACCTTATGCTTCTGTTAAAAACTTAGTCCCAGCCAGCCTTTCAAAACCCACCCCTAACCATGACCATCTGATTCAACGGTTCCAAGAGGTCTCTGCCATGTTTTATGGGAGTGGCATATGTCCCTGCTTGTCTGTAAATTCGTGGAGAGAGGTATATACATGTTCTCTTCATCTCCATCCCCACTTTCAGCGGTGCTCCTGGAACACTGGAGGTGCCTGGCAATATTGTTGTAACATTCATAGTGTCATCAGTCCCTGAGAATAGCATCTGGGAAAATGTCAGCGCAGAACTACAATAAGACTTTAATTTTACATCTCAGCCAGTGGAAGGGTGCTGAGCTAGAGCACAATAACATGACTAAGCCCACTAAAAATATCCAGTGCTTTCCAATGATAGCACCCAAGCTAAGACAGAGGGGAAAGGGCTCGTTTATATTCCTAGGCACAGAGTTTAGAGGAAGTGCAAGAAGTCTTCAGATGGGAAGAAAGGGTTAAGTTTCCTTAGACAAGAAAGGAAGGAAGGACATCGAGATAAACATGGCTCTATGGAAGCTACAAGAATTCCCTTTTTGGGGGCCGGGGAGATAGCTCAGTGGAATAAGCACTTGCCTGGCAAGATCAAGGACCTGAGTTCAATCCCCGGTTAAGAATTCCCTTTTTCTGGCTACTTCTGACTTCTGGTTTTTAACCTCCTTCTATCAAAGATGCCAACCCTATGATCGTCTACCCGACTCTGTCACTATCTACCTGTGCCCCCTCTATAAATAATGACAGAATCATCTCCACCAGGAGTAATAAAAAGCTAATGATTGTGACAGGGTCTAGGAATGTCCTGAGTGGGGTGGACTAGAGACAACCAGGAAAGAGTATGAGATTATTTTATAAGAATAGAAGAGAAGGACCTGACTATGAATATCAGAGGAAGGGAAGAATGACGTGCTCTAGAGCAGGCCGGGGATTGAACTCAGGTCCTTGATCTTGCCACTTCTTAAAGAAGACCAGTTGGTTGGGGTGTAAATGAGGGGTCTTCTAAGGCTGAGCCTTCCACAGCATTCCTGGAAGGAGTGCACTATGATCAAAGAGAGATGGAGGCCACCAGCCATGAAGTCAGTAGAAACACCGCTGCCACCCATCTCCCCTCTCTACCACAGTTGTCCATCCCACTCACTTCCCAAGCAGTGTGTACCAAGGATTTGGCAGGTTTTAGACTGGGCTGTCAGAACGCTGCCTTCGTAGCCTAAACCTTACAGAGTTTTAACATCTTTGTTTAACATCAGACTATGCAAAGTAATGGTGAACATTAAAAATCACCTAGGCCTTCACCACACTGCGCCTAGCAGAAAGTAGACTCAGTAAAGAGTGTAATAGTTGAGTGTGTCTTCTTCTCCAGTGGGTTCTATTTTAGTGAGGAAGAAAGAAATTTAAGAACCTGAAATATTTCTTTTTACTTTTGTGTTGTTTGTCTTCTTTGCTGCCTTTTATAAATCATAATTACCGGAATGTAAATGCTATTGCTGTTCAGAATGACTACAGTTATACATTAGGGCCTGCACAGAGGTGTCAGAACATCTGTATGGATAAGGAAGTGGTTACACGTGCACAACGGCGGATATTCTTGTATTTCCTCACTGGCAATCGAGAGCAATCAGTGTCTATTATTATTTACCTATTGGGGTTACCTACTGGGATTTGGTGAAGACTAAATGAGAGAATTATGTAAAGCACTCAGAACAGCGCCTAGCATATATTAGTGTTCAATTAACGCTAGCGATTCTTCTTGGTGACTTTGATAGGGAAGATGGTGATGACGAAATACTACGTGCAGCACAGAGCAGGGAGGCTCCTCATCTTCATTGCTCACTGAGGTGCCCCACGGGCAGCTGAGGGGTAGCAACTGCCATCTCCAATGGGACTCAGTTTGTCGGGAAGGCTACCGCGACCTATTAGAACCTGCGAGTGTGAGGGTCTCAGGATCCTCTTGCGGAGGGACCAGGTTGGTAATGGTCCACAGGACTAAGCTATAACAATGTCTTCGATGTTGGACAATGTTTGCAATATTTTAAATCCTCAGCTAGTGATTGAGCACTTTCAGATCCTGCTCACCACCTTTTAATCTCTATCTCTGACCTTTAGAGAAAGGAAAGTCCCACTCTAGGTCACAAAGATGGTCTTGGCCATTTCTCCAGGCCAAGAGAATCTTCTGCCTCTTCTCTCTGGCTACACAATCATGATACTAAGATTTCATATTTAAAACAACTTCTGAAGCTACTTCTTTCCTTAGCTATCACACCACTGCTCTTTCTTTAAATTTAGCTCACCCAGAAGCTCTTTCAGGAAGCCTTCCCTAAGCCTTTGTCTACTTTAGCTGCACCCCCAAATGCGCATTCTCCCATGGAATCCCATTATAGGGCCCTCATCTGTGTCTGTTGCTTTGCCCCATCTGTCTCCACGTGAGATTGAGAAGAAGAAGTATTTTATTCAGCTCTGCATTCCCATTTTTAGCACAATGCTTAGTACATTACAGGTGCTCAGTGAGTGCTCAAATAATTAATTAATGAGAACTGAACCTGATAGGGAATAGCTCCCTGGAAGGAGAGGAGCGAGAGGCGAAGTTCAAGATGCTCCAATCCCCAGGCTGCTCTCCATGTGTTTTAATTCCTAGGAAAACAGGATGCGTGACAAGGAACAAGATGCACTAGAAAGACACTAGCAGGGCTCTAGACCAGTCTTAAGCTGTGGCTCTAAGAAAAGGGAAATTTGGGAAGGGATAAGTGGGACCTTCCCAAGGGTGATTGAGGAGAGAATAAATGTCTTTATGCAGCTATGTGCAAAAGCCAACACCAAAGTGGAAAGAAGAAAATCTCCATTTCGAAAGCCCCTTAGAGTGGATTTGAGTCAGAACATCCTAGCTGGAGGTCAACCCTGCGATTTCTTCACTTGTAATTGCAAGTGGACTCAGAAAATTGCAACGAAGAGTGGCCGCATAGAGTTGGAAAAAACTTTGAATAAGCCACTGAGGGGACTAACTGCCTCACATGCTGAATGACATTCCTTTTTCTCTTTTATAGTTTCATAAATTGCCCCAAAAAACCTGAGTTGAGGCAGGCGCATGCGTCTGTACATTGATGTACACCTCACACACAGCCTAGAATGGAGCAGGTGATTACGCAGGCAGAACCAGGAAAAGGCTTAAACAGACAATGTCAGGCTCCCGTGCATTTAGCTTTTTTTTAAACAAACATACACTGTCCATAGGGTTTACTGGGAGCAGTACTCTGCACGAAAGGCTTCGTATGCTTTATTCTGTGTCATCTACACGCTGGTCTACAAGACCAGGGTTACTTCTTCCATTTCACAAATGTGTCAGCCGAGGCACAGAGGTTAATAAATTTGCCTGAATTTATCCAGATAAATAGTGGGAGAGCTGGGACTCAAACTCAGGTGGTTTGGCCTCATAGTCCTTGCTCCCAACCACTGCTCCATGCTGAAGAGGGGAAGCACACGTGGCAGCTGATGATTATCTGTCCCTGTCACCAACAGGACACCATCCTGTGCAGCACAGAGTGGGACAAAGCATATGTCAGAGGCAGGACTCCTCTCGTGCATCCTGCTAGGTGCTCCAAGCACAGCTTCCTCCTCCAGCCCACTCCCAAGGCCCTGGCGCTCATCCCCACAGCTCAGCCTCCATTCCCTGTCCACATTCATCTGCCCTGTGTCTCCTCCCAAGGCACACTCATCATGGGTTTGTGGACACAGTGCTAATATGTTCAGTGACACCTTCTTTAACCCCTGTCACCACCCAACAGAGGTCAGTGGAGCTAACAATGTCACTTCCACTGGATCCATGGGTGTGGGAATCAAATGCAGTGACTTAGATTAGCTTTTCGCACTGCTTCTAGCAGTGTGGATGGCACTCCATAAACATTGGCCCAGCAAGATGACGTAACTCTTCCTCATTCTGCAGCAGGTAATGGTAAAGGTAAGATATGAGCTCTCATCTTTCTGGCTCCAAAGACCATGACATCTGCTTTCCCAGGTGACAAGCCACCTTGTGTGATGAACCAATCCAGCAGCAGCATGTCAGTGGTTTCTGCCTCCCTCATTCATGGAGTGGCAGGATCTTCTTCTAGTTACATTCACATCAGGTGAGATGATAAAACTATGCAATATGTGTTGTGTGTGTGTGTTGTGTGCATGTGCATGCATGTTTTTATCAGCTGAAAGCCACATTCAAGCTCCCATAAAACCTCATTCTATGAGCACTGCAGTCTGTGACCATCTGAAAGAACAGAGATTAGGGCCTGACAGTATCTGTTTCTAACAATTGTGCTTCATTTCCATGTTTAGCCCTAATTTCTGAAAAGACAGACCAAGAAACAGGTACACACTTTTATCACCATACCATGGTACATGTAGGTTCTTGGCAAATATTTACTACTTTGAATTGCCACTGAATTAAAGAAAGAATGGTACCAGAGTGGCTGGCATGGGGCCCAGAGAAGACCGCATCCTGTGTGAACAGCCAGCAGGCAGGATTTCTCCTTTGTACATGGCCCCAGCTCACATCTTGGACCTACTGATTAAGCACTCAGCAGAAATAGCTATATAAATGCTAGCATGGCATCAGAATTGTAAGAAGCCATTAAAAATAAACAGCACCATGACATCATTGTCTCCTGTGCAGCAAAGCTGGAGGAGCCGCAGTGACCAACCAGCCAAATGGGAGTTAGATCAAAGCTAGCTGTGGCAAATGAGGCCAGCACGTGCTGCACCTGGCAGGAATGGCCTGGAGACTAGGGCTCCTGCCCTTCCAATGGGCCCCGACTCTGCCCCGTGTCTCAGCAACCTCTCTGTTGAAGGGAAGCCAGAATCTACTGGGTCTCACCCATTCATCTGTCTTACCTGTTCTTCAGAACCTTCCCAAGATGAGGAGTCAACACAGCAAATTGGTCTGTGTTAGTCTTTGGAGTAAGGAGGGATCTCAGCAAAGAAGCCACACAAATTCCCTCCGAGACTCACAGTTCTACCCAGAAAGTGCCCACAGGCACCAAGATGATTCAGCTCCTCCTGTCATCTCCTAGGCAAGGGAACTACCTGAATGGCTGGTTCTCAGGTTTTATGTCTCCTCTTTCATGAGAAGCCAAGCCACCAAGTGACACTTCCCATGTGTCCATTTCATCTAGAACCTGCTGCACTTCAAGTGTTGGCAACTCGCACAGCTTGGGCTACCCACTCTTCCTTTGCAGAGTGACCCATTCTAGATTTTCAGATGAGCTTTTGTTTTACTTCTCTCTCACATGCTACCACTGAGGAGAGATAATTGCACAAGACTCAGTCTTTGACCCTCTTCAAATGACACTTCTCTCTTCCACCATCACCCATAAACTTGAGATAGTTCACAAAGCTACTCACATTTTCTTTCTACTTAAAACTCTGCAGCAGCACTTGCGAACCTGCAGAATGAAGGTCACACTTCTTCAAGAGCATGTGAAGCCCTCTGAGAGCAAAACCCCAGTTCTGCAGTCTCACCTCCGGCCACATTCCCCCAGCTACAATGTCCTCCAGACCTAAGGATACCCCTTCTATATCCCCAAATTGTTTCCTCCTTCTCTTCCTTCACTGTCCTCTCTGTCTTCTCTATCCTCTCTCCTTCACTCCCTCTTTTTTCTCCATCTCTTTCTCTCCCTCCCTCCCACCCTCTTCTTCCTCTCTTCTTCCAAAAGATCTAGAGATTCAACAAGCCTGTGAGCTTGATTTCACGGACTCCCTTCCTTCCTGTGTCTTTCTCTCCCTCTCTACCTCTTAGTTTCAACAGCCTCTATCCTGGTCTCTAACTTCGGTCTATTCTCTACTCCATTTTCTCAATTTTTTCTTCTAAAATAAAATCCGGCTTTGTTCCTCTACATCCTACAGCATTCAGTCCTTTCCCTCTGCGCACACTAAGTCCATGCCCTTTGCATGAGATTTTTCCAGTCTCCTTCATTTCTCATGCAAAGCTACTGCTATCAACAAGCTTCTACAATCTGACACATTATTTCTGCTGATAGCACCACCTTCTCTGCTACAAAAATGCATTGCACTCTTAAAAATTAAACTAGTGCTCTCTGAGTCTGTGGATTCTGACCGGAAATGCCAACCCAAGCACTTACCGCGTCCTATATAAGGAGCACCTGTGAGCTCTGTGAGGGCGGAGCCTATTTCTCTGTTAGCTTGGTGGACCCAGGTGCTAGTGCTGAATTTTGATGGATAAACCCCCATCTGTGCCTTATCCCCACTCTAAGGATGATCCACTCTTAATCCATTAGAAGAATCCAGGGCTCCAAAAGATAAAGCAAGTCATGAAACAGAACCCCACGTGGGCAGCTGGTGGAGGAGCATGTTCAGCCTTGCTGTGATCTAGAGAGTAAGAGGAAACAGCAGAGGGCTCGGCCCCCAGCCTTTGCCTATTTCAAGTGCCCATCAGCATGCAGGAAGCTGAGGGACAGGGAGGAGAAGCCGGGAGACCCTCACTGGTGCCAGGTCGGAGCAGAGGCCACAGTCTGCCTGCAGTGTGTAGGTGAGACTCTCAGCCCACGTGCCACTATCTTCTACTTTGAAAACCACCACCAGCTTCCTGTGTTTGAGCTACCCAGAGGTGGTCATTTTAAGGCCAAGAATCTAGGGTCACTTTACGCAGGGAAAATGCCAAGATCCTGTTGGCTTGTACTCTGTCCCTTTTACTGAATACTCCACAAATGGTTCAGTTGCTGCTTGCTTTCAAAAAGAGGTGTTTGTGTATTTGTGTATTCAAAATGGTTAGGATAGATATATAGCTACACTCTCTTAATTCAAGGAATAGAGGGATTTGGTCTAATAGTGTTTGTAAATAGGATATCATGTCTGCATCTTGTACAACAAATAACCACTAGGAAAGCAGTATGCAATGTGTTAATTATTGGACCTGTCCTACTAATTTGATTTGAAACTGTCTCGTTGCTATTTATTTCTCAATAAAATTATGGGGAAAAAACCCAAAAAGAGGTGTTTGGCTTTTAAATGAACTCACCCAAGTAAAATGACTGTTCCTGTGTCATAGAGTTGCTCTGAAAGAGTGCACTGACTTCCAGGAGCCAGAAAGAGTCCTGGTCATTGTATTTCATGGGAAATACTTGCTTGGACACAGAATTGATCTAAGCCCACTGCCAAAGGACATCAACAGGTCAGATGCCCGAAGCATAAGCTGAGCTGCTGTCAGCTTACAGTGAGCTGTGCTTGAACATCCAGGTCCCCTCCACCTGCTAGGTGACCCAGAAAAATGCCTGTTATACCCAGGAGCAGGAACAGGCTCAGGAGGCCATCTTCCCAGGTAGACCTGGAAGTTTGGAACTTCCAGAATGATCTCACAGTTGGCAGCAGCAGGGAGTCCAGGCCACAAGTAATTCCCAGAGCCACCACAGAAGCTGAGCTGGAATGATCAGAAGGGGGTAGCAGAGAAGGGACAGGAAGGGCAAAGCATACCCTGAACTTAGGGAAAGACCTGCTGAATGGGGAGGAGAGTTGTTTAGCACAGCAGTTTTTTGAGGAGGACGTACCTGATTAAATGGAAGTTCTGAGATCTTCCCAGCTTTGGAAGGATATAGATAAACCCCTCCCAGTGGAAAACACTCCTTCTTTAACACCATCTGTCCAGCCAGGTGTAAACAGCAGGAAGAGGTTGGAGTCCAGTTGTCCATCAGGAGTGACGGTCAAAGATGGCTACAGTGCAAAGAAGGTTTTGAAAAAGCCTTAGTGGCAAGCAGCCAGTGAGATTTTGTGAACAGAGATGTCTACTGTTTGAATTTGAAGTTGTGGTGTTGTTGCAGTGTAAATAACTTACTTCACATCCCTGTCCCAAAGCAACAACATTACGGGCAGGATTACACATGAAGATCATGCATCAAAGAAAATAGATGAGCTTCCTCTCTGGGTCAATATGGGGCAGAAGAGAGACAGCTGACTGACACCAAGGGACAGTGTGATGATCCATAAAATGTGCTCATTCTGTGGAGACGAGACAGTGAGGAGTTTACATATCTTGGCAACAGAGAAAAAAATCTTGATGGAGGCATTGCAATTCCACAGGGCATGCAGTGACAGCGAGAAGAAACCCAATTTAGTCCTTAAGGGCTAGGAATATTTTCCAGATGTATTACAGACAAGATCCTAGACAAAGAGGGGCCCAGGTGGGGGTCCCAGGGTAGCGGTCTCTTTAGCAGAAAAGGAAATCAGGGTTCTGAAGACAGAGACCACCATCGAGGCCTGCAGAGGGACGTGGCTTCCAGAGAAGTCTAAAGGTAAGAAAGCTTCAGGGCTTGGGTCCACTTGTGTAACACAGGAAGTAACTCGCCTTTCATTTTCTTTTCTTTTTTTTTTTTTTTTAAAGAATTTATTTTTTTTTAAATTTTATTTATTTAGTGTGTGTGTGTGTGTGTGTGTGTGGCCAGCTCAGCCCACCAGGGGGCGGGGCTGGCTGGCATGTGGTGCTGGGGGATTGAACCGTGGTCCCTGTGCTTTGGTAAGCTTATTCTAAGTAGGTGCTTTAGACCACTGAGCCATCTCACCAGCCCTGCCTTTCATTTTCTTGCACCCTCTAAATGGATGGATCCTAAAGCTTAGCTCTGGGGAGATCAGGTTGAGAAACAAAAACAGGAGCTGTGGAAAGTCTAGAGTGTAACTATGATGCAAAAGATGTTCCAGAAGAATCTAAACTAAGGTGGAAGTGTGAGGCCAGAGAAGATGCTGGATGTTGACAGTGGGGCTGTTGGCTGCTGTGGCCCTCAGACAAAGTATCACAGCTGCCTGAATGACAGAAGTGGCTGTGCTGATGGAGGAAAAATAGAACTACATAAGACTCCTCTGTAAAGGTTTAGCTATGGGGCCTAAGGAGGAGGAAAATCAAGGACAGCAGGCTTGGCTGTCAGGGAAACGAAGGTGACAGCATAGAAATAATGAAGGTGGGTACAGTTTCAAGAAGACAAGATCACATCCAATGTGCTGAGTATGAGGTGACAACCAGACAGCCAAGTATGTACCTTATTAGGCCATTAAAATTAGAGGATGGAATGCCAGGCCAGGGCTTCAGGTTGCATTTGTGAGTCATTTGCCTAAAGTAAATTACAGCGCCAGAAGAAGATACTACAAAAATGGAAGACACCCGCAGCCATGCAAGTAGAGGGGATAGAGACTCCAAAGAAAAATGGGGAGGAGGAAAGAGAGGACGGGACTGGGAAGCAGAGACCAGATAAGTGTCACAGATGCCTCTGAGCCCCGATTCTGGGAGAAGATACTCTGGGGAGAAGGTGGGTTGGTGGCCCTGTCTGGGGGAAACATCATTGGCAGAACACCGAACCTGCTAGTGACCAGGGTGAGAGCCTGACAGAAGAGCTCCCTGCTGCCTCACCACATTCACCAATGAAAAGGAGGAGTTAGGAATGCTGAAGTGGCTAAGGGTGGGGTATCCTTGGCCCTAAAGGGATGTTCCGTGCAGACAGCCAGTGAGGGAAACATATTTAAGAGAAGAAAGAAACAGAAATGGAAAAGCAGGTGGCAGGACACAGAACCCCCCCCCCAAAAAAAAGAAAAAGTCTATCAGTTAGGTATTGCTGCGTAACAAATCACCTTCACAACTCAATAGCTTAAGAGACTACTGTGTTGATCTGTGATCTCCAGGGCAGCACCAGCAAAAAGAGGTGGGGGAGAGAGGGGGAGGGGGAGGGGGAGGGGGTGGGGAGGGGGAAGAGAGAGAGACAGACAGACAGACAGACAGAGACGGACAAAGAGAGATAGAGAGAGACAGAGACAGTGATAGAGACAGAGAAAACATGCATGCAAAGAAAGATTGAGAGAGTTTAAGGAATTAGTTCCTGCAATTGTAGAGCTTAGTAAGACCAAAATCTGTGAGGTAGTCCTTTGGGATGAGACCCATGGAAGCTTTGCTATTAATGTGGAATCCAAAGACAATGTGCTGGAGTCCATCATGTGTCCTTGAGGGGAGGGCTATCTTTTGCTTGAGACCTTCAACTGTTTGGATGAGACTCACTCATATTATGGAGGATAATTTACTTTCCTCAAACTGCTCATTTAAATGTTAATTTTATCTGGAAAAAAAAAAAAACCTCCACAGTGATGTCCAGATGTGTTTGACAAAATCCCTAGGTGTCATGGGCTCGCCACCTGGCACAGAATCAACCATTGCCATACCTTCTGTTTTCATCCACTTGTAGGTTGAGCAGCTATGCTTCTGGGACTAGCCACAAAAGAGAGCTCACTGAAGCACCCAGCAGCGGTCATGTGCTCAGTTGGCTGGGGTCTCAGCTGGCTTACGGTGGCCTAAAGTGAGGCTTAGGCTTGGAAATGACATGCTGCCATTTCGGCAGCTTGCTCCTGGTCTAAACTGTGGAGAGTAGAATGGAGAAGAACCTGCCTCTGCGCTGGAGGAGACACAGTTGCATTGCAAGCTACACAGATACAGGAAAGAGCGCACTTGAGGCCATTTTGCAATCAACATACTAGAATTTCCTCAGCCCTTACTTAGCACATGGAGAGAAGATGTATATAGATGAAGAGGGAGGACTGAAAAGAAGGTGAGAATAACATCTTGATTCACTTAAGAAAATAGGAGGCCACGACCTTGGAAATAGAAGAGGCCTAAAGCATAAGAAAGGCAAATTTAGCACAAACACTGAGACCTGCTTGCAAGGGAATCAGCACCCAAAGGAGGAAAGGGCTGACTAGTCATTCAGGGAGGGCCCAGTGAAGGCAGCCAGGAGGAGTCTGTGGTGGCTGGGGCCACCTGGTGCTTGGGAGAGGAAACACTCAGGGCTGGAGTGATGGAAGACAAGGTGACAGGGCAGAGGGGTGGCTCTGCTGGAAAGGCCTCTTTGCTCTCAGGAAGGCAGAGACAGCTTGCAGCAGCCTGCTCCTCTTCCCTGGGGGCCAGCCCAAGCCTGCCCTGAGGAGCAGCCTAGACCCTTGGTGTTCACAGAATTCCTTGCCAAGAGCCCCAAAATATAAAAAGTAACTGAGTGAGTGGCTGCAGCTCCAAAGGGCAGCAAAATCAATGGATAGAAAATAGTTCATTTTGTCTCATTGATTTTTTTTTCCTGCTTATCGAGGACATAGCTACACATGATCATTAAACTAGACACTTTCCAGTGAAACACTTTAGCCCTCTTTAAGACTAATTCCTACACAATAATTCTTGAGTTATTGATAATGCATCTCATTGCCCAAAATGTGAGTTTTTAGATGGTGGCGTATGTACCCAAAAGGCTTTTCTACAGGGCACAGAGCCCCTCCCTGGGTCATCAGGGCTTCGCCCCAGGCTCTGTGAAATTCCCCTTCTTTTGCCTCCAGCCCAGCTTCTCCTCCTGCCCCTGTGCCCCTCCCTCCTGCTTTCTGCTCCAGTCCTCTAGGAGCTCCTTGGTCTCCCCACTGCACACTACTCAGGCTTCAGGCCTCTGCGCTGTGAAGATTTCCCGCTCCCACCTTCAGGTTAATTCCTGCTTGGCTTCGGAGCAGGGGCTTACGCACTACCAGAGTGACAGAGGCAGAAGTGGGTTAAAATCCTCGGGGCCATCTGTGTTTTTCAGCAGGCAGACCCCTGTGGTTCCGTTGTTTCCCCTCCTCCTGCCCTGAGTTCAGTTGGCAGGCCTCCTTTCACACTCCCTGCCTCCTGCAGAAGTGAGTGTTCGTACACAGCCCTTGGTCTAGAAGCCTGATTATCCACCTGGAAAGGCAGCTTTTCTCTGCTGAACACCCGCCCAGAGATCCGATGAGGGTGGAGTTCTGCTTGGCCTTCTGTGTGCCTGGGGCCTGGGGCACTAAGTCACTGCTAAGGCTTTCTCCTGGAAGCATAGGGGGCTGCTGGCATTTAAACATTCCCACTTAGCAAGTCGTCCTCTTCCATGCAAATGCTGTCCAGTTCTGTCTCAGGACTGTTCTTTTTCCTGAGCGCCTCACCTCCTACAGCCTATGGAACCCTTCTGCGTGGAATTAGTGCCTCCCAGTGATGGCACCACTCACTCCAACTTGTTTTGGTTGTTATGGTTATGGTTTCTTTTTCAAAAACCTTTATTTATTTACTCATTTGGTACAGGGTCTCGCTACACAGCTCAGACTCATAGTGATCCTCCTGTCTCAGTCTCCCCAGCACTGGGATCATTGGCATGAGCCACCAGGCCCAGTTTCAGTGGCCCACTCGGAACACCTGGGGTTTCTAGGGTTGGCGCAGCATGCAGTACCAGGGATCAAACCCAGGTACTTGTGCTTGCCAGGCAGGTGCTTAGACCCCCCCAAAAAAAACTATCGCGTCAGCCCCACCTGTGGTTTTTACCTCATTCTTTCTGCCTCTTCCTGGCTCTGGATGTACCAATCTAATGCAGTTTCAATCAAATTTCAATGGCATTTTTTACAGAAATAGAAAAAAAATCCTAAATTCTGTATGGAACCATAAAAGATCTCAATACAGCCCAAACAATCTCAACCAAAGCAAACAAGGGGCCCATGATACCCAATTTCAAATGATATTATACAGTTGCAGTAGTCAGGGCAATATGGTACTCTCATAAAAGTGGACACATAGACCAACAAGACAGAAGAGAGAACCAAGGAATAGACCCAAGTACACATTGTCAACTAATTTTCAACAAGGGGCCACTACAGCACAAACTGGGCAAATGATGGTCTCTTCAATATGTGGTACTGGAGAACCTGGACAACCACACACAAGAGAATGAAACTAGACCTTTATTTTATACCATACACAAAAATCAACTCAAAATGGATTAAAGACCTAAACATAAAACCCAAACTATAAAACCTCTGGAAGAAAATATAAGTAAAAATTTTCTTGATTTTTGTCCTTGTCTATGATTTCTTTTGTGATATAACACTAGATCCACAGGTAACAATAACAATAAATAACCAGTGAAACTCATCAAACTAAAAGCTTCTTCACAGCAAAGGAAAAAGTTAACAAAATGAAAAGTAGAAAAAAGACTGGAAGAATATTTGTGAGGCATATGTCAGATAAGAGGTTGATATTCCAAATATAAAAGGAACTCACACAACCCAATCACCAGAAGTAAATAATTCAATTAAAATGAGCAAAAGACCTAACTAGGCATTTCTCTGAAGAAAAAACACCAAATGGACATATGAAAAGGTGCTCAATATCACTAATCATTAGGGAATGCAAATCAGAATTACGAGATGTCACTTCATAACTATCAAATGCCTGTTTTCAAAAAGACAAGGTAGCAAGGATTGGTGAGGGTATGGAGGAAAAGAAACACCCGTGTGCTACTGGTGGGAAGTCAACTGGTGCGGCCATTGTGAAAAACAATGTGGAAGTTCCTCAAGAAATTTAAAATAGAACTACCACAGGACCTAGCAATCCCTATTCTGGGCATGTACCCAAAGGAAATGATATCAGCACCTCCCAAAAATATCTATGCCGCATGTTCATCACAGCCTTACTTACAGTAGCCACAATATAGAGACAATCAGCATCTATTAGCAGACAAACGGATGAAGAAGCTGTGAGATGCACACAACCACTTGCACATACACGATTCCATCTTAGAAAAGAAGAAGTTGTCCTTGACGGCAGTGCGGAGAAGCCTAGACCATAGCATGTGAAGTGAAACAAAGCCAAATGCACAAAGTAGTGAATATGAGTTTACTTATATGTGGAATCTAAACTAAATTAGTTAAAGTAAACCTCAAATACAGAGAACGGATGGTGGTAAGTGCCTGTAATCCCAGAGCTTGGGAGGCTGAAAACAGGAGGATCACTATGATCAGTGTAGTGAGACTCTGTAGTCCCTGTACTAAAATACATTAAAAAAAGAAAAAGTACAGAGAATGGACAGGGACAGCTGGGTTGGAGAAATGGGATACAGAGAGAAATAGATCAAGAGATATAAATACAGTTATTCAGAGATACACAGCATTAATATTATACTAGGAAAAATCCCTTGAATGTCTTAAACAAATTAAGTATACATTACAGTTATTACAGTTAAATTAGCCTGATTTTGCATGTATACAAGTCTGTGGAATGGTGGAATTTTTATTAGATTTCATACTTGTTTATATTATCTATCTGTAAAATTGACTAAACAAAAAAACTCCTGATTATATGTCTCTATTTTGTTAGTTCACTCATTTATTCAAGAAATATTTAAGATTACTATACTCCAGACAGGGACATAGCAAGTACAGAATCTTAAATCCAGAAAGGGACATAGGAGGAAATCAAACAAAGACCCTACCCTCGGGGAGCTTACCTTCCAGGGAAGGGGCTGCCCGGTACCCACAAGTATAATCCAAAAATTATGGCTGATGTTAAGTGCTAAGAAAATAACTCAAGGCAAGCCAGCAGCATAGAGCATCCCTGGAAATAAAGACAGTGCTGGTCCTTTCTACAGTGTAGTCTACGGCATTAGAGAGACAACACTGAGCAGAGACCTGGAGGACAGGAACTGTGATCTCAAATCAGTGTTCTGCAGCTGCTCCACCCAGAAATGGTGCAGATTTAGCCACCAAGCTGTGACAGGTGTCCTCAAAGGTAGTGTGGCATCTCCAACAGAGTCACCTGAAGAAGCACCAGGCTGCCTTTGAACTATCTTGATTTTCCTGCTTCCAGCTGGTGAAAAAACAGCAAAATGAAACCCTTGGACTTGGGTGAATCAAACCAAAGCATCCACTTTGCACCTTCCCCAGACCCAGCAAGAGCACCCCGGCAAGGAGGATGGGTCCGTGAAAAGTGGGGATGAGGAGGGAGGGCAAATAGGCCTGCTGTGACTGACTGGCCCTGGCTTGGCACCTCCAAACTGCAACCTTCCCCTAACAAGGAGAAAGGAGACTGCAAGCAACTATCTGATGGGAATCCTTTAAACAATTCAGATGCAACAAAGTTGGATTTGATGGTTTTGAGGCCCCCTCCAGCAAAATTTCCTACTAACACTTAGAAATTTTTCCCCTTACTCCAATCTTTTGTATTTTGTTTTTGTTTCTTTTGGTACCTGGAATCAAACTCAGACCTCATACTTGCCAGGTAGGTGCTGTACCACTGAGCCACAGCCCTGGCCTCCCATGTTAATATTTATCTTCCCATCTTTTTTTCATTCCTTTCAACTTGCCACAGCTCATTGTAACAGTCAAAAAATAAAAAATCTTATGAAGTTTTCAGTTGAACTTTCTTTCCTTTTCCTTCTTTTTTTTTTTTTTACTGACTCTGACTCATAAAGAATAAATCAGTTCTCTGCATCTCTGAGTCAGAACTTGTATGCTCCACTCTGAAAGTAGAAATATGGATAATGGAAAGGAGGACAAAAGCGAGAAAAAAGCACATAGCAGGCGATATGGAGGAAGAACAGTCACACTTGTAGAAGAAAAGGCCACAGTAGGACAGCAATTGATAGATGCATGACACCAGTGAGATCGCCCCAATCCATGGCAGATCTTGTATTAGCTTCCTGGGGCTACTGCGACAGTGTTCCACAGTCTGGCTGAAGGAAAACACAGAACTTTCTTTCCTCACAGCTCTGAAAGCTGGAAGTCTGTGACCAAAGAGGGGGCAGGGTTGGGTCCTTCTGAGGCCTCTCTCCTGGGCTTGTGTGGAGATGTTTCCTAGCTATGTCTTCACACGATCTTCCTTCCACGTATGCTCTATCCACATTTCCTCTCCTTAGGAGACTCATCGTTCATTAGTTCCCACTCTAGAGACCTCATTTTAATTTAATCATCTCCTTAAAGACCCTAGTGCTATATTTTGCCACACTCTCAAGGCTGGGGGATTAGAACTCTAGCATAAGCATGTTGAGGGGGCACAGTTTACGTGTAACAGTTGAGAAACGGAACCCAATATCCTTTGCTGTCTTCCTCTTTCACTTCCAGACTATTCGTTCTGTGATGAAGGGGACTGCAGGGTCAGTGAGGTCAGCCTGGCTTTCTACGCTCCAGCGAGGCACAAACGCTAGTCAGCGCCTCATCCACTCAGAGCAGGCCCGTGAGAACTGGGGCCGCAAACCCCAGGCCTCATCCTGGTGCATCAGGGAAGAGCCCGACCCGGAGAATCAAGGGACTAGATTTTCTCTAATGAAGGATGGTGAGAGATAATTTTCTTCCCTCCAGGGCCACTAGGGAAATGAAAATATCTTCTTTTCTGGGAAGAAGACATGTGTCCATGAACAAATGTTAAGTTGCAGACCTTCCATCTCTGCTTCTACAAACAGCCATCTTCCCCTGCTCCTAAGACCTGAAATCCTGGTCTTCTTTTTCTGCTTTACAACCCTATCATTTTCTTTCTATTTTTCCTCTCTTTTCCACGGCATCTGAGCACTAAAGAAAGACATAGAGAGGGAAGGAGGGATGGAGGGAGGGAGGAGAACAGAAGGAGAGAGAAACTCACACATAGAATATGAGTATGAATATCCAAAGGAAATAGAGCAGTAAGGATGAATTCTTAGTTCCGTCAGTCACCATCTTTGCTATAATCAAGCCTTGTCTTAAGGCCCTTTGCCTCACTCTCTGTCCTTCTGCCTATATTTCCCCGTAGGAGAGCAATCAGAGACTACTAGCAATCTCTAGCTTCTGAACTCTCACAGATCAACGAAGCAACCCTTTCCAATACTGTCTTGGAATAAAAGGCCAAAGAGAAGACTTGGTCCTCATTGTCCTCCCTTAGACTCAGCCAGTCTGAGACTCTCCTCACTTGCCAGAAGGCTTGCACAGTTCCCCCTGCTGTATAACACAGTCACACACACTATTCTCCGCTGATGGTGGGAAATGGTTCTGGGCTTCCATGTGTGGTGGGTGTGGAGCTGAGGAGGAGAATGCAAATGTGTCATACACAGGGGCCATGGGTGGCTGAGCCTTAGCAATTATGCAGATGCTCCCTCAGGCATTCCATGGCTTTCATGACACAGAACTCAGGCGAGTCTCTGCTGTGACCCATCTCCTCTCTCTATCTCTACCTGTTCCTTGAGAATTAATGGGAGGCATCAGCCTCCCCGTAAAACCCCTCAAACAAATCTGCCAAACAAACAAAACTGAGTTTCTTAAATGCACTGTAGCAAAGAACACCATTTGTCAACGCCTTAGCAGTGCTTCAGAATGGGGAAACATAGAAGCCTATTTATCGTGTTTCGGGGTCTGAGCACAAACAGTTTAAGTTGAGCCTTTTAAAAACAAAAAACCTAATTAGCATTATGTTTCTGCCATGATAACATTTAGTAAACACAGCCAATAAAGGGTCCTAATGTGTCTTAATATAAAAACTCTTGATAGAAAAGCAAGTTACTTATTTAGGCCAACAGATTATCATTGTGACAAGGAAACTGTGTGTCTATACAAGAACAATGTGTGCCTGAGTAAACTGATTCCAAGCACAGTGCACTGTCATGGGTATCTTGGTTTTCACCTCCCCCATTTCTGTGGCCATTTGCCAGACTGAGCTGGAGAATGAACCTTTACTTAGGGGCTCGCCATCAATCCAGATCTGTGAAGTGTCATGATCGAGGGTTGAGTTCTGGTTATAGGTGGTTCTGCTTCCATAAATATCAGGGTTTCCCATTTTCAGTAGTAAGAATGATTGCCTTTCTGAATTGCCCAGCCCTAGTCCCATGACTTGTGAACGCATTACCTCCTGTGGCAAGGAAGATTTTGCAGTGTAATTAAAATTGCAGGCCCTAAAATAGAGAGATTATCCCATATTATCTGGCAGTGTGATTGAATCACAAAAGCCCTAAAAAGCTGAGAATTCTCTCCCTTGGAAACAAGAGACACAGCAGAATGGAAGTCAGAAGGATTCCAAGTGTGAGAGATATCTGACGTGCCCTTGTTGCCTCTGAGACACAAGAGACCCTGTGCAAGGACTAGTGAATGAGAGGACTGTAGGAGGTAAGGCTTGTACCCCATGACAGGCAGCAAGGACAAGAGAACCACTGTTACATAGCCACATGGAACTGGGTTTTGCCGATGACCTAAATTAACTTGGATGCGGAGTAGTCTCATATAGGGAAGACGTTCAACAGGAGCCCCAGCTGCCAATGCTTTGATTCCAACCTTTGAAAATTAGACAGGAGAAGCAGTCAAACCAACACAGACTTCTATCACAACTGTGCCGTCACACGTTTGTTTCTTCTAATCCATCTGTAGGTGGTGATTTGTGATAGCAACGGCAGAAAGCTGATCAACAGCTGTTTCGATGGCTCCTTGCTTGTGTGTTCTGCTGCTGAGATAGATGTACACCAAGATTTGAACACTGCAACCTGATAAATCTGAATGGAAGGTTTAAGTTTAGCATTTAGAATCTACTTCCAAGATATGAACAAATTATGTCCCACCCAACATAGATGGAGGTATTACTTGAATTACTTAATTTCTTCATTTCTATGTCCATTCCTCAGCTCAGCAGAAATTTCAGTGCAGTATTCTTCTCCTAGGGTAGCACGTGGTCCTCCTTGAGAGATCAGCATAACCAAGCTGTTCTGTTCTGAATCAGCTTCTACCATGCTTACAAGCTTTTCAAGTCAGTTTTGTTTTCTGGGTCTTGGATGGAAATTTACAAAACCAAATGATTCAGCTGTCTATGCAACCCAGGTATCAGTTAGAGGCTGTCTTCTCCTTTCTGAAGATTGTCAGAAGCCTCCTTTCTGAAGATTGCCAGGATCCAACAGAGACAGTGATCTGAGGATGTCTTGTATCTTTTTATTTTAGACATAAATCTAAGGATCAACCCCTTGGAGTTTTACTGCTGTGCTAGTTATTTCTTAACAGTACCTGATAAGGTTATTTTCACTGGAGTTTGAAATCTGTCTTTCTCTGATGTTTCATCCAGAAAGCCATGTTTCCAGGGCTTAGGTCATGCCAGGGTTGTTTAGCAGGATGTTGAAGAAAAGCTGCTCATACATGTGGATGCCAAAATTGGGTGCAGTACATGAGTCTCTTTTTCTTAAAAAGAAGATAACAGAGCCTTGGATTGGAAGTAGTATTTCTAGACACATAGGTCAGTTTTTATAAAGTAGCATTGGTAAATCCCAGCAGTCAATTTTACTGTTTTTGAACCCACTTGCAATACATTAGGTACTGGAAATTTGAAAGCTTCAAAGTTTTTTTTTTTTTTTTTTTGCATTTGGTATAAGGTCTCACTTCACAGCTCAGATTCTTAGTGATCCTCCTGTTTTCAGCTTCCCCAGTACTGGGATTACAGGCATGTGCCACCACACCAGGTCTCAGTGGCTGACTCAGGGGCAGGACTGGTATAGCATGTGGTTCTGGGGATTGAACCCCAGTCCCTGCACTTGCCTAAGTAGGCACTTAGTCCACTGAGCTATCTCGCCGGCCCATAAATTTTAGTTTGAGTTCCATGTCTTAATTTTTTTTCTAAAGATTGGGGATAGTATAGTACTCTGGTTTGAACACAGTTTGTTCCTTGTTCTCAGTGTGAGGGTCCTGTCCCAACACCTAGTGGAAGATCCTAGTTGACCGAGAACAATGCCCTAGAAGAGAACACATCTTCTGGATAGGGTTTGCAAAAGAATAAGTTGTTATAAAAACAAGCTCTGAGCCTGGGTCAGTCAGTCTCTTTCTGTTTCCAGCAGTGTTCTTTGGGCCCATATGTGTTCCCACCATCACCATCTGCCATGATGTGACAGAGTCAAGTGGGCATCACCACAGCTAATCCAGTGCCAGCGCCATGCCTTCAACTTCCCAAACTGGGAACTAAGTAAACTTCTTTGCACCATAAGATTAGCCTACTTTGGATGTCCATGATAGTAACAAAATGCAGACTAATGCATACAGATAGGAAAATTTCTGGGTAAGCAGAAGAGCTTTACAAAGCTCTTTAATGGCAATAGAATCAATGTCTCTGTCACCAGAGATACAATGGAATCCCCTATATTGAGAACACAGAATCCTGCAAACTTTTTTTCCCACAACTTTCAGGGACCTAACTCTTTAGCAGGAAAAAAAATCTGTGCTTCTGAGAGGAAGGCAACCATGGTAGCATTCAAAATCTGGTGGAGAATAATATGAAATAGTCTAGAAATGGTCAAACAACCCAACTTCATAAGATGTAGGGTAATAATAAACTTCTCTTCTAGAGGGTTAACAACCTAAGTTTGCAGACCAAAAATTAGAGAAAAAGAAGGGCTACAAGGACAGCCAACAATTTGACCATAACCTTTCAAGGTCAGTGAAGACTCAGGACAGGAGAACCTATATTGTAATGTCATGTAACTCAGTTGTGTCCCAAACTTTCTGATCAAGGAGATTATGGGCCACAGAGGAAAAAGATCGATGATGTAGTGTTCCTAAGGAGAGTCACATGGAGAGAAAACATTCTCTCAGGCTTTCACAGAGAGCAAATTGGTCAAGCAATGGCCATGACCCATCCACATGGCTGACACTGATAAAGGATCTGCAACTTGCCATACAGGGTTACAGCATAAATCCTGAGGGTACTTGACTGACCTTAACAGATTCAAAAGTTACATTTCTTGTTATACCGGTCTTGCTTTATCTTAGTCTTAACCATCCAGCAAAAAAGTATAAAAACAAGGTATATAAAGTAAAGCCATATTAATATGCTGAGCTGTGAAAGGCTCAAGTCAACAACTTCTGTGGATAACCCACTACTATTGTGGACTGCTAGACTGTTTTGGATTGTTTTGCTGAATTCACACACCTATAGTATTTAGATGCCAATGGAATACCCATTTCTGACAGGATTAAACAAAAAAAGGTGATACAAAGGAAGGACCATTTTGTATCTGCATATACAGAATACTTAGGAGAGATATACAGCTATTTTCACTCAATTCAATGAGAAGAAAGATTTGTGCTAATAGTGTTTGGACAGGATATTCTGTCTGCATCTTGTACTATGGATAACCACTAAGAAGATAACAATGTACAATGTATTAATTACTGAAACTGTCATATTAATCAGTTTTGAAACTGTCTCATTGATATTTATTTCTCAATAAAGTAAAAAAAAAGAAATGTTCAAAGAGAACCAGAAACTTGGAGCTCTTGCCCATGTCCTACTATTACTTTTTCTTGAGTTCCTTATCTAGGGTAATTGTTTGCTTTAAGTCTGTTTTGCTTGTAATATCTATAGGTATCTCAAGTCGGCAGCTGCTACACCTGATTTTATTTATTAGAGTGGAGCAGATGGTTGTCCTATCTTTGAATTATTAATCTAATTCTTTAATCCTAAGACTCTTTGAAAATGATCACCAAGGTGTCAGAGACCTCCCAATGGAACTATTTCCCTTTCCTGTCATTACTTACTATCAATTTTTCTACTTCTGGCTCAAGGTATTTCACAAAGACTGGTTGTGAGCCAAAGCCACACAGGTATCAGGACATACTCCAGATGCAGGTTCAAGCCTATCTCTGGAGTCTCTAAGGCACTCATCCTTTCTTCCCTTTTAGGACTAGGTTAGAACCCAATCTATTTTCTCATGAAAAACTTTGGGGATACACTCCAAAGAATTAGCTCTACATGCAAATCTATTATAATGCTTCTGGTATAATATCTGCTTTCCTGTATAATTTTGGATCTTTCAGAACATTTTCAAGTTTCTTCCAATATTCCTTGCTCATCCATATTTTTATACCTAAGCATCTGTGTCATGAGTGACCAAGACCCGAAGGTCTGATAGGCTCAGTGGATTACAAGAAAGATCCAAGGGACTCAGAAAAGCAGTTGTTTACAATCTGTAATTTAGTAAAGTGAAAGGATACAAATTAAAGCCAAAAACTGGGGAACATGCTCAGGATGAAGCCCAGTGGAGCCACACAGGGCCATTTGGATTCTTCCAGAACCTTGTGTGATGCAGTGATGTGTGGCCACACAGGGTGCTCATGCAAGACTTAGTGTCCAGAGGGATGATAAAGGGTCAGTTCTTTCAACCAGGCCTAGGCTCTAGAAAATATTGATCAAACCTGGTGTGGTGGCACATGCTTGTAATCCCAGCACTCAGGAGGCAGAGGCAGGAGGATCACTGGGAGATCAAGCCCATCCTGGGCTACAGAGTGAGCTACGGACCAGCCTGTATCACCTAGAGACCCTGTCTCAAAAAAAAAAAAATCTTTTTTTTTCAATCAAGTTACTTAAGCTCAGTCTCATCTGAAGACTTGAGAGCAATCATGAAGATTTTCCCTTTTGTTGAAAGGGTTCAGCAGGCAACTGAGCTGTGGAAAGTTTCTCCTATGTCAAGCAATGGTTTTTCCAAACACTAAAGCCAGAGGTGAGTGAGTTGGCCTGGACTCCTCCTTTTCTTTATACTCCACATACAGTAAGTTATCGGGAATGGTTCCCATGTCTTACAGCAACACTCTTGTGTTTAGGGAGCTGTCAGCAGAAGATACTGCAAGAGGAAGGATCTGTTTACATGTGTTGAGATAACATAATAAGCCAGTGACACACAGGAAGGAAGGAGTCCATTGCCCACCGTGCATTTAAATAGGCATTTATTGATTACATGAGATTTTTATACAAATATGTTTTTACAGAAGTGCCACTGTCATTTGCGAGGCTGACTGGTTCATAAAGGAGATCCAAAGAATGCTTGGGTTTCTTTTATGTCTTCTTACTGAGGTTTTGTGTGTCTCTATTCACTGATAGCAGCAAACAGGAGAAACTCTGACACATTTTATCATTATGCAAATAAATGTACTAGCTTTTCAAAAACTTTCTTAAGGTAAATTGCTAATTTCCATTTTAAAAGAAAACCCAGAACTCTTCTAGAGAATAACCTTCATCCCAACTTATTTTTCAAAAACAAGTCTTTTCTATGGCTCATTTCTAGAACTTGCACTTTTTCTGGCATTTCAAAAGGCAGCACAATGTGTGCTTGTAAGCACATCAAATAAACACATCATTCCCCTGAAGCACAGTAAAGTATCCTTAGGGTTGCTTCCTACTACCACTGGGGCTAAATCCAAAAGGAATATGGAGTTTTTCTCCATCGAACTTCTTCTAGCAGTTGTAATCTCTAAAGTAGCCACATAAAGTTCATGGCACTCCACCAAAGCCCTCAGTACCTCTTGTCGGCTACCTGCCCTCTCAGTCCCACCTATAATTGTAACTCAGGCAGATGGCTCTGGTTTGCTCCTGTGGCTCTTCCAAATTTTCTTATGATGAATGTGAAGGATGGTTTCTTGGTGCCCTGGATATACTCATTCATGGTACAAGATGAACCACAGTTGGGCCATTTCTTGCTAAATTCCAACAGATAAGCACAGTACTCACCAAGTAAGTAGTGAGTCTATCCATCACACTATGGAAAAGCTCAGAAAACAGTTCACTGTATTACTGCCTTGAGCCAGTGTGCATGCTAACAAATTTCCCCCTACACAACTGCAACATCTTTCCGATAAAACCTTTCAGACTGCCTTCTCAACCTTCCTGAGAAAAAGTGGCAAGAGACCTACAGGCTTCCCTCCTCATTCCTCAGGACAGCAACCCTGGCTGGATCAGGAATTCTGAATCCCCTCACTACCTCCTATGTCAGACCCTCCACCCTGTCTTCCAGGAAAATCCCAAGCACCCTCTTTGGAAACTAACAACACTAGCTCACACACAGCTTCTGCACTACCTCCACCTTTTTCAGAAAAGGCCCAGAGGTACGATGATAATATTAATGTAGCCCACTGGGATCAGAGGAGAGACACTGCAAGCCCTGGTAGAGGGCA
Organism: Octodon degus; assembly: GCF_000260255.1. Taxonomy (NCBI): domain Eukaryota; kingdom Metazoa; phylum Chordata; class Mammalia; order Rodentia; family Octodontidae; genus Octodon; species Octodon degus. Next base: position 1,847,709 of record NW_004524593.1, on the reverse strand, counting down.
TTCGAAGCTAGAGATGACAGGATCAGGGTACTAGCTGTGTTGCAGACACACATTTGGAAGCATCAGGTGTGGCCTCCATCTGATTCTCATATCAATTAAATATCTTTGAAGGCATTTCTAGGTGAGAAACCCAAAGTGGCAACCTGAAAAGAACCTAAATTACAAGGCAAGATATCAGTGTGATTTGTCCTTTAAAAGACTCCCTAAAGTCGATTTAAAGTTTAACATATCAGTACTTGATGGAAAATACCTGTTCCATGCTATGTCTAAGATGTTTGATATTCAGACAGATAGTGAGGTTAAGCTCAATTGCTTATGTTATAGGGTAATAATATCACTAACCTTCTCTTCTGGAGGGTTAACAACTTAAGTTTGCAGACCAAAAATTAGAGAAAAAGAAGGGCTACAAGGACAGCCAACATTTTGACCCTAGCCTTTCAAGGTCAATAAAGACTCAGGACATAAGAGAACCTTTGCTGTAACCCAGTGGTGTCCCAAATTTTCTGATCAAGGAGATTATGGGGCCACAGAGGAAAGTGATTGATGATGTAGTGTTCCTAAGGAGAATCACATGGAGAGAAAACATTCTCTCAGGCTTTCACAGAGAACAAATTGGTCAAGCAATGGCCATGACTCATCCACATGGCTAACACTGACAAAGGATCTACAAACTGCTGTACAGGGTTTCAGGGTAAGTCCTGAGGAAATTTAACTGACCTTGTCAGACATAGAAGTTATATTTTTTGCTATATAGGTCTTGCTTTATCTTGGTCTTGCCCATCCAGCAGAAAAGTATAAAATTGAGGTATAAAAAGTAAAGTCATAGTAATATGCTCAGCTGTAAAAGGCTCAAGTCAAACTATATATACTGATACCTGTGAACCAAGCTACTGCACTGCAGATGGCAATTTGTAATAGTTTCATGCTTGGAGAGCCTGTCATTCTGGTCTTCTGAATATGGGCTGCTTGTCATGACATGCCAGTTGCTGCTATGATGTCTCTCAAGTAGGTGGTTGTTCAAGAAGAAGGGGGTGGTGAAGGAAAGCAAGAGACAGGAAAAGGAATATTGTGGGACTGTCCTGCTTCAAGGTTGTATATGGTGAGATTTTTGGACTTACGTGCAAACATGAGAAGTATATAATTCTTTATGCCTATTTTTAAAATGTATTCTAATTTTTAAATGTTTTTATCATATTCTGCAGGGACTTAAAGTTCAACATATCAATACTTGATGAAAAATACCTGTTCCATATCATGCCTAAGATGTTTGATATGCAGACAGATAGTGAGGTTAAGCTTAACAGCCTAAGTTGTTTGATAATAACAATAAGCTTGTCCTCTGGAGGGTTAACAACCTAAATTTGCAGACCAAAATTAGAGAAAAAGGAGGGCTGCAAGGAAAGCCAACATTTTGGCCCTAGCCTTCTAAGGTCAGTTAAGACTCAGAACATATGAGAACTTGTACTGTAACGTCATGTAATTCGGTAGTGTCCCAAATTTTCTGATCAAGGAGATTATGGGGCCAAAGAGGAAAGTGATCGATGATGTAGAGTGTGCTTAAGGAGAGTCACATGGAGAGAAAACATTCTCTCAGGCTTTCACAGAGAGCACATTGGCCAAGCAATGGCCGTGACTCATCCACATGGCTGACACTGACAGAGGTTCTACAATCTGAGGTACAGGATCTCAGGATAAATCCTGAGGGAATTTCACAGACCTTATCAGACCCAAAAGCTACAAATCTTGTTGCAAAGGTCCTGCTTTACCTTGGTCTTAACCATGAAATATAAGAAGTAAAGCCATGCTGTTATATTGAGCTGTGGGGGACTCAGGTCATCAATTTGTGACATTGCCAGTTAAGTGGAAGATCCAATACTATTGTGGGCTGCTGGACTCTTTTGGAATGTTTTACTGAGTTTACACACCTATAATATCCAAATAACGGAACTTAACAAAAAAAAAAAGGTATACAGATGAATGTCCATTTTGTATCTGTGTATTCAGAGTGGTTGGGATAGATATATAATTACATTCTCTTAATGAATAGAATGATTTGTTCTAATTGTGTTTGTAAATAGGATGTCAGGTCCGCATCTTGAACAGCAATTAACCACTAAGAAGAATGTATGCAGTGTGTTAATTATTGAAACTGTCCTACCGATTTGATTTGAAACTGTCTCATTGCTTTTTGTTTATCAATAAAATTATGGCAAAAAAAAAGACTCAAGTCCATAACTTCTGACACTGCCAGTCTTGTGGATAACCTGCTACTATTATAAACTACTAGTCTATATTGGATTACTTTGCTGAATTCATGCACCTACAATATATGAATGGCAATGGAATACACATATCTGACAAAAGTAAACAAAATGGGGATATAAATGGACCATTTTGTAGTGGAAATATATATATACATATATATATGTATATACAAAATAGCATAAACATACAGCCACTTTCTCTTAGTTCATTGAGAAAAAGGTTTTAAACTAATAGTGTTTAGACAAGATATCATGTCTGCATCTTGTACTAGGAACAACTACTACAAAGACAACAATATGCAATGTATTAATTATTGTAACTATACTACTAACCTGTTTGGAAGCTATCTCATTTTATCTCATAAAATTATTAAAATATAAAAGAGACTCGCTAAAGTAGGTTGCTCCTAATTGTCGAGCAAGGATGAGAGGCACACACCATGCGTTACATCACCAAGTATTGGGGATGGGCATGTAGCTCAATGGTAAGAAGCTGCCTAACATCACTAGGTATGTCTGCTGTCTCCACACCAGGAGACAGCAGACAGGAGTCCCATTTTTCAAGCCAGATAGCTTGAAATGAAGACAATTGGAAAACACTGAGCATGAGGCTGGTCTACCTTTTCCAGAGTACAAGTTTGGTCTCTCCACCTCATCACAACTCATGCTAGAGCTAAGAGAGTCCTTCAGGTACCGATTTCATAGCAGACCCGACAGTCCAGCCCCTGGTTTCCCAGAAGAATGCATCAGAGCCCTTTTGTGAAATAGTAACAAGAGATCATTTCCCAAGTGGGCTTTTCTGGTACGTTCGGCAGGACGAGGGATGAAAAAAAAAATTTTTTTTTTAAAGGAAGATTCCATCTTCTTGATCTTTCACATGCTTATAATAAAACACTATGTTTTCTTTTATTTTGCAGCTGAAAGGATTGCAGAAGAGTGTGCAGGGGAGAATATACCTTGGATTTTCTTTGTATAACTTGCATATTTAGCATCTAAACCCAGTGGTGTGTTACTAAATATGTTTAAGCCTGTGCTCTGGAGTGTGGGTATGGAGATTTCCTAAAGCATTTGCCAACTTCCCTGGTGTACATATTCTTACCACACCCTTCTTCTAGATACAAGCACACAGCATTAAAGCTTTACTGAATGAATCAAAACAATGTTCTTCCTCCCAGCCATTTTTTTCCAGTTAAATGCAAACATCTGTAGAAGTGGAATATTGAGTTGTTTGACATCATTGTCATTTTGCTGTAATGGTTTATAACCTGTCCTAAGGCCCATGACCAGGAATGGGAGACAGAAACATTAAGTGGCTCCAGGGACCTTTGGCTTCCATGTATGACAGACATTGATGAAAAAAAGAAATGAGCGTTTTTGTGCTACCATTTATCAAATATATGTAATATGACAGTGATTATGCTCACTTTTAGATTTCTCTATAACATTGCTGAGTTCACAGTGGACTTTTGTCATTCTGAATTATCTCAGCAGACAGACAGACACACACACACACACACACACATATACACACACGTACACAACCACTAATATGTGCATGTTGTAGGCTAGAGTGGGACAAGATAGAAAATATGATAGCTTTTATTTTTAAAAAATGCTTCCAAAAAATGGAGTATCAAAGAACATATTGAATGACATCTGAGAGATTCAGTCAGCCAAATCCAGAATATGGAAAAGTCTGTCAAGAAATAGTCCTATTTTCTCAATAAGTAAGTGACATTCAAAATAAAAAATGGGTTTCAAAAGGCTTAAACCTTTCATAACATGTGGACTTGCCTGAATCCTCAATCAAAAAAGGACATTGTGTGAGCAACTGGAGAAATTTGAGCATGACCTAAACATTATGTTATATTATAAAATCATTGGTTGGTTGGTTGGTTGGTTGGTTGGGATCATCGTTTTGATTGTGTTAAAAATGACCAAAGGGCCGGGGATATAGCTCAGTGGTGTAAGCACCTGCCCAGCAAGTGCAAGGTCCTGAGTTTGATCCCTGATACCACCAAAAAAAAAAAAAAAAAAAAAAAATGACCAAAGGGTGGGGCAGGCAGAGGAAGCTAGAGGAGCAACATTGGCAAGTTGAGTAATGCCAATGTCAGGATCATTATGCTGTCTCGCTACTTCTTTTTTGTGCCAAATTTTTCATTGTGAACTTTTCTGAAGCGTGAGAAAGTAATCTTTGTTTCTGAAACATTCATTGGTGAGCTGGACATAGTAGCATACTCCTGTAATCCCAGCATATAGGAGGCTGAAGCAGGAAGACTACAAGTTCTAGGCCACCTTAGGTTATACAGTGGGTTAATTGTGGGTCTATATATCTATACCCTGTCTCAAAATAAAACAAAAGAATGAGCTGAGAATCACAGTCATAGAAATGATCTAAATAATTCATAAATGACAGAAAGTTAAGTGCATTTCTCCAATGTGACAATTTAGTGTAATCTCATAGAAAAAAAAAAAAAAAAGAAAGAGGAGGAGGAGGAGGAGGAGGCAGAGAAGGAGAAGGAGAAGGAGAAGAAGAAGAAGAGGAAGAGGAAAAGGAAGAAGAGAACAGAGGGGTGGGGAAAAACTAGGTAGGCTTCCTGATTCAGTATTGGTTGGATGGGAAGAGGAAGGGAGAGTTTCTAACAGCAAGCCCCACCCAGCATCAACGGCAGGAAGAACTTAGGAACTTGCCCATAAGTGCCAAGGAGGCAGCTGAAGTTAAGGGTGCCCAATAGAGCTATGGCGGGAGAAACAGAGCCAGATGCGATGGAGAAGCCAGAGTGGAGCCTAGGCAGGTATGGAGGGGGCGACTTGGCACTGGGGCCCCTCGACAGCGATACTACAATAACAAGTAGAGGCCGCTAGGGGCTGAGCTCAGCAGGACCGAAACCCCTGCGCTCTGGCTCGGTTCTGTGGAACTGAGCTGCAATGTGATCAGCCAGAAACACCGCTTCCAGCCTAGTTAGGCAAAATGGTAATTAGCGTATACACGCATCATAAAGTTTAGATGCCTCTCCACGGCCTCCGCAAGTCAGAAATCTCTCTGTTCTTTGACTTGGGAGTGGGAAGTGAAGACACCTACCTCGCCTGTGCAGCTGCAGAGCACACAGCCGCCGCTGACATTTGGTTCTGGCAGATGAGCCCGAGGAGCTGCTCCACATGGCCTGCCTACCTTCCCCTCCCAGCTGGTGTCTGACTCACACATCACTCCTGCCCCCGGCCCTGTCCCCAGGTGCATGTCATCACTGCTGATGATGTGGCTGTTGACAAGAGAAAAAGCATGCAACACTGTGTTGTTACGGAAGTGTCTAACCGAATGTCAGGGAACTGGGTTAGTCTGCGCCACAAAAGCTGAGACAGAAGGGTCCAGGGAAGTGCGCGTCTCTTGAACCAGAGTCTTACCATCTGGAAGGCTGGAGTGGTTCTCAGTGGTCCCCAAGGTTTCTTTTTTTTCTTTCTTTTTTGTTGGTTCTTTTCTCTTTTTGTTTTGTTATGTTATGTTATGTTATGTTATGTTATGTTATGTTATGTTATGTTATGTTATGTTATGTTTAGTACTGCGGATCGAACTCAGGATCTTGTGTTTGCCAGGCAGGCACTTAAGCCACTGAGTTATCTCCCTGGCCCATTGTCTAGGATTCTATGTGACTTTTCTTTCGTACTCCACTTTAATCATAATTTTAAAAATAATGAATTTATATGATGGAGTCACCTTATAATTAAAAGACTATATGAGATTGGGATTCCATGCAGAAGACCAAATGGGTATTATGGTTTGTGTCTAGTTGTCCCCCCAAAGCCTCATGCAGTTATGGGGCAGACTTCTAGAGCTTGTGATTAATTCATAATCCAGTGCTGCTGGGATTATGGGTGGAAGTGATAATGGGATTATGGGTGTGCGTGCTACACCCTGCCTGGGGCTGATAGCCTAAATTCAACATAAGGGAGACAGACTTGCTCCTTGTTGTCATTGTTGCCACTACTCTTCCCTTTTGCTCTCTCTTCTTTGCTGCCACCATGAACTGCTCCCCTCTGCCATATGCCACTCTGCCTTGGAGCCAGCTGAGTATGGACTGAAACCTCCATTAACTGTGACCTAAATAAATATTTCCTTCCTTAATTTTGGGTGTTGGGTATTTGTCCCATCAGTGAGAGAAGAGTAACTAAGACAGAATTTGGGACTAGTGGAGGGGGGTCATTATGATTACCTGACCATGTGGATTATGAGCTTTGGGAATGGCTTATGGGAAGAGATAAGGGAAGTTTGGAGATGTCGCCTACAAGAGAAGCACTGGAACAGCTTCAACTATTCTGTATGGGAGATTCTGGTCAGAGCTCAGAAGACCAGAAGGCTGATAGAAAAGCTACCTGCAAAGATCAGGCTGAGACGAAGGACTGTGCTGGTTGTTGGACTCCAGATGATGTCTGTTATGGCTTAGCAGAAAGTTTGTCCACATTTGCTCATGTTCAGAGACTTTGCCTAAGATTGAGACGAAGCATCACAGACTGATGAATCTGGAAAAAGAAATCTCAAAGCAGTCGAATATATCCTTCCCTAATTTTGAGTGTCAGGTATTTGTCCCAGCAATGAGAGAAGTGTAATTGAGACACTGAGTCTCGCCATTTCTCTGTGTGAATTAAAGTCTTCAAGTTGCTCACATTGAAACATTGTTGGGAGAACAGAGCCATCGCACCTGTTTTCCAGATCTATGTATGAAGTAGCTGCCTTAAATAAAAATCTCCAGGACTAATCTTAGCTTTAAGTAAATAAGATCATAAAAGAATGTTTAAATAATATCGCATTCAGAGGGTCACTTGAGAATGACATGCTGGTTATTTTGATCAAGGTTGAAATCTGATTGCCAGCAATTAGCACATACAGCTTCAAATTAGCCAGTCAGTAGAATAAACATATTTACATACATGGTTGTTATTATTGTTGAGGTCAAAATAAAGAAATAAATTAAATATGAAAGCCAGCCTGAGGCTGCAGTTTTTATTGTTGAGGCCAACACACTGGCCATAGGAAGCCCCCATAACCTGCCAGTATGGGCTAGAGGGTCCTATGCACAGGCTGTGGGGTAAGTCACGCAGGGCAAACCCTGCTCTGTCATTTCCTAGCTGTGTGGCTCTATCTCAGTTCCTTCCTCTGTAAGCTAGGAATGGTAATAAGGATAATATCTGCTCAATAGGATTGTCTTAAGAACTAAGTGAGTAAATAAATGTAAAGTTCTTCAATAGTGCTTTGTGTATAGAGAAAAAAAACTAGTCCTACAAACTGTTTAGTGAGTTATGGGTAATTTCTTCACACCAGGGAGGACACATGTGTGGTAACTGCCCTTCGTGTCCCCTGTTTGCCTTGAAAGCTTCCTGGAGGAAGTAGCCTATGTAGCCTAGAGGAAGTGGCCTCCAACTGCACTCTTTGGAACCCAAAAGGATCCAGCCTTCATGACATACTTTGGGTGCCACCATTGTTTTGGTTCAAGTTTCTCCAATAACTTTTAAAAGTATAAGTCAACACAATCACAGGCATGCCCCATGCCTATGCTGTCACAGTGAAGACTGTCAGTTGATGGCTTACATTTACACTGGCTTGCTAACCTTCCTGAGGCAGACCTTGGAGACAAGCTTCTACTGCCAGATCTGTGGATACATTTGAAAGTCTCACAAATGAGTCACTGATTGCGATGTGTGTGGCTCTGCACTGATCTTTTTACAACTGAAACATACATGCATTTAAAAAAAACCAAAAAGTAAAAGCAACAATGTAGATATAACTCAATACTTTAGGAGACTCTGGGCAAGGTTGGTTTGTTTATTCATTAGCACATTCATTCAGGAAATATGCCTGTGTGATGGTGACTCTCTTCTACACACTTGTACAAAGAGCTGAGACCCATCTATCCAGCCTGAGTTGATCTACAATTAACATGCAATATTTAACAAGGCCAGAATACTTTCATCCTCCCCTGTCATAAAATTGATAGACCTAGCATTTATTATAAGCCTGAGACACTTATCGACTGACTTTGATATTTATGACAAGGAAGTAATCTAGTTTGTAGATAGTATTGGTGATTGACTTTGAAACAAAAAGTCCTACAAATCCTCTTTAAGGCTTTCGAATTGACTTGATCGAAGAAAATCTTGAGATTGCAAGGTAAGCTACTTATCTGTTTAAATCAGACTTTTCTAGATATTGTATATTCAAAGAGATTACAGAAATAATTTGATTAATGATATTCATGGAAAACCACAAAGGTCAACAAAGAAAAAACAAAACTCACTTCTTAGTTCATCAAACAGACTCAGTATTTTCTTTCATTGATTTTGTAGAATTTAGGAAAAGGTATAAACATAAATTAATAAATAAATCTATCCTCCTAAAATGCTACCTTCTTGTGTTTTTGATACATTGAGATATTGAGTAAAATTCTGCCTAGAAAAAATTCTGTTCCTGACATTTTCAATTGTTTTCCTTAATCATTGACAATAGAACCTTTTCTTTGAAAAACAAATCTAAAACTCTTAAGCAAAAAAGGTAGGCAGCCTATTTTAAAGGACTACAGAGAGCAGCTAGGGAAATGTGGTTTGCCTTGCCAGTTCCGCAGTCTAAAGCTAAGTGATACTACTAATCCCTGCACTCCAACCTCAGTTGCATTCTCGAGGTGGTGCCAATCTCTTCTCTTATCCCTAGAGAGCTTCTTCTCTTACCTGTTATGCCCAACATTCAGCATGCTCCCAGTTTCATACTCCTCGAGAGGCTCCCTCCACCTGCACCTAATATGAGGCATTACAGAGCAGAAGGAAGAACATGCAGTGGTTAAGAGCATGTCTAAAGGAGCCAGGCTCCCTGGGTTAGAATCCCAGATCTGCTGTCTAGTAGCTGCGTGACCTTGACTGAGTTAGTTCACTTGAAATGAGCCCTGATTTCCCTATATATAAAACAATATAATAATGATACCTCCATTAAAAGTTGGCTAATAGTCTGTGAGCTGTAAAGCTCTCAGAAAAGAGATTGGTGTACACCAACTGCTCAATTAGCACTAACCGAATGCAGAATATCGCCTCACTCCTCTTCTAGCATCCCTGACATGATAAAAAATAGTCTACATCAGTGCTGGAAAACAAAGAGCGCCAACTAGCACTCCTCAACCAGAAAAACCCCACAAAATTAAGGAAGCTAAAAGTCCAACATGTGGAAAGGAAAGTTCTTTTTAAAAAATGTGTAAAGTCTCCATTGATTCTCAAAGAGAAACTTTAAAAATCATAGGCATGGCTTGAGAAAGAGGGGAAAAACCTAATGGAAATTAATTAAGCACAAGGTCAGGGGATAGCTTTGCTGATGCTGTATGTTCCTGCAGAAATAGCTTGTATATAAGATTGTGTCAAAAGTCCTTTTTGTTTTAAGTTTACAGTAGTTACCATCAGGAAATCACCCTTCAGAACTTCCATTTCATAACTTCACAGCTTTTTTTTTTTTTTTTTTACCAGGCTGGAGGCCAATGACTCCATTTGAAAGTTGATTCTGACAACTTTCATGTTGCATATCCTAAATTCATGATTCTTCAGGTTGGTTAATATTGGAATCATTTCTGGGGCTTCCAAAATTAGTGGCGGCTGAGTTGAAACTAGAGCTGGTCTGTTCTAATGCCCCTAAATTAGGGCTTGAACAATGAAATGTAGAAAAGATCGTTAAGTGATTCTAGTGTGTCACTAAATTTAACAACGTGCCAAGTAGACACCCATATTGGTAATCTCATCCCTCTCAGTCACCAACCAACAAAATGGTTTATTTATTAGGCTGAACTAAATTCAACTGTTCAATATTCAATCTTTTTATTTTTAATCTACATATATAACCCCCTTTTATTTTCAGGTACTAGGGATAGAACCCACCTCTCTGGACACTTGCACACCCTGAGAAAGTGCTGTACATTGAGCTACACCCTTAACATTTTTTACCTTTTTATTTTGAAACAGGATCTTGCTAAATTGCTGAGGTTGACCTCAAAGTTTTGATCTTTCTGCCTCAGCCTCCTAAGTAGCTAGCACTGTCATGTGTGTCATGTATGTGTTTTTTTCAGATTGATTGATTGATTGATTGATTGATTGATTACTGGAGGAAGGGGCAAAAGGGACATTTGTTATGTCGTGACAGAAAGTTTAACAACACTGAAGTAATGTGGAAACTAAACTATATCCTCACTTGAACTAAGCGTCAGGTATTTATATTAAAATGTGAAGGAAAGCATACACTAAAGGAAGAACCATTAGGTGTGAAGGAGCTTTGGATGTTCTCAAGTCCACATGGCAAGGGATGCTAAAACTGAGAGGTGGCTTCTGAGCAGAGATTGAACCCAGGGCACTGCCAGAAAGCCTGAAGAGGAAGCTGAGTGCGTGACAGATTGAGATGACAGATTCCAGGCTTTGAGCTAATGCTGCAAGGACATGAACCTTCGAGAATTTCAGGACTTTTGAAATTAGTCTGTTTTGTGTACTACAACAAAATACCACACATGGGTCATTGATAAATGAAAATGACTTCTTGCAATTCTAAGCCCAAGAAGTCTAATATTGAGGGAATTGACCTGAAGGTGTGTGAACTGCATCATCCCATGGTGAAAGAGCAAAAGAAGATGAAAGCTCATACTTCTAACAAATCCTTGCTTGAGATAACTATCTCCCTCCCACAGAGCAACATCACCCACTCCAGAAAGCAGAGCCCTGATGACCTAATCCCTCTGGTGAAGCTCCACTTCCCCATAGCTCTGCATTAGGGATTCAGATCCTAACACATGGACCATAGCAGAGGGGAAGTGTATTTTGCATCTGAGAGAAATACAATGTAAACAACTTGTGACCAGTGGGCAGATCATAGTAATTTAAAATATGCCTGTAAGTTATTGAGTATGTCTCTTTTCTCTTTTTTTTTT
>NW_004524593.1:1806431-1828264 GCF_000260255.1 Octodon degus | reverse complement strand
GTCAGATTGTTTCCTCATATTTGGGAAGTTTTCTGCTATTACTTCTGCCTATATTTTTTAATGTCATTTGTATTGACTCCTTCTTTCTCACTGATACCTATGAGTCTCAGATTGTTCATCTTTGCATCGTCTTGCAGGTGATTAATTACTTTTTCCTGCATCCCAGTTGTTTTTAAGAGATCTTTTCTTACCTTTTCACTAGGGGCACCAGCCTCTTCAAGATCTGAAACTCTGTCTTCACTTTCACTCAATTGTTTTGCAAGCTTGTGATTGAGATTATAATTTCCTCCATATCTCTTTGACTCTGCTTCATGCAATCTATTTCTTTCCTTTATTTCTCATTCCAGGAATCTGTCATTTTTCTAATCTCCTCTATTTTGTATCATGTCTTCTTTAGAAGCAGTTATTTTTTTAGAAGCAGTTATTAATTCTTTTACTGCAGTGTTTTTTTCAGATTCGGTTTTCTCCTTATGTTTCTGTAGTTGATTCTTTACTTCAGATGCTATGAGTTCAGAGAATTCTTTTTTTATTTCAGAAAATAATTCCACTCTGAATTCCTCTATAACTTTCTGCTATTGCTTATTTATTATCGACGCTATTAATTCATACATCTGAGCTGAGCTAGTAGAAAAGAATTCCACTCTAAGTTCCTCTATAACTTTCTGCTGTTCCTTATTTACTACCACATTATTAATTCATACATTTGAGCTGAGCTACTGTCCTCTGCACTTGTTCTGGGTGGGCACTGGGTTGCCTCCATATGTTTCTGCATTTGATTCTTTACTGCAGATGCTATTAATTCAGGGATTTCTTTTTTCATTTCCAATCTGAGTTCCTCTATACCTTTCTGCAGTTGTTTCTTTATTTCAGAAGCCATTGATTCATTGATTTCAGCTGTGTGATTCCCAATTTGTTCTGTGTTAGTGTCCTCTGCACTTGTTATGGGTGGGCTTGGGGTCTGAGATTGCATTTTGCTCCTTCTCATTGTCATTTTATGTAGCACTGTCTTCTGACCTTTGTTGTAGAGCTTTGGTGCAGTTATAACCTTAGCACCTACTGAAATTCAGGTGCAGATCTATAAAGTTTGGCTTTATCCAGCTATGTCTGGCTTGGGTCTGGCTGCTATGCTCAGCTCCTTCCTGCTGCCTCCCTTGGGAGTCAACCTGATGTGCCCTTCTGGCAAGATGTTCTGCTCCTGGACTAGCTGGGTGATTCTGTCCCCTACTCTCTCTACAGGGATTGCAGCTGCAGGGTTTCACCCCAGGCCTGTATGCCAGGCCTGAGATGATCCTGGAGGGGACAAGGTGGAGTAGGGGGGAGAGGAAGCTCTCCCACACACTCATCGGGCCTGGGCTAGGACTGGATCTGGGGGTTCCCAGCACGCAGCAGAAATTCAAGTATGTCTCTTTTCAAAAGGATATGCTTTTTTTGCACAGGCTGGACTCAGTGATGCGTTTGTCAAGAATATGATACAACAGAAGTGATGGAGCTCTGTGTCTCAGCAGGTCATAAAAGGCACTGCAGTTTTCTCTTGGCTCCCCCACTTGTGGATTATTCACTCCTTGAGCACATTCAAGCAGTCTGTAGAGAACCCTGTGGCAGAGCACACAGCTGGGAAAGAACAGAGCCCTCCTGACAGTAGCAATGAGGACAAGTCATCTTGCAAACAAGTCCTTCAGCCCTGACCCCATGGTCTCCAGAGGGATAGAGTCCCTGCTGACATCTTTACTACAGCCACTTGAGAAAAGTCCTGATTACAGACACTGAGACAGTACATTCTTATGTATTAAGCCAACATACTCCGGGGTCATTTGCTATGCAGCAAAAGATAACCTATACAAGAAAATGTTACTATCAGTCCTACATTCAAAACACCATATGGAAATATTATGAAAAACTTCACACCAATAAAATGAATACCTAGACCAGATGAACCTTTAAATTATAACTTTTCCAAACTCATACACAAAAAAAGAAATAGATATGGATACCATTTTATCTATTAAAGGAATTGAATTTATACTAACTTGTTTTGCAAAAAAGGAAACTTCAGCCCCCTTTGGTCTACTGATTAATTCTACCAAATATTTGAGGAAGAAATAATGCTGATATTATACCATCTAGCTCAAAATATTAGAGAAAGTGACATAATTCTCAACTTGTTTATTAGGCCAATATATTCCTGATTGAAAAATCTGACAAAGAAATGCTAAGAAAATTATAGAAATATACCATTGTGAAAATGAGTGAAAACCCTTAAGAAAATATTACCAAGGCCAACACAGCGACATTCAAAAAAGACTCATGACTTATGACAAAGTACAAGTTATTCTAGGAATGAAAGGTGAATTTAATATCTAAAAATGAATCAGTGGAGATGGGGAGAAGCCAGTCGACAAGTATAATGCCACAAGAGGAGTAAATTTTGGTGTTTCATGACACAGCAGGGTGAATATAATCAATAAGGATGCGTTGTATAGCTCAAAATAGAGAAGAGCTGATTTTGGATATGGTGGTGTTCAAGCTGCGTGGCTAACTTGGTTGGATTGGGAACAGCCCGGGGAAGTAGTAAAACACACTTCTGGGTGTCCCTGGCATATTATGAAGTCATGACCTTGAGACCTACATGGGATCCCTTGTGCCTTCCTCACTGGCACTGCTCCTCTGCTCCGCTTCCTGGACACCATGAAGTGAGCAGCCTCGCTCCCCTGTGTCCCCCACTGGGATGCTTCTCTGAGTCATCCAGTCATGGTCAGCTTATTAGTCACCCAGTTCTGGGCACTAGAACGTTCTCCATGCCTTCTCAAACACCTGCTCCTGGAAACCCCACCTCCACAGCCCAGGTCTGGGCCCTCTCTGCCTCTCCTGTGACTTCAGAATGGCTTTTTTTGCCTTCTTATATTTGATCTCGCATCCTCAGTTTTCAGACAAAAATCTCTTAATTGGTCATTAACATTTGCTTCCTCTGCCAGCAGGCCAGTGGTTGGTTCTCTTGGTTAACTTGTGCTCACTCCACACCAGAAGCTCTACAGAAGGCCTGCCAGCTGCCCCTGAGGTGGGATCATTGCCGGTAGGGCAGAAGGACTGATATCTGGTGGCTGAGCATTCCCAAGTAGATTCTTGCTTCCTGTTTGCACTTTGCAGCCAGGGACAGTCTGATGCAGTAGACCTTTGAGACTGAAGACACTAACATGATCACCTTGCCCACCCACCAATGGCCCTAGGTGTCTCTGTTGTGTGCAGATGTGTGACTTGCACAGCACAAGTCCCTATCATGGGTGCCTTAAGGCTGCCTATTCCATGCCTATCACCCTGCAAGGACAGACTTTTACCTTGAGATTCTCTGAGTGACACACCCAGGAATGAAAACGAAGGTCCATCGTTCAGGACTAACCCAAAGCTTGAGAAAAACAACAGGGACCTGAGTCCTGGGACCAAAAAGACAGGAGGCAACTAGGGCAGCTATACAGACTTCCATAGTGAGCTCTCAGGCCTGAGAGGCTGACTGAGGAGGGCTGAGTGCCTGGACTCTGCACTAAAGAAAGAAGAGAAATAAAGCTGATGTGGGCCTGAGATGAGGGCCCAGGCCTGGGCGGAGGCAAGGTCCAGAGGCAGTTCACGCTGAGGCCTGATGCTCTTTTGCAGTGGAGCTACCATCAAAGAGAAACTAATACCCTTACCTCCCTGTCAGCATGAAGATGCCTAGATTCCTTTTATTCTCCTGAGCATAAACGACTTGGAGCTAACTGAGCATAAACAGGTGAGCTGCCACGTGTTTAAGCAACCCGTAGGTAAGAGACAAGCAGAAGTGACACAAAAGAGCAATCTGTCAATAAAGTGATCCTCTCCTGGGCAAAGGTGTAAACTCCTGGCACCCTCTTTATGTGGCCTGTTTCTATTTCATCTTCTGTGCCAGCACGTCTGAATAATGTCTCCTGGAGGATAATAAGCCCACCTTATCTCCTGAGGGGACTCTGCACCTCCGGGGGGTACATTATCCTGGAAATCAAATTAAATGTCCATTCACACTGAGCTCTTCTCACACATCTCCCAGAGCTGCGTGCTGCAGACAAGGAAGAAGATCCCGCCAGGGCTTGGCCGTGCAAGGAAATGGGTTTTAAGCATCTAGCTCAGTTTCAACGCTTCCAAATCATCCATCTTTATGAGGAAATGAAATCAGCTGATCTTTTGCTCTGCTTGTCAGAAGGCAGTAACTATTTCTCTGCATTCTAGGCTTGTAACCCAATGCATACTTTTTCTCTCAACATCATCTCAGCAGCCACAAAGTCTGAGCAGCAGACCTGACTGGAAGGCAAAGGGTCTTCCTTAATCGGTGCAGTCAAGGATGGATGGACAGAAGCAACATTGGGCCAGAGATGTGGGGAACCCCAAGCAGGCATTAATTTTCATTTTCATTTTAATTGGCTTTGGCACATCCTAGATGACTTCTTGTGCAATTATCCACCTGCCTTATTATTAGCTCAATTAACCTAATTATCAGCTGGACTGATATTTAAGTTCGTTAGTGTTCCCTAAGTCACTCACAATGCAAAAGAGCCTTTGCATATGCAGACCTAGGGGAAGAGAGACAGAGCTCATACTGCTGTGGGCTGGCACTTGGTAGCCACTTCCACGTGGAGTCTCAGGCACCCTATAGGCCTGGCATAAACTGGTAACATGGGGCTTTGGGACACTTGGGCCCACCAAACTCTTCAGTCATCCTTCAGGGTGCTTTGATGGTGTTGATGCTGCTGAAATTGGCAAGTGGCCCCAACTCGCTATACTGGTGATCTCTGGCATTGCTTTACACACCCTTAGTCTTAAACTGCACTGGACTGTCTCCTCCTGGACTTGGTGCTACCTCCTTCTGGAAGCCTTTCTGTGGGCTTCCTCGGCGCTGTCTGTGTAGCAATTGCATGCAGCACCTTGACTGGTGGAGGTGGCACTCAATCAGTATTTGTTGAGGAGGAAGTATCCTGAGATTAGCACATTCTACATTGATACTAATTGCTGTTTTTTCTCTTTATCACTCTCAGTATTATGAGCCCTTTGAGGATAAGAAATCTGTTTTATTTGTTTGTATGTTCTTGTTCTTAATCATGCACAGAAATGGGTCAAAGACAAGGCACTTAATGAATGGGGGCAGAACCCACCTACTCACACCTTGGAAAGCTCAATTTTGTAAACTACTCTAGCTTTGGCATAAGTTGTTCTGCCTCACAAGGTACTTTCCTGTATTTTATCATTGCTCATTTTTGTGGAGCCCCAGATGGAGATGGGGGCTGTGAGTTAGATACTGTTACTATCCTCACTTTGAATGCGAGAAGATGAAAGCACATTGGGTTTATGGCAGGTCTGTAGTCATTCAACGCATAGGTGAGGCAAGAACTCAAGTGGTTAGCTGGCTCTGAGTCATGTTTTCTAGTCAGCAACCATAGCTTGTTCTCATCGCTCACCCAGGAGCTCATTGCAGCTTAAGGATTAAGATAAGGGACATACAGAGGTGCTTGTTTTCTGAGATGACACTTCTGAAAAGTGACATCCAGAAGAAAGGGACTTCCCAGTACAAGAATTTCAACCACCAGGTTGGGTGAGGAGAAAGTGTTGAATAATTATTGGCAGTAACCTGGAAGAGCCAGGTCAATCATTTAGTATGTTACATAAAATAATAGCATCAGTCTCTTCTTGTTGCATATCAAATACTCCCACTCTTAATAGCCCACAGTAGCAAACAGGTATTGCTTCACACAATTTCTCAGAGTCGAGCTTAGCCAAGTGATTCTAACTGGGCCTCCAGGGAAGCTCAGCCTGGCTGCTAGACAGGGCTGTAGTCAGATGAAGGCCTCACTGGGATGCAGAGCCCACTTTCCAGATGATACGGCTGCTGGTAGGAGGGCTCTGGTCCTCCCCAGCTGACCTCTCTGTGGGCTATTTTGAGTGTCCTCACGACTCATAACAGACCTTGCTCAAAGGAGTGAATCAGGCAAGAGTGAATGTTTTAGTTATGTTCCTTGTTGCTGAGACAAAATACCTGACCGCCATAAGTTACAAGAGGAAAGGACTGACTCAGCTCACAGTTTATGGACGTTTCAGCCCAGAGTTGACTGGCTACAATGCAGGGTGGCGTGGCAGAGGGGCACTGCAGAGCAGAAAGGGCTCAAGGCAGGCAGAAGGCAGCAAAGCAGTGAAGTAGCGAAGCAGCAGCCTCAGCAGCTTGCGCCTCCCTCTGATCTCTTCCAAGCTCCCAGCCCTTTGCATGGTCCCACTCCCATCCAGGCTGGGCCTTCCCACTGTCCACACCCTGAACCATGCCAAACCATTCAGTGCACTAACTTAATAATCACACATCCTTAATCCAAGTATTACACACTTAGCCCCAGGATCACACACTCTAGATCCAGCCACCTCTGAGAAGCCTCACCTGGGATGGCATGAGGCTCTCTGGAGACACCTAGACAGAAGCCATAACAGGGAGTGATAGGTTCAGGATATGTTACCCCAAATATGCCACTTTGGCAGTTGAGAAATAGCAGAAGCAAGGGTCTATCAAACCATCTGCTTCCTTTCTCTTCTGAGGCAAAATTTTAAAGAATTTTCTGACATTCCTCTGTGAAGACATTCCTTAATCAGAAGCCTTTCATTCCAGATGTATCTTTTCATATAGAGAGGAAGAATGCACTTTATCTTCCAAGATACAGACAGGCCACGAAGAATGTAAAAAGAACAGGCCTCGCTAACTTCCTCCCAGGTTATTACTTTTTGACCCTAAACCTTATTTCCTTATAATTATCCACTTCTTCATCAAACAGGATAAAAAATATAAACCTCCTATTTCTTAAGGTCTTCATTTCTGAAGGTGTTGTGTCACATAAAGCTTGTATTAAATAAATGTGCAGGCTTTCCTACCGTTAGCAGGTCTTTCATTACGGGTGTCTTGGCCATGAATCTTGCTGAGAGGAGAAAAGCCACTGATCTCCAAGGTCCTTGCAGGTCTGCATCCCTTTAGGTCACTAGTGCCACAAGGGCCAGTGCTCATTGGCCAACATTTAAGGAAAATGAAGGAGGAAAGGGACAAAAATGAAAAGGTCACTCTCTGGCCACCACCCTGCATCTCACTCTCACCATGGGATATTGAGCCAAACAGGGACACAAAGTGGGAGGGAAACATAAGCACCATGCTTTTAAGATTTTTTTTTCCTTAAATACCAGGTCACGTTTGAAATAGTTTGAAATAAAATGGAGCCCCAAATATTCCACCTGGAATTCCTCTTTCCTCTCTGGTCCCAAGTAGACTAGGCTTCCAGTTGCCCCAAATCGAGGCCTTCACCCCAGGACTGACTTGCTCTGGAGGGCTATATTTAGGAACCATAGGGCTGGGGAGATAGCTCAGCAGTCTAAGCACCTGCCTGGCAAGTCCAAGAACCCATGTTTGATCCCTAGTACTACATGCCATGCCAGGCCCAGAACCCTGGGCACGCCGTGCCAGCCACTGAGACCAGGTATGGTGGCACATGCCTGTGATCCCGGTGCTGGGAAAGCTGAGAAAGGAAAATCAAGCCTGAACTGTGTAGCAAAACCCTGTAACAAATACATAAATATGTTTTTAAAACATTTTTTAAAAGATACCTTAGCTATTTGCTTTTGCTAGTTTCTTGTCCCCACTAGAATCTCTGCAAAGAACACTGATTATGGCATGAACCGAGATGCAGGCTGCTCCATTCAGCCACAGCTAACTCAGAAATGGCTTTAGGTCCCTGCAACAATCAGGCCCCTGGCATTGTGGTGAGAACTCAAGCCAGACCTGAGACTTGGACAGGCAGGGGTGTGGCTGGAGGAATGAACTCGGCCTCCCACTCACCTAACTTTGAGCAGGACCAGCATCCCTGCCTGGGCTCCCTTTGGACCTCCTCTCTGTCCTATCCAGAGAGGCCACATTGATCAACGTCCTTGTCCTTTAGGGTAAGCTCTGCTCTCATCAACCCTGAAAAAAATCCCTTCCCTGGTGTTATGTACCCAGGACAGTACAAAGGCAGTTCTAGACTTCCCATACAGTCTTCTTCCAGCTGGCACCAGAGTCCAGCCACCCAGGAACCTGAACTATCTCCCAGGGAGATGTAGGTTGTAAATTTGGTGGTTTCTTTAAACAACCACCAGCACCATTGTGGCTGAAGCCTTGGGCCTCAGGGCAATTGTTCTCAAACCCTAACACTGTCCCAGCTTCTGATTTCCCTTCTGTCTTTCATTCTGAAAAATCAGTTGCATAAAATGAGAGTCTTCTGGTTTCCTGTTAAGGTCTGTCCTTCCTTAGGATGCCACAGGAATCCAGTCAGAGAGGCAGAGCTAGCTAAGGGAAACTTTTAAATGTTGGTATATGATTGAAAAAAGCAATTTTAGGCCCCTTGAAGACATGCAGTCATCACCGATAGCCCTGTGAGGAGCTGCCATAAGAAGAATGAGTGGATCATTTGTTAATCCCAGAGGAAGAGCCAGGCCTGCTGGAGAGGTTAATGGGAACAAGATTCCAGCCCCATAGCACTTCTCGCCTCAAGAGATGATGAGCTCCCTGTCCTTGCAGTGTTCAAGCAATCATCTGTCAAAAATATTGGATACAGTTGAAATAAAAGATAAATTTTAAGAGACTCAGAAACCAACCTAACTTTTTAAAATGGAGTCAGAGAGCGGATAAGTGAAGGAATACTGAGAGACTTGAGCAAGAGGTTTCCTGCTACGTAGAGCTCAAGTCCCAGGAGTTGGCTAGCTTTCTGGTTATTCCTACTCTTCAGAAGGCATCCGGGTCCAGAGGAGGACTAAAGCAACGGTCCCACTAGGGGCGACTGAGGAGGAAGGGCTACAGGAAGAGCTGGGCATCTTCCACTCTAAGCGTCTGTAATTCTGTGGAGGAAAATAAAAAAGCACCCAAGAGATAAGGAAAAGACTCTGAATCATTCCCAGCCTGAATATTCGACAAAAATTAGGGTTTGATTTTTTTTTTTTTAAATAAGGCATCACTGGCTCCTTCAGAGCAACAAAGAGACTGTTTTATGCAAATTTCCCCTCAGGGCTTTCATTAAAATGTTAACATCTTGCTTGTCACAATACCCACTTTATTACAGTGACTCACCGTGTCTCTTTTCGTGTCTCTTTTCTCCGGCTCAGACATCTTTGTAAGATGCACTCTGAGCTGAGAAAAGGGCTTACCTTTTTTTTTAAGTGAAAACCTCTTATTAAGAGTTTCAAGGAAAGAGCTCAGATGTAGAAGACTGAAGAAAGGAAAACAAGGCTTCCCAGGGCAGCGGAATGAACAGATGGACCCGGCAATCTTCCTGCCTGAGCCCAGGCCTTCACGTCCTCTCACAGTTACGCGGGGTGCGTCGTGGGGGATGAGTGCTCTTCTGACGGCCGAGGGCCGCACTCTTGAGGCGCTGCGAACAGGCTCAAAGCATCTGCAGCCAGCCGAGGGAAGACACCATCCCCGCCCTGCGCAAACGTCCCGCCTTCCCAGGCAGCCTTTAGCGCCGGCTCTGAGGCGCAGGTGTTGAAATGAGGGGTCATGAGTGTTTCTTCTCTGCTGAGACTCATTCCGTGTCCGTGGCACGGAAATGGCAGACGCAGAGAAATGAACACCTCGTATTTGTACCTCGTGTTGCGGTTATGGAGGTGGGAGTTCTTTTGTGTTAGGTTTAAAAACAGAAAGGGGATCTCCGTGTGGGGAGAAATTGCCCTCAACAGCAGTGACTGCTCCTGGAGATCAGGGATCACCACAGTCCCTGAAGGACCGGCTATGAAACTGGAGCTTCAAGGTCTTGGGCAGGGGCTGGCCAAATAGCTCAGCGGATTAAAGCACCTGCAAACAGGCTCAGGGGTTGGGGATTCCATTCCGGGCTGCAGTGCCCGTCCCACCTCCGGGACATGCTGAAACAGCAATGGAGACTGGGCGTGGTGGCGCGTGCCTGTAATCGCAGCTCTTGGGAGGCTTTAAACAGGCGGATCACTACAAGTCCGATCTAGTAGTGGGACCCTGAACACCCTGTAGACCCTTCCCTAAAGTACAAAAAAAAAAAAAAAAAAGTTCTCAGGAAGGGCTGTGTCACAACTACTGAACTTTGCCACATTTTGCAGCACAAAATGGGCGTGGCCAGGCGGCAACTAAACTTTACTGATGGACACTGAAATTGGGATTTCAGAGTTGGCGTGTATCACACACACAAATACCAGTGCAGAATCCACTCTTCGCTGGCAGGTCACACAGAAACAGGCCCCAGAGGATGCAACTTCCCAGCCTCTGAGCTGAGCCTAACGGCTTCGTGACCAGGTCTTCCCACGCGAGCTCGCTGTGCAGAGAGGTAAGGCTGGCTTGAGAAGCACAGGACCGGCCTCCTCGGGGACCAGGATGCGGAGGGCTCCAGCTCCCCGCAGGCTTCTTTCTCCCCGGGCTTCTGCCACCATCTGACGTCAAATGCAGTACTGCAGCAAGGAAAGCACACAGAAACTGTTCAAAAGTGCTTCCATTTCGCCTGCCCGACTATGATTACGGTGTGTGGGAGGCGAGGTGGGGAGGCAGAAACCCATCAGAGAGACGCTGGGCTCAGACAGCCTGATGGCAAAATAGTGCTTTTAGAGTCGTTTTAAGATATGTTGGTGCTAAATATTCACCGGCGAAGGGAGAAGGTGTGTGAGAGAGGAGAGTAGGTTGGAAGGGAATAACATGGGGCCCAGGCTGTCAGAACCGACTTCAGTGGGAAAGGCAGTCGCAAGTACCGCAGATTATTCCACGGTTGTTGCAGGTGGGAGTCCTGTGTGTTAATGTCACAGGAAGAGGTCGGGAGTTGCAGCATTTAGACCAAACCATAAGGGCTGCAGGAAATCAGGAGCAAGGTTTGCTGAGATGCAGCTTAAGACTGAGGGAATGTTAACTAAGACTGAGGGACCGTTAACGGGCCATCCAACCGTGGTTCCTCACAGCTTCCCTAAACAAGTTGGTCAGAGCTCTGCTTTAAGGAGACATTCAACCTGTAATTCCCACAGTCTGGGAGCTGAGGAAGTGTTGTAGGCAGCTGAATTAGATAGAAATAGTATAGGCAGTCAGATAGGGCCAGGCCCTCAAGGGGACAAGATGGAGGACAAGGTGACTTTATAACTGGGAAGAGACAGACACTCCTGTATGGACCACAGCTCAAGACCAAGACAAAAGAGGAAACACAGCTACATTATTTCGCTAGGGATGGGCATCAGGGATTGATATTCTAAATAGGTATCAACATCTTGAAAGAGCCCAAATAAGTCACTAGCCCAACCCCCAACAGGAAGAGACCCTGTCCCATATCCATGCCCACTTGCTACATGACTTGCTTCCCCCTTTGGTACTGGATTTAATCAATTTTACCTGAGCAATGGTGCTTGTAATCTCATTGGTTGACCATAGTTTTATCCCACCTCATGCCCACCTAAGTGAGTTCCCATGTCTTTTCCACCACCTTAGACCCACCTCATGGCATGGAAGAGACAGCTTCCCAGGGGACAACCCGCTCAGGCCCTCCTCTTGTCCCTCTCTCGGATAGGAGCCTTCTTTCCCTCAATAAATATATTCTACTCATAACCTCCGTTTGTTCCTAAAATTCATTCTTTGGTTTTAGAAAACACAAACTCGTTCCAGGTATCTTTCAGGTGGGGAGATCAGTTTTTCTCCCTGTGTCATTTGGAGGTTTCCCTATATCAGCAGGACAATCACAAGGGCAATTTATCAAGAGTTGGGGAGAAAGAATGAAAGGAAGGAAGGAAGAAGGAAGAGAGGGAGAGAAGGAGAAAGAGGAAGAGAGATGGAAGGAGAGGACATAGAGAGAGGAGGAAGGGTGGGAAAATATTTAGAGAACATGTTAAGTGTAGATCTCAAGAAATAACTGAGGTCATGGTAGCATAGACCCTAGAGTTCAAATTTCAGTTTCTCAGTGTCCTAGCTGTGTGGTCTTGGGCAAGTCACTTAATTTTGTGTGCATCAGTGTCTTCCAGAGATCATACCTCTTCTAGGTGTTGTTGAAGTTACATGATGAGCACTCTTCAAAGAGGACACAGCCCAGGGCATAGGGAAAAGGAAGGTTTAATAAGAGATGGACTTTGTCATAGATGGAACCATTACTTCTTCTTGGAGACTTTTCTGTGATTTTCCATAGTACACCTTATGGCTAATTTGTAATTAGCCATAATTCACAAACCTTACACTTTGGGCTCTTTTCTTAAATATGCTATGAGACTTTCTCTACATCCTGGCATAACTTTCCCCTTGTGGCCAGTGGTATTATAATTCATCTTTGTCCTATAACTTGGGTGGTTAACCTCTCTCCAACATGTGGGTATTCTTGCTTTCACTATCGTATGTAATGTTCCTGTAAACATCTGCACAAAAATATCTTTTCCCGTGTATGCAGTAATTTCTTTGCTTCTCATGCAAGGAGATGGTTCTCTGGAATCCAGTAGCCACATATGAGCAGCTCCTTTTGCATGTTCTGTTCTCCTGGCAAATGTTGACAGCAGAGAAGCAGGGAAATCTCGTCAGAAGAGAAAAGCATCAGCAGCACATTGCATTATTTTCTCTTTGTGAATCGCTGTGGAATGGGAGCTTGTGAATACCTTGCTTTTCTTTTCTTTTTTCTGAATTAGGGATGCATGAGATGAGTGTCTTTCTCACTCGCCTCCCTCTGCTTTTCTGTGTCCGCACTGTCCAGTGGCAGGTCCAATGGGGGTACGGTATCATCTCCTGTGGGTGTGGAGGCGCTGTACACACGCTTTGGGTTCAGACTTTTCTCTCTTGTGTCTATGACATGCACTTCCTATTTATTTCTTTCACATCTGAGTTTTTATATTTCTCCAAGAATTTTTAAATTGGTGTGGATCTTAACCTGTCATCCTAATTACTGAAAATGTTGATTCAAGCAGAGGAGTAATTAATTCCCCTTTACAGTTGCATGAGCATAAGATTGTATTTTATTGTTTTAAGTTTTAATACCATAGTGCCTAATCCACCTACACATACAATTTTGTAATTCATGTTATAGATCTGAATTTTTTTCTACATTTATTCTATTTATCCCAACAAGATATACAATTATTTATTTCCCTATGGTTCCTTAAACTTCACTTGTCACGTATTTTTAAAATAGTTCTTTCTTTAGAATGTATTTCTAGAATCTCTGTTATCTCCCAAAGACCTAAATGGTGTTTTAAGCCAGTTGTGTAGCATCTTGATAACCATCACTGTGACACAAGACGTGCTTGCTAGATCAAGTTTTAGCAAAACAGCCCAGTACTTGAGCTAGCGTGAATGCTCATTAAATGTTCACAGAGGAAATGAATAGGCAGTGCTCTGTGAATCATTGTTTAGCCTCATATGTTATCATTTACGAGAACTTCTATTTTATTCTTTAGAATGTTTCCCTATTAATTTAGTAAGATCAAGTCTGCAAAATAACTTGAAGTGTCCTGTCATCTACAGGTTGTCATTCAGGAGTATGTTTTCCTTTTTCTTTATTGGAGTCGAAGAGCGTAAATATGACATTGGATTTGAGAATCTTATAAGCTTTACTCTAATCCTCCTTACTTCTATAGTTAGGGTTGTGAGATCTCAGCTACTTGAAATTGTATTTTTCTTCTTTTTGTTCACATCACATATCCTTTTTTTGTCTTTAAAGTTTTACAGTCTTATTTTCTGATCATATTTCTCTGGTAATTAATCTTGAAAGGGACTCTATTCAGATTTAATTCTTTTTAAAAAGGCTACAGGAAACTTTTCAAAATTATATCTTTATTCATTATTCCTGTATTTGTTAAGCTTTCCTGCTGTCTTCCATAAAACAAATATTTCTATTTTATTAGTATCATTTTTCATGCTTTATAATTATCTATTCATTTGTTCCATTTTTGTTTAACTTTTCAATTCATCTTAAACCTAAGAATTTCATTTAAATGTCAACCAATTCTTTTCATGTCTAATAATAGTCAATATTTCTCATGGCATCTATGATCAACTATACCCTCAATCTATTTGTTTTTGTATTATTATTAATCTTTAAATATTTTATTTTCAGTGAACTAAATACCTGCTTAGGCAAGCACATGGATGGGAGTTTGATCCCAGGCACCACATGCCACTCTGGCCCAGCCCCTGGGCATGCTGAGCCAGCCACCAAGGCTAGGCATAGTGGTACCCACCTGTAATCCCAGCACTGGGGAAACTGAAAACAAGAGGATCACTACAAGTCCAAGTTGTGTAGTGAGATCCCGTACCAAATTATATATATATATATATATATATATTGACATATTTTCTCTATTTCCTGAAACCTAGTTTATGTCTATATCTCATTTGATTTGTTCTTCTTGTTTTGTATGGTCTTTTATAGCCTTACTGTCTTTTTCTGCTACAAAACACATATGAATACATTCAGGATACCCTAGGAAGGAACATTAGGGACCTTGGAACAGTGTTGAAATGTTTACATACCATCATTGGCCAAGAAACCTCCACACAGTCAAACATTTGTTACCCAGAAAAGAGAAGAGCTGTCTGACCCAGATACACTAGAAAAAGGTCTCAGGGACCCAACTAACAGTGAGTGCAAGGGGGAGGAAAGAGCCAACTCACCCGCTCTATGCCTGCAGTTCCCAGGCAGGTCAGCTTCCAGTGGAGCCACCAGACAAATGCAAGAAGGTAGTAGGTCTCCCAGAAAGGGGAAGAAAGTAGGCAAGTTCCTGGAGGACAGATGAGCTGATTTCATGGTGCTGTGTAAGCACGAAAGCTGAATAGCAAGAGTTTAGTAAAAGGTCATGACTGTACACCTCTCTAGAGCCAGCTGAGTGTTAGGGATGGAGTCTAAGTGTTACTCACCCTTGAGCCTGCACAGCAGATAATTAGGCTGGTTGCATAGGTTTTGTGAACAGGATAAGGGGCTATCTCACAGGGGCCAACTCCTCATCAGCATGCAGGAGGGCATGAGCAAGGATCTGATACATCACTGTGTATATCACAGGAGACAGGAAATGGCAGGTAGGAGACATGAAGTGTAAATTCACCAGGGTTTCCACAGTGAATCATGCACTGCCTTATATAAGAGCCCCTCACCTAGCAACAGGAGCTGCTCAGTTAACTCCACAGATGTGAGAAGTTTGGCTCAGTCACTGTCCCCACCCCACTGCTACCTGGCACTCAACACACATGGGATCTTGCATACTTCTCCCAAGCTGATTTTCTTTCTAGAATGAGAATTCCCTGTCCATCAGGAACTTTCCAATCTGCCGTGGGTTTTGTTTTGTTTCATCTCTGTGGCTTCCTAGAATAGGACCAACAACCATGGTCAGACTCCATCAGTGGCAGATTTGGGCATCATTTTGGGAAGAAGCCCTTCAAGAATCAGGTGTGAGGTCCAGGATGGAGAAACTTCTGGAGTCCATCCTAGACATTCTTGTTGGATATGGTAGATTGATATAACAGCAAGCAAAAACACACAGGATTTAGAGGTAAATTTAGTTATGTCAACAGGCACTAATAGGGATCATTCCCAAAATATCAGACCCTATCTGGTGATCTAGGGCTTGTTTGAGATAAGCAAGCAGGAAGTACAGAGGCAGAATGGCTTGTCATTTGAGGATTGGTTTATACAATGTGCATCCTACTAACCAGCCATTTCTAAGAGATAGGAGCAACCAGAACTGGAACAGAAACTGTTACCTGGGCAACTAACAAACTGAAATGTACTGGCTGGGGAGTGGGTATTTTCTGCTACATTAACTAATGGTCAATTTGTAACACTCAAATGAATTGAATCAGCTTGATTCTGGGTGTGGAAGGCCCACTCGAGGATTGTTCACAGCAGCATAAAAGGAGGATAGCATACTGCTGATATTCCTAGAGAAGCTTGTCACACTGGTTTTCCTGATATGAACTCAGCTGTTGCCGTCATTGAAGGAGTTCAGGTCCTCACTGTCTCTGAGGACAGCTGTGGTTATTTTGGTGGAAGCTCTGGCCCTTACTTTGAGTGTTACTTCCTAGCTCCAGTGCAGATCCCTCAGCCTCGTGGCACAGATCCTTCAGAAGGTGTAGGCTCTCTGGCTTCCATCACTGACATTTGGGTCTTCCCCATGTAGATCCTTGATGCAGACTTGCAGGAGACGTTGTCTTGGGCTCCAGGCCTCCAATTAGACTTGTGGAGGACACTGACATGAGCTCTAGGTCTTCAGCTGGACGTGTGCAGGATACTGCCCTGGGATCCAGGCCCTCAGCTGGATTCTTTGGGTCTCTAGTACGTTGACAGATCTCTTAGACATTTTTGCATTTGACTTTTTGGCTGAATATTATAAAATAATCCTATAAATTATGTGTCCTGTGTAAAATCTTTTCCCTTGGAAACCCTGACTACAACCATAGGAAGGCTATACATGGGGCTGATAACACTGTAAATTGTTGGATGAGGAGACCTTTAAGAATCCTTCCAGTGCTGAGGTTCTTCAAATAATGGTGCTTCGTCTAGAGAGAAAATCAGTCAACAGAATGTCAGGAGGAAGCTGAGATCATATGTTGGTGTCGCGGGAATCTTACAGTAGAGTAGGAGACATGAATAGGTCAAGCAACAGACAGGTGTGGTCTTCCGAATGTATTTAATGTATTTATCTGAATGGTTTATTTATAGGACAACTTACACAGCGAACTCTTACTCTAAAAGCACGTATAAACAGGCATAAGATCTCAATCCCAGGCACTCATATGTAACAGAGACTGAACTGAGTGTAAGTCATTTACTGAACTGAAGCACAGGTCCTGTTAGAGGAAGGTTGAAAGAATTCGGTGTTTTAACAGAGGTTCTGCAGGGCCTTTGAAACTAGAGTGTGTAGCTCATGATCTGAGCTCAGTTGATTATTGGCGATATCCTGTCTAATCTGTAATTTTGCAGTGCCTGGTTTATGTGATTTTGGGGGTTATGCCCACCCTCTTATCTGTTGTTTCCACTGCAGTAGTTGAGCCACTTGTGGAAGGGTGTAGCCCATCAGATTTTTTGAACACTGCTCTCTTTCAGTTTTTGATTTTATTTTTTTTCCTCAGTTGCCCATCACATACAGTGATGTCACTGTATACGTAACATGACTGGCGCCATGTGCCTCACATTTGGTTCTGCAGGATTTATATGACGTGCAGTAGAGCCTGGAAGTCTCTCTAGACTGTAGAATAATGAGCCCACACTATTTTAATCCCAGTCTCTAGCCTATAGGGCCAGTACCTTCAACTTCTGTCCCCTCTACCTCCTGCCCCAGCCCTGCTGCACTGCTACAGCCACACTCCTACAAAAGGCTACGAAGGAGATCTTAGCTGTCCCTCACTTCCCACCCCCGTCCATCCTCCAGTCACCTCTGGAGAGCTTCCTAAAGTGCAAGTCAGATGGTGTCACTGCTCAGCTTCAAGCTGCTCACAGGCTCCCCAGCACTGTGGTGATAAAGGTCAGATGCCTGAGCTGGCCCACCAGACTCCCCACTGCCAACTCCCAAAGAGCAGGGAATGTGGGGGGCTCATTCTGACAAGCCCCTAACCTAACACAAGCCCTCCAGGTAAAGGAGCTCCATGGGTGTCACTTGAGTGAAAATAAATATCTTGCCAGTCCTTATATAATCCCATATTTCAGGCCAAATTCTTAATTTTTTTAATTGTATTTGGTGCAGGGTCTTACTACGCAGTTTGAACTCATAGTGATCATCCTGTTTTCAGCCTCCCCAAGCACTGGGATTACAGGCATGCACCACCACGCCTGGTCTTGGTGTTGGCTCAGAGATCCTGGAGGTAGGGCCCAGTGCAACATGTGGTGCTGGGGATTGAATCCTGGTTCCTGCACATACCTAAGCAGGTGCTTAGTCCACTGAGATATCTCCCCAGTTTTAGGCCAAATTGACAGTTTCTCCAAATGCCTGTCTCACCTTATTGTGAAATGTTCCCCTTGACCTGCCTCCAACCACCCTGTATCATTTCCCTCAATACTTCTGAGATCCTGCATGGACATTTCCAGTTTCAAACGTACAAACTGTATACTATACACAAGCCAATTTTGTCTTCTGAAAGCACACCAGACTTTGATTGAGTCTGCAGAAAAGCTTCAGGTCACTGCCTCTGTACGAAGCAATTAATAGTCTCCACTTGCCTGAGGTTCCGGGGGGGGGGGGGCTCCCTGTTCGCCCCAAAACTGGGAGAGCTGGAACCTTTCTCAGGAAAGAGGAAACCAGAGCCTAACCAAGCCACACTCTCCTACCACCAACACCAGAGTAATAAATAAGGAGGAAAAGGGGGAATAGGGAGATCACCGTAGAGCCCGAGGTCTGTATGGAGGTTCCTGTTCTCTTAATGAAGGAGGAAAGCTCCACCAGGGAGGCAAGTGGCAGGAAGGAAGGCCGCAAGTGGCTGGTAATTTATTGGGAGGCAAGAAAACTGCAGAGTTTGACACTGGTAAAGGGAAGATGTCAGTTCAACATCTGTTCCTGACATCTCAGCAACTAATTATTTCTCTGTGCACTGTGTTGGGCCGGGTAGAGGAGCCCAAGGGCAGGCTTGGTCCTGTCAATAAACCTGAATTTGATGGGCAAAGTAAATAAGTAAATAAGTAAACACAACCCACAGGCACCTGGAGCAATAAATAACACCCAAATCACCTTCCTAGGATTGATGGAAGTTTGTGCCAGGAGCCGGAAGAGAAGAGAGGCAGCCCAGGAAGGATCCAGCCTCTCGAGGTTTTGTCCTTGGGATCTGTCTTGCCAAATGGTTTTGTGGGGCACTAGGCTCATTTCTGGGCCTCTTATTCCACAGCTGCTGAAAATCTCAGTCTGTCAGCCTGCATGTCCCTCCTTGTCATCATCTGTCAGCCTTTGAAGGCCAGGGAGAGTCCAAACACAGGCCTTTTCTGCTCAGCGTCTTCCATTGGATTGGTCTGCAAGTAATTTGTAAGCTTCTTTGGGCAACTCTTTCTGCACCCTCTTCTTCCCCTTTTCAGTGCTTAACCCCAGCTTCCCTCTGTCCCTCTTCCTTCTCTGGGGTCCCTCTCTTGGATCCCCATCCAGTGCTTCAAAACCCCATTATCTATTTAAACTAAGATAACTGACTGGCCCATCTCTTTCTGCACCCTGGACTGGGGACAAAGGCTGCACCCAGTGAAGCCTGAGGTAAGGAAGATGGGAGGATGGACAGATGGACAGGTAAGGTGACAGAAATGAATGCAATTGGTCAACAATATGTTCACCCCTTAGGTTTGAGTCTTGAATGTCCTCCAAAGGCTCATGCATCAGAAGCTTGGTCCCAGCTAATGGCAGCAGCAGGGGGTCATGGCAATTCTAGGAGGTGGGTCTGGTCACTGCTACTGAGCGAATCTGTTGAGAGAGCAGGTTGTGTCCCTGGGTGTTGTGCACCCTCTGCCCCCAGAGGCTGTACTCTGCCACATCTTTCAGGCCATGATTTCTGCCTTACCTCAGCAGGCACAATCAATACGGTCAAGTATCCATGGGCCGGAAGATAGTGTACAGCTCAGTCTCCTGGAGAAGATTGTCACGTCGGCTTTCTGAAAGGCTGTTCTCAGCCTCAGAGGATCTCAGGGCCTCGCTTTCACTGAGAGGCAATGTAGTACTTTTCAGGAGAGCTCTGGTTCTTACCTTGAGTGTGGCTTCCTGGCTCCAGTGCAGGTCTCTCAGCCTGCTACCACAGATCCTTCCTCCTGCTGGCACAGACATCCTAGCTTCCACCACTGACCTGGGGCCTTCCCAGTGCAGATCCATGAAAAGGGCCTGCACGAGACATTGTTGTGGGCTCTAGGCCTCCAGTTGGTCCTGTGGGAGGCAATGTCATGGCTCTAGGTCTTCAGCTGAACTCATGCAGGATATTATTGTAGGATCCAGAACCTCAGCTGGATTCTTTGGTCTTTAGTGTGTGGACAGATTTCCTGAACTCTTT
The DNA here is from genome assembly GCF_000260255.1 of Octodon degus. Lineage (NCBI taxonomy): Eukaryota > Metazoa > Chordata > Mammalia > Rodentia > Octodontidae > Octodon > Octodon degus. The sequence continues at coordinate 1,808,301 of NW_004524593.1, read as the reverse complement.
GCACATGATTCTTTGGCTGATTCATTATAAAATGTGTCCTGTATTATATTATTCTGTTTGTAAAACCCCAAATTATGAGAAACCCACAAACTCAGTGTTTAGATTCCCCAGTTCATTTCTAACCTTCTCCCCTTGTTCAGTTCTCAAAGTGGCATCCCATAAATATTGCTGGTTTCTTCACCAGCAGCACAGCAAAAATTTCCATCTCACTTGCAGAAAGCCAGCCAGCTAGCTCGTGGCAGGTGCTGCCCAGGTCTGATGCTACCCAGATTCTACGGGAGAGCTTGAGACGGTGCCAGAATGGAGCTGGGGCTGACTACAGGTTGATCATATGTGCTGCTGTAAACACCACTGACACATATTTGAAGAGACAGAAATAAGTTATTGGCATCTCTGCTAGTCTGAGGAAACATAGTCATTCCCAACTCAGGGATATAAAACTTTATAGCACCCAGATCACTCAGAGCATAATAATTCACTTTCCAAGGGAATCCATCAAAACCCAGCAATACTTTATTTCATAACAGCATTTAGTGTGGTGATTCAAATTGCTATAAATGCTTGAGAATTACTCAAGGGCTCAAAGTCAGGGAGTAGACCTCTGACCAGAATAACAAAAATATCATTTGCTAAAGTGCTTGCACTCTTTTCTTTTTTGGCTAAAACTTTAGAACTACCATTCTGTTCATGCCAAGTTCATCTGTAGGGAAGCACAAGAAAAGCTGGTGGAAATGGCAGTAAGGAGTCCTCTTAGGATGAGATTTCCAGGGTGTGTTTCTGACTTGTCATTTTAAGGTCTTAAAAATCAATTATTACTACTTAGCTTCCAATGCTAACATTTCCCAGTGATAGCCAGGCAGCCCTGACCCATGGGCTTGTGAAAGTAGCCCAAATGGAGTTGGGTGATTTTTATTAATCGTATGACACAGGACAGGCTAACCACTCTGAACCTCGATTCCTTCCTCTATAAAGTTAGGATGATAAATCTTTCTTCACAAGCCTGTGAAGAGAATTAAGTGAGCTCTTCAAGATGGCTCAGGACAGGCGTCAGTTAGGAGTGGGCTTCTTTTCTGGAGCATCATGTCAATTCAATATCCTCCTCATGACTAGCCTCAGTCTAACGCATTGGCATGAATTCTTGTGCATCATTCTATGGCGTAGTAAGTACTGTTGTGTAAATTTCCTTGCAGCTTTTCTCTTATGCTTGTTTTGACTTCAGACTAAAGTATAAACTCTTTAGAGACAGAAAGTGAAGTGTTTCCTTTCTTCTGTACATCATTCTCTCACAACATCTGTCTTGCCCCATGCATATGACAAACTGAGCACTTTGTGGACTGCACAGATTATACCAACGTGCCTGAGGAAAAGGAGAGGGACAGTGCGGGTCTGAAGCTGCACAGAGTGTTGAAGGCTTACCTCAAATATGGGGCTTTTGCACCCTGCAAGCAGACAGGAAGGTTCTGTCCCAGGAGATGAAAATCCCTTTGCTCAGAGAATAGAAATTTTCCAATGTGCTACAAGGGCAGGTGTTTAGCCTTTTCATTTTGTGGTTTGGTTTGGCTTGGTTTGGCTGATAAATATTAGTATAAATTGTAACCAAACCAAAACCTTCCTAAGATATGGTTTTAGAGTTCTAGGACATCAGACACTAAGTAGTTATATATAGCAAATAGAAACAGAATATCTGCTTAAGTATGAATTTCAGATAAACAAAAATCATTTTATAGTTAGTAAGTACATCTCAGTATTTGAGATACACGAAAAAATCATTTGTAGTTTAGTGGACATTCAGACATGTGGCATTCTGTAGTTTATTTGATAATTTTAATCACACCATACACAAAAGAGCTACATAAAAGGAGAGAAAAAA
>NW_004524593.1:1778074-1805836 GCF_000260255.1 Octodon degus | reverse complement strand
AGGGGCCAGGGTTCAATACCTGGCTCCGCCTGCCGCGCCAGCCCCACCTTCGGGTGTGCTAAGCCTGCGATGGAGTCCAGGCGCGGTGGCGCGCGCCTGTAATCCCAGCACTTGGGAGGCAGAAATCAGGAGGATCACTACTAATGTGGGCTATGTAGTGAAACCCTAAGCAAAAAAAAAAAAGAAAGAAAAGAAAAAGACTAATGAAAAATATTAATAGCAAGATTAGAAACATTGGAATCTTAGAATTAAAGGAAAATTCTAATGAATTTTAAAATATAATATTTAATTAAAACTTAAGATGACTTTTATTTGTTCTGTTTTGGTTTTTGTGCTGCTGAGGCTCCAATCCAGGGCCTTGCCTATGCTAGGCAAGTGCTGTGTCACAGGGCCACAATCCCAGCTCTTAGAATGTACACTGTTAAAGATTGTATGATCCAGAAGATGAGACCAGGGAATTTACCCAGAAGCCAGTATATGTGTGTGTGTAAAGAGATGTGCATTTGTGTGGGTATCTACATGTATGTGGGTGTGTGGGTGTGGGTGTGTGGGTGTGTGTGTGTGTGTGTGTGTGTTGGTAAGAAGCAAGAAGAAACATTCATCTAATGTTTTAACATTCATTGTAGTTCCAGAACAAATTGAAAATAAAAGGAATGACAGACAATCGATATTTGAAGAGATAACTGCAGATATTTTTAAAATTGAGTGAAAATAACAGGCTTTAACTTTTAAAAAATGTATTCCAAGAACCTCGCAAAATAAATAAAAATAACTCCAACTATAGTCAGATTCAGAAATAACCAGTATGGTCATCCCAGTATGCTGAGATCTTTAAAATTACCCCCACGCAAAGACAGAACCATCAGACTAAGAGCAGATGCCCGGCTCTCAAGAACAGATGCCAAAATACAATAGGATGGGGCCTCGATGTGTAAATAAGTATCGACCTTGATTGAGCTTTGCTGTTAATATCAAAGACCAAACAACAAACCAGAACCAGCCATAGGATTCGTTCTTTCACTGAAGAGTGGTATGGGAATGCCGGAGCAGGACTGGGGAACGTCACCGCCCCAGGGTCCTCCTTCAGTCCCCTCTCCCCCACCCGCTTGGCTTGGAGTTTCTCCCTTTAGTGTTTCACCAGGCTCCTGTGTTCATGGGAAGTACAAGGGTGCACGTGTGACCCTCTGAGTGAAGTCCCCCCCAAGCCCGTGTGGTGTTGCTCCTCACTCAGAGTTTCTAAGTGACCACTCCCGGCCCAAAAGTCTGGAAAATGTGGCCTTTCTGCTGAGCACCAGACTTTGCAAATAGCATCTGTGTTCCATCCTGCTTGGAAGAAATGAGAACAAGGATATACATGGGCAGCCAGCAGTCTGCCACAGCTATTAGTTACGACGTAAATAGAGACAATTTTTGTTATTAGAAAGTACTTAGAGAATCGGACATCCACAGACCTTCATTAAAAGCACTCTCAGAACGTTCTTCATTTGGAAATAAAATGAAACCCCAGGGAAGATATTAACCATAAGATGCAATGGTGAACACAGAAATTTTTAAAACATGTCATCAAATGCAATTTTTGTTTACTGGTAAAGATGTATTTGGTTTGTGAAAGGGTAAAACTTCAAATAAAAATTGTGGGATGATGATAGCATTTAGATGAGGTGTGCTTTAAGGTTTTTATAAAGCTGGTAGTGAGTATACACATTTCTATTTTTCTATATACTTGTCTATAAATGGAGAACATTTCATAATTTGAAAATTAAGACAGGGAATGCATACATAGAAATTTAAAACTTCTACCCGTCAAAAGATGCCATAAACGAAGTTAAAAGATAAGAGAGAAAGACTGGAGGGAAAACCCTTGCAATATATGCACCAGAGAAAATCAATATCTAGAATGCAGAGACTTGCTGTACATCAATAGAGAAAAGCCAAAGCCCAACAGGAAGAGGAAAGGATGGGAATGAGGGCTTCTAGGAGAAGAAATGCAAATGGCTATTAAATATTTTATACAAGCACCCAACCATGAAATCAAGGACACTCAATTTAAATCAGCGGTACAGTGGTCTTTTTACTCATTACAGAAATTAAAATTTTAGAAATTTCAAAGCATTGGCAAGGTATTGGTAGAGGATGGCTATTTTGATAGACAAACTCTTTGGCAAAACTTGATTGGCTCATAATTTGGTAGTGCTTAAAATACTTAAGTATCTATGTTAGGCCCGTAGTTAGACTCCTACAAATCCACTCTACAGAACTAATTGCACTGAAGTATGTAAATGAAGCTAATCACTGAGGCATTTGCTGTAGTCCCAAAGAGTTGGGACTAACTCAGATGCCCCATGACAGAAGGGAGACAAATAAATGATGATGTATCTGTGCTACAGAATGTCACAGCACCATTAAAAAATGGGTCAGGTTTCTAGCAAGAAGCAAACATGAAGCACAATATCAACATGAATACACACAATCACATGGATGCTCCTTAAGAATTACACAGGAGCATGCTGCTTGCTTAGAAAAAAGCTAGAAGAGTACAACCAAGAATGTCAATAATGGCTGATGCCAAGAAAAAGTGTGGAAAAGCCTGCCGATATCTTTTGTACTGTTTGAATCATTTAAAAATGATATGAATTCCTCTGACAGATGACTAAGAGCTAGAATATTTTTTAAAAACCCCAAATTAGACCCCCCACCATAAAAAGCCCAATCAAAACATGGGCAACTGAAATGAATACATGCTTCTCAGAAGTACAAATGACTAATAAATACGGGAAACGTGTTCAACATCTCTGGCCTTTAGAAAGAAAGCATAGTACGATATGAATTGAATTAATTCTATCTTATTCCAGAAAGCATCAGTGTATCACCTGATAGTAAATGCTGGTGAGGCTGTGGGAGGCAACCCTTCCACACTCTCCATAGGGTTGCGTACTGCTACAACCACAATGGAAATGCCTCAGAAAACTAAAAATAGAAATTCGATAGGACCCAGCCATTCCCCTTGTACATCTCTTTTTGAAAGAGTTAAAGACATGTCACAGTGATACATGTACAGCCATGCTCATAGTAGCATAACTCAAAACAGCTCAATTTTGAAGCAGTCTGTTGTCTATCAGCTGGAAGACAGATAAAGAAAATGTGTTTTTTATGCACAGTGGAGTACTACTCTGTCACGAAAAGGCTCAGCCTGAGTCATTCATAGGCAAATGGATGCAACTGGAGGCCACAATGTTAAAAGAAATAAAGAAGATGCAAAAGCTTAAATGTCACATGATATCTACTCTATGAGAAACCCAAGATATACATGAAGAGCAAAGTAAAGGGAGATCTCAGGAAGGAGGGAAACAGATCTTTTGGACAACAGAAGATAAACAAGAGATGGAGAGGGGGAGAAGGAAGGATGGAGGCGGATGACAGAAGAGGTAACATGTGTTGTGTGCTGTGCCAGCTCCCAGGAGTGAGTGCAGTCATTATGTCCCGCTAACATGTATTTTAAAAAGATGATACTTAGACCTAATGGTCTCATTCATACATGGAATCTAAAATAGTTCAATCCCTATAAGTAGAGAGTAAAGGGTTCGGGGAGATGGCGCAGAGGAATAAGTGCTTCCCTGGCAAGTGGCAAGGGCCTGAGTTAAATCCCTGGTTCCACAAAACAAATAAATAAATTAAAATAAAATAAAATAAGTAGAAAATAAAATGAGGGTGGGGAGCACAGCCCCAGGTACTGTGTTCTTGGTCACCACAGAAGGACTTCTCAAAAGGGGCTGGGCTTTGGGCAACTGGAAAATATAGAAATGGGATTGCTTTGGTTCAGGGACCAGCTCTGCCTCTCCATAGGCTGGGAGGGAGATTTGATAAGGGAGATACCAGCCGAAGGGCTCAGAATTGCAACTGAAGGAAAGAAACGAGTTCAAGAAGAATGTGAGGTAATGTGTATGGTAATTATTTTGACTCAGTTATTTTAACTGTATACATTTTTAAAATGTCATACTGCACACAATAAACATACAGTTTCGTCAGTTAAAAAATAAATACTTGAACAATACTTTAAAAGTGAGAGAAAGAAAATGATTTTCTGACAAAAGCTTAAAAAACATGGATAGTCATAACTTTTATCATTCAATATTTAAATTGGTGATAATTGCATTTCATCTCTTTTCCTGGGGGTTGTGAGAGTCTGAGAAACACTAATAGGGTAAGGAGACATGGTTGAAAGAAAAAGAGATTATGTGCAAAAGTGATGGGTTGCTATGGAAGAGACAGAGCCATGCATTTTATATACATCCCTCTTATGAAGTAGATATCCAAGACCTAGTCATCTTCATGATAAAATCAGTCTATGGGGCTGGTGAGGTAGCTCAGCAGACTAAGCGCCTGCTTTGGCAAACACAGGGGCCAGGGTTCAATGCCCAGTCCCGCATGCAGTGATGGCCCTGCCCCTGGGGCACTCTGAGCCAGGGACCAAGTCTGAGCATGGTGGCACATGGCTGTAATCCCAGAGCTGGGGAGGCTGAAAATAGGAGTATCATCATGAGGCCGCTTTGCATAGTGAGACCCTGTACTAAATACATGAATATAAAAAAAAAAAAAATCAGTCTATGAAGCAGCAGAGCTGGTCATTGAACCAAAGCAATCCCATTTCCACATTTTCCAGTTGCCCAAAGCCCAGCCCCTTTTGAGAAGCCCTTCTGTGGTGACCAAGAGCACAGTACCTGGGCTGTGCCCCCCACACCCTCAGTGCTGCACTCACCAGCTCCATCACCTCTGGCAAGTTACTGAGCTGCCTGGTTCCCAGGGTTCTATTTCATGCAGTATTCACAAGAGCACCAGTTGCAGATGATTACAGAAAGGATTAAATGAGTTAGTATCTGTGAAGCACTTACCCCAGAGTCTGGAGAGTTGTAAGTATATTACTATTATTTATTTCAATCACTGAGCTGATCTGTGGGAAAGAGAAGTATTTCCCTAGGTTCCTCCATGTTTAGATTGAGTGAAGAATGAACAAACCCACTATACAACTCCATCTGCCCTTTATAATACATTGTACACAAGAAAAAAATTCTTATCTTAGCCTTGCACATGGCAATTGCAACACCCAGGCCCCAGGATGGGACTCGCCCTGCCCACACTGTGCACCGCCAGCTGTGCCCTCAAGGACTCTTGCATCCCTGCTATCTGAATCCATCCTGCCAAACCAAAGAGTAATGTTTGGGGGTGTTTTTAGCCAGTGGATGGATCAGGGTGAGCAAAAGGCACAAGTTCATTTCCAAGGCACTGTGGAAGCTGCCTCTTTCTCAAATAGTGCATCTTCCCAGGCCACAGAAATACCTTCCCTGTGACAGGCTGACTGTCCTCCCATGCTGACTTCACACAGACTTCCAGAAAGTTCACAGCTAATGTACACACACCCGCTCCTTGTTCACTCGAATGGTTAGGAGGAGGTTGGTGATGGCTGGAAAGACAAGGGCTCCACTACCTGTAGCACTGGAAAGCAAGGGCTGAGTTGTCCAAGATGGATGGCCTTGGAATGGTTCTGGCCAGGTTCTACCAGGGAAGTGGGAGGCAGGAAGCACTGTCTGTCCTACTTTCTGTGCTGAGCCTGAGGCTCAGGGCACCAAACTGCGTTCTCCCACCAGTAGGTCAAATGGCTTTGGGGAGCAGTGACAGACACAGGGCCAAGGGTGAGGAAAGGGGAGAAATGAAAACGGAAGGCAAAGAGATGAAAGGACCCCCTAGGAAAGACCAGCTCTGAGAGGCAGCAAGATGCTTTGATTTTCAGGCAAAGGAAGAACACCATCTGATTGTTAATGTCAGAAATCTTTGCAAACTGAAGAACAGTTCATGAATGTGGAGAGGCCGTGCTCTCTCTCATCAAGGTGATTGTAGACTCTTTTTAACTAGAGCAATTTTGGGAAAATTGCTTAATTTTGCTCTCTTCCTCCCTCTAAAAGACAGAATAGTCACACATTATAGAATACAATGGGTCGCACTCACTTAAAGAAAATAGAATTTTATCATCTTCTCATGTAAAGAAAATCCAGACGTAGACCATTCTAGGCTGTTCACCGAAGACTCGAGGATCTTTTCTGGTTTCTGCTCACTGTTCTTGCTTCAGACTTGAAGTATTCCCCATCTTCCTTGATGGCTCCCAAAGCACTGGTCATCATGTTGGATTTGTAAGTCGGAATGACAAATAAGGAGATGAACCAAAGGCATGCTCTGTAGAGTCAGCCCCCTTAAAACATCTCCAAGGCCTCCCCCTCTCACCTCTAACTGACATCTCTTTGGCATCTGGGTTTTAAAAAAACAGTTACCCCCAAACTGAGTTGAATTCATCATAAAATTTAAAATGTCAGTTATTTGTGATTTATTGCATAGTGGAAGCTTATTTTTATCTTATAATGATGCTTCTTGTCACTAGCGATGGAATTGTGCTTTTCCAATCTGAGTTGATTTTAATGTCTAAAAACAGGTAAATATGATGTAGTATGAATCTTTATTCTCATGTGGACAGAAATGTACGGGGAAATTCAGTTACTTTAACACATAAGAAGTCTCCCCAAAGCTAATGCATTCGGAGTGGGAGCACTGACCTCATTAATGGATTAGTCCATAGATAAGGTCATAGCTAAGCGTTTTGTTAGGAGCTGGGTCTTGGTGGAATGAAGTAGGTCACTGGGACATCGGCAGAGAGGATATGCCCCCAGCCCCTCCCGCCCTCTCTGTCCCTTGCCCTCTCTTTCTGCATCCTCACTGCCATGAGCTGAGCAGCTGACCCCACCCCATCCTATCCTCCTGTCGTAATGTGTCTACTCTGGAGGCAGCTAATCATGGACTGAACCTCCAAAATCATGAGCAAAATTCATCTTTCCTCCTTTATGTTGTTTCTCTCAGATGCATGGTCACAGTCATAGAAAACTAATGTGCATCCCTAGGTACAACAAAGCCTGGAAAGTGTCTTTTACCTTTGTGCATTGCTACCTGGAATAAAACAGAGATTCTGTTAGAAAAAAAAAAAAAAGCAGGTGAGAATGGCTAGTGGGTAAGTGATCTCTGCTGAGACACGTTGAAGGGTTGGCTAAACAATCGAGCAAAGTAACTGGTATGAAAGCACTTTTAACTCAGAAGGGTTTTGCAGCTGTTCTTACTTCCTTTACAACAGCTCCATAAAGTGGCAACTGAGAGGCAGAGAGGTGATTGAGGTCAATGGCCACCAAATGGCAGAGCTGAGACTAGCTCACATCTCTTCCTAGCTTCCAAAATGGGAGACCCAGAGTGAGAGGCTTTCTGGAGAGGTTTTCCTGAGTCTGTTGGGGGAGGCTGGCAGTCAAAGGCCTACAGCCAACTCCCCAATCTCGCTGCAAAGGCTAGAGATTCAGGGAGGGGCCCTCTGGGAAGCTGAGAACCTGACTACTGTCCCCTGCACAGGGAGCAAAGCAGCCCTTGTTACCTCCAGCCTCCCAAGCTGTGGTCATGCTGTCCTCTTTGAGATTATGGATGTTTTTAATTTTCCTTTTACCAAGGGCCTTGGGACCCAAGGCCTTCAGGCATGAGTGCCTATAAATTGCATCTTATTACATTATTAATTACTGTGTTATCTGGAGTCAAATAACTGAGTAATGCTTTGGCAAGCAAGGTTGGGAAGCAGAAATCTGTGCTGCTCCCTTCCTCCTTGCCCTGCTCAGCCCTAGAGAAGTCTGACGTCCTTCACTCCAATGTGTTCTGTAGTCTTTAAAAGAAAGAATCACCTGTAACCACGAAAAGGCTGCCATAGAAGGCTCTGGAAGCTCTGGGAATGGAGACAAAAGTTACCTCATGGGAAACAGAATGGTGGAGTCACATGCCCTGCCACTTCTGCAACCCTGGAGAGGCAAGGATGGGGTCAGGTGGAAACAAGGCAGCCTGAGGGCTGGTGTGGCATGCCTAGTAGAAAGGAAGGGAGAAGATGGGGGTTTGCTTTGTAGGAAGAGGGAGGTTACTGAACATCCACCACTGACCCTGAGTGGGCAGTGACTGCAACAAATACCTGAGATCATCAACTTATAATGATGAAAGAGTTTCATAGGCTGTCAGTTTAGGAGATTCCAGCCCATGAGCCAATGGCCACACTATTCTGTGCCTGTGGCTGCACAGCATGGTGGGAACATGCTGATGACAAAACAAAGCCACGCACAAGAGACAGTCCAGGCCACAATATGCCCTCAAAAGCCCCCGCAGTGAACTAAAAACCTTTCCTGAAGGCTCCATCACCTCCTTGTAGCACCATAGCCTGGGAGCCACGCCTTTACCACATGGACTATAGGGGACACTTATGACCTGAGCCTCAGCAGAGTCCATTGCCTGTTCTCCAAGATGCCCCTGGTCCCCTAATTATTTTTGGCTTCCCAAATGCCAGCCTTGGAGCCCTGCTCCATAGGAGGGAACCCACCTTTGTTTCTTGGTTCTCCCAGGAAATTGGACCACTGACAGCACAGTCACCCTCCAATTCGGAGGCATCATGAGAGGTTTCTCACATGCTCTTATAACATCCCAGAAGACAGGAGCCCTAGGCAGTAGGGCTGCCAGGGGCTGTTAGATGGTTAAGGTCCTGGGAGCATCTTGAGCTATCATGGCCAGAGGCAGAGGTTCCACCCAGACCAGCCTGGGAAGGCAGATGCACTGTGCAAGCTGAGACTGCTGCTGGACTGCACAGTGGGGAGGCAAAGCTTGGCATCTTCCTGCTGCACCTATTTTCCAGATCAAATCCCGATCCTCGGCATTGCTGTAAGAACCAAGGAGCATACACAAAGCTGTTGCCTAAGGCCTGATGCAGACTAAGTGCTTAGCAGAAGTTGGCTGGATAGTTGCTTCACCCATCCCGACAGAAAAGGAGCCCCTCTTTTTGCTACAGCAGGGGGAGGCAGAGAAGCAAGCAATGGCACCAGAGGCCAGAGGCTTCTATGTCCTCATTGGTGGCTCCAAAGACTCAAGGGCCCCATACACAGAAATCTGGGCACCTCAGTCTTTCCAGCTTAGGATTAGAGCCACTGACAAGTTTTGGAGAGCATAACATATCATCAAGGATTAGATCTAAATCACTCCCTTGTTTGGCCCAGTCCCCAGCATATACTAGCTAGATCTTATGGGGCAAGTGGCTTAACTCACTGAGCTTTGGTCACCTCATCTATAAATGAATCCTCCCCGGGAACCCCACAGGCAGACCTGGATGGGGTGCATCCAGCCAGCCTGAGCTAGCCAAAGCAGCCATGGGCCCCATGAGGCTGGCTCCCAGAGCCTCTGCCAGAGGAAGGACAAAGCCTGAGTGTGAATACTCCACTCCCCCAGTGAAAATGGGTTTGCAGAAGCCACCACTTTCAGTGGACACCTCACCCAATTCCAGTTACACAACTGTCATCATCAGACATAACCTAGTGGCCCCATAACCCTTTTTGGACAGAGCAGGGACCAGAAAATTCAGGCCAGAGAAAGACAGACTAAGAGGACATTGCAGGCCTAGAAGGAGTGAGGACTCAGTTTCTCATAACCAGTACCCAATACAATCTGGCCTCGTCTGTGGCTTCTACAGCCCTTCTCTCTCACACAAATGTGCACACTCCCGTAACAGGTTGAACACATGCTTTTAAAACTAACTGAAGTCGCACTTGTGAATGGAAGGCAGGGCCCTTTCCCATGGGCAATAAAGACTTGGTGATTTTGCAGAGGGCAAAATTTTATTTGGCCAAAATGCTTTGCACAGTGCCTGGCACTGAACAGCAGTTTGGCAAGTATTAGCTCCATGTGTCTGCATTTAGAGCCCTCAGCAGAGCTCCGCAGGAGGCACCACGCAGGATGCGCACTGCCCGAGCCCCGTCATGCCCATAGGTTCTGGTGGGCGCAGCCCCTCCCGGATGTGGGCAGAGAGCACCCTTTACCATCATCTGCAAGGAGAGGTGTGCGGAGGGCTCGCCCCTCACTTGGAGCAAGCTCAAGCTATCCAGGGCACTTTTTCAGACTTCGACTCTCATCTGGCCTTCCTGTCCTTTCACCTTTCTCTCTCATCAACTTTAAATTACCTCCCTGATGGGCAGCCTGGTGGTGTAGCCAGCCCCAAAGCCATTGTAGGCAAAACTGACAACAATTTTGTTGTTTTTTGTTTGTTTGTTTGTTTGTTTGTTTGTTTTGTTTCTGTTTTGGTACTAGAGATTGAACTCAGGACCTTGTGCTTGCCAGGCAGGCACTTGAGCTGCTGAGCTATCTCCCCAGCCCTTGACAACTGTTTTCTTTCCTCCCTCTTTCCAAGTTCATCAAAAGCTTAGGGCTCTTGCCATTTTTCAAAACCTGTGGTTGATTTTTTTTCAGTGTTTTCTCAACTTTGTCACTGGCAGTGTGCCAATAGCTGATTTTCAAAACAAAAGAAAAGCTACCTGCTCTATCCCCAGACCCCTAGTCAGGGCTTTCCAGCCTAGTTGCCTGGGGACCCCACTGGGCTAACATGGTGACAACAAGGGAGAATGAGGATGTTGGGAGAGTCACTGTGTTTTTACTCTGAGTCAAGCTTGCGTAAGAAGCCTGGCAGGTGCTGTTGCTGCGGTTTCCATTTAAGGGCTTTGAGTCTCAGTCCCCATGTCTTTTGTCAGGGACGCCCACAAGGTAGAGACTGAGCGGCTCTCTGGGCCACTCCTGTCACCAGTGTGCTCGTGACACTGCACACACCAAATCCTTGCAGTCTCCAAACAAAACCTGAGGCGCTGCCCCTGTACTCCTGGGGAGAAGCTCATTGTCTTCTGGACATTGCTCAGCCAGTCCCCACCAACTACCAACTGTCCCCTGCCCTCGGGGCCTTCCTCCCTCACCCTTCCCTACCTGCTTGAGCCAAGAGCCTGGGTCAAGCCTAGGGGACCCCTGAGAAGCTGCTGAGACAGCTCCGGGGCCTGATCTATGCTGCTGGAAATATTGCACCACTGGTTTGGTAAAAGCTCTGTCCAGATGCTCAGATTATGCCAGTGGTCAATAGGGCTGAGATGGACAAATCCATCTTTTAATTTTACAGAGTTCCTGGGCTTCTTCCATCTTACCCACCAAATAGCAAAAGATGCCAGTTGTTCCTGTGAAGACCCTGCACTGAACAGGCTCATAATCAAGCTTGAACGCTTTTCACATTGCTTAAGTCCTTTTTCTTAAAATAGTCTTGGGGATTGTGTTGTCACCATTATCATTAAACTATGTGATTTAGACTTGCCAAAGAAGTGATAAATAATAAAATGAACAACTGTGGGTCCCCTCACTACCCAAGTTAAAAAATGAAATGGTGGGGCCAGGGAGATGGCTCAGTGGAATAAGCACTTCCCTGGCAAGCTCAAGGGCCTGAGTTCAATCCCCGGTTCTGCCAAAAAAAGAAAAAAGAAAAGAAATAGTAATGAAGCTGTTGAAAACTAGCAGTCCACGCCAGTTTTGTTCTCTTTGCTACCACCCCAGTTGTAACCACTGTCTTCAGTTTGTCTAAAAAGAGCCTATACCCACATCTTCATAGCTAAACTTTTGTATTTCAAAGTAATGGTCCTCCAATAGAATCACGAAAAATAGTACACAAAGTCCATCCAACCTCACCTACCTTTTGTCTGTTTGTAAATCTCACCAACTCTAGTGCACATCGTAACTGGAAAACTGACACTGATACAGCCCACTGACCTTATTTGCATTTCACTATTTTTACGTGTATTCCTGCATGCATTTAGTTCTATACAGTTTAATCTTGAGTGCAGACCATGTGTGCTCCTTGTCAATCAAGGTGCACACCAGTGTCATCACGGGGGCCTTTTCATAGCTACTTACACCTTCTCTTTTCTCCCCTCTAGCTGTCAGCCCTACCACTCCAATCTATACTTTTCTTTTCTTTTCTTTTCTTTTTTTGTCTTTTTCAGACAGTGTCTCACCATGCAGTTCAGGCTGGCCTTGAACTCACTTCATAGCCCAGACTGGTCTTGAACTCACAATGATCCTCCTGCCTCAGCCCCTCCGAGGGCTGGCATTATAGGTATGAGCCAACATAACTGGATCCAATCTATATTTCTGTAGCCTCATCATTTCAAGTTATACAAATGTAAATGGCAGTATGTATCTTAGTTACTTTTCTTGTTGCCAAGACAAAATATCCTGCACCTAAAGTTGGAGGAAGGGTTTATTTCAGTGCAGTTTGAAGAGGTTGCAGTCTGAAGTTGGCCGACTCCAAAGTAGAGTAGTGTGGCAGAGGGGCAGCACAGCAGAAAAACAGCCCATAGCAGGGCAGACAAAAAAGCAGAAAAAGGGTGAATTTCCCTTTCCCTTTTATCCCATCCCAGTTCCAAGCCTATTGGGTGGTGCCCCTCACAGCCAGGGTGGGGCTTCCCATTGTCCACATCCAGAACTACCCTAAACTAATCAATGGACTAATTTAGATATCACACACACTTAATCCATACTCACACATCCTAGCTCCAGCCACTCCCAAAGCCCTATTTGAGAGTGTGTGTGGCTTTGGGGGACATTTTTGATACCAACCATAGCAGTATGTAATCTTTTGAGACTAGCTTTTTGTGTTTGGCAAAATACCCCTGAGTTTGTGTCACACGGCTGCACGTATCAAAAGTTTGCTCCACTGCTGTTGCTGAGTCTTGTTCTGCTAATAGTTGTACCACCATGTGTCCATTCATCTGTTGGTGGTATTTGCGTTGTTTCTAGTTGGGGACCTTCAGCAATAAAGTCGCTGTGGATGTGCAGTGCAGTGGCTTTTGGGTTCATGTAAATTTTCATTCCCCTGGTGAGAATGGCCAAGATCAGTGTCAGAGGCTACATGGTGTACACAAGCTGCTATTGTAAACTAAGACCTGATTTGCCTCTTTAAGCACATCAATGTGCTCTTTAAGTGCATATCGCCATATATACGCCATTCTGTTACTTTGTCTTTCTCAACAGATATTCATCTTGTCCAGGTTGATAAATGTAGCCCTAGCCTATTGGCTGTACTGTTAAGTAGCAGTTCATTCTATGAATATTCTATAATTTGTCCATTATATTCTGATTCTGGAAGGCATAAAGTATTTACAAGGGGATGGATTTGGTAGGCCAGGGAGCAATTTATCATCCTGGTTTTAAAATAGGAAAATATAGAAAAAGTCTTAACTAGTCTGAAGAAATAAGACTGATGATTTCGTCTTAGTTCTGCCCGCTTGCTTACCTTGGCAGGGTCACCCAACCTTTCTGGGCTCAGTTATCTGTAAAATGGGAATCTCAGTAATAACAATAATCTTGCTGTGTCTGGAAATTAAATGAAATTATAAGTGTGAATTAAAACTAAAACATGCTGAATATGTGGAAAGTATTGTATCTAGCTAATAGTTAATATGAAATTCTTATTCTCACCAATGGGTCCATCAACTAAACTTCAATTTTAAATAATGCCCCCCCCATTGTTTTTCTGTGTTGCCTGTCATACTGGTCCTGCCTTGGGCATCAGAAAACAGCATGAATACACAGGTCAGGGTAACTATAAAGGTCCTAGTTTAGGGCTTGTTGAAAGTAAAGATGTGACCCCATTATACAGATGAGGACACTGAGGTTTGAGTGTTGAGTAGCTGAGCCAGGATCAGTGATGTCAAGAGCCTTCACGAAGCTCTGGGTTGTCCAGGGTCTGGGCAGATGCTGTGGAAGGGGCTTTGGTCCTGTCCCGAAGTGGCAAGAGCTCCTCCCTGGACCCAGCTCCCAGAAGCCCCACATGTATACGGGCTTCTGAAGGGAAGGAACCAGTCCAGTCAGGTGAGTTCACTGGTGCGCTCCCACACAGCAAGCAGGAGCTAGGAGGCGGGCAGGAGACAGCGCAAAGCCTGCAGCAGCGCCAAGAGCTCTGACACGCACACTGCTAGACTGCTGGACTCAGCGACGGGGTGACATGATGACAGTCTAAATATTTAGAACCTGTGTGCGCTCAGCAAGGAGAATTATTCTAGCCCGGAGTGAAGGGAGCCGTGGGGGTGAAGTGGCTGGCAGGGCGCAATGAAATAGAGAGCAGAGGGGCTGGAGAGATGGCTCCGTGGAATAAGCGCTTCCCTGGCAAGCGCAAGGGCCTGAGTTCAATCCCCAGTTCTACAAAAATAAATTAATTAATTAATTTAATTAAATAAAAAAAAAAAACCAATAGAGAGCAGAGGAAGAAAGAGCCTCCCTTTTCTTCGGGCTGCCTCGGTCTCTCTTCCTGTGAAGTGTGGGGCCTAAGCCCGGTATTCTGATGGGCTAGCCAGAGCTTTCACATCCAGCGGTGAGCGTGCCACGGCCCCGGGGGAAGGCGGACACACGGGCAGGAGCACTGGTCTTCGAGAGGCTGGGCAGGGGCCACAGCCATTCACCCGGAGCTGCTGCCTCACGGCCACTCTCTGGGAAGAGCCAGGAAAGGCGGGGGACAGCAGCACCCGGGCTGGAGAGAGAGCGTGAGGGCAACGGGGAGGGAGGGGCCGGGCCCCTTGGGAAGTGGGTATGGGGGTCCCCGGGCAGTGCTGAGCTCAGCCAGTGCCTATGTGACTGTAGAAAGCTCAGGGCCTCCAGACTGACCCCAGGACAGTGACGACATCTCCAGGAATCTGCCTCATCGGTCAGGGCCTAGGGACGAATAACACAGCCTCAGGTGAGTCCGGAATGTGAGGCCCAAAGACCTAAAGGACAGGGTCCAAGGGATGGGAGGATGGGGTAGAGTGGGTCTCACCCCCCACACACACACCCTCCTGCTCTCTCCTCCCTTGCCTTTCCTCCTCTCCCGCCTTTTTGTAACAGCATACTGAGCCACAATTCACCATATAATTCACCGTTTAAAGGTACAGTTCAACAGGCTTACGTATACCGCATTATTAATTCTTTTATTCATGGTGTTAAAAAAAAAACACACACACACACACATATAACACAAAATTCACCACTTTGATGAAGTTAGGTGCAAACACAGGGGCAGCCGGCCCATTCCCAGCGCTGTGCGCAGGGCTCACTGCTGTCCCTAGGCTTCTCGTGACTCCAGACCTAAGCTCCGCACTGAGGCACCCATCACTCCCCGCTCGGCCGTTTGCCTCGCCCCTGTTGACCGCTACTTGTTTCTGTGCTCTGCCTGTTCCAGTTTACGTAAGTGAAATCATACAACAGTCATCTTTTTGTGTCTAAATGATTGCACTTAGCATGACATTTCTGATGTCGCAATGTGTATCATGACTTCTTCGTATAGCTGGACTCTACATTTTTTGTCTTCACAAAATACATTTCCAGTATTGTTCTGAATACCAATTGTTATCCTCCTTGACAACCCTGTAAGGTCGGTATTTTTTCTTTCTCCATTTTACAGGGTGAGGCACAGAGAGGTCAAGCATCTTGTCCAAAATCACACAGCCAGTCAGTGAGTGCAGTCAGGACTGAGCCCAAGCTGTGGAAGCAGCAACCCCTGCAGTCCACGCCCTCCTCTGCCAGGCTCCTCTCCCACCCTTGCCTTGTCCCTTGCAGCCAGCCACCCCACTACATCAGATAGACTACAAAAGGCTACAGCCCCCAGGAGCCTTTTGTCCTCAGCAGTAGGCCCCGTGTCCCCTCCTGAGGGCTGGACCAGATATCTGCTGTGTAAGTCCATCTTCTCTAGGAAATGGCCAATTGGGGTTCACTTCTAAACAGTTTCTGATAGCAAATGTGTGACTCTGGACTTCTTGCAGGCCTTCCCATCATCCTCTCCTCATTTGAGATTTGATCAGAAGCTGGCCCCTACGTGCCCTCCTATGTCACAGGTCCACACTACTTACCCAAACCCACAGGGTCTGACGTGCCCTGGAATTGGAGTGGACAGAATTCAGGGTGGTGACATGATATTTATCCTCTCTGTAAGTGCCATCCTGGCAAGGTCTGGGGCAAGTCCCCACCTTCGGGCACATTAATAGTTCTGCAGTGCAAGGCATGAATATTCACGCCAAGCAGAATAAAGAAAACACTATAAATAGCCACAGCTCAGGCAGGTTTTGCCTCCAAATGAGTTACATAAAAAACAGTTTACTGGCTTTGAGCTCCATGCTGGCAGATAAGGGAGGCAGGGCCAGTGCCACCTAAGCCTGGCTTCCCCTTATTCCTGGACTGTCCCCCATCACCTCCTAACTGTCACCTCCCTACCAGTGCACAGCTGCAGCAGCTGTCGCATGAAGGCCTCCTCTAGCAGACCTCTCTCCTATGCCACCACCTGCTCCAAGACAATTTGGAGAGCACCCATCCCCCCACCCCACCCCCGCCCAGGCTGCCAGATGTTCCTCCCTGAGCACTGTGCGCATCTGGACTCCCTGAGTGCCCTGGGGGACTTGCACGTGATGCACTCCTCCAAGCACAGAACGAGGAGCATCTTCCTCTGCCACAGCAGGGCTTTCCGCCCATGGTGGGAAAAGCTCAGAGCAGTGCAGGTGGGGATGGGGGTCAGGAGACGGAGAAGTGCGCTTTGCCTGCAGGCCAGGGGCCGGGCTGCTCCCTCGTAGACAGTCTTCCCTGGCCTCTGCCCACTGTTTAGGCAAGTGGGCGAGCCCTGTGCCCTCAGCATGAAGCTGGAAGGTAGATGCTAAGGAGGAGTCTTCCCTAGGATGCCCTGAGTCACCAGAGTGTAGGCAAGGCTGGGTTGGGCCCCTGACCCAGCACGCAACCAGAGCAGTGAGGAGGACGGGCCACACTGTCATGCATATTACAAAAGGGCTTTTCCTCCAGGCAGGTGCAGGTCAGAGGGACCAGGGTTAGGCATCAGAGAAGCCCAGCTTTGCATGGTTTCAGGTGCAGCCCACATTGGGGACCCTACAGGACTGATGGCAAGTACCCAGGAAGTGCTAGAGGTGTATTTTGCAGAAACTTGTCATTTGAAGTTATGCAAATAGACTGGGTGCCAAATTTTGATTAATAAACACTGAATTGTCTGCTCTTAATCCCTTAGGTTTGGGAGACCTGAGGTTTAGCGGTCCCTCTGTACCTCTGCTGGTTTCAGCTAACCTCAGCCTGGTCCTCTAGGAGAATCTTCCCACTGTCCTTGGGAGAGAAGAGGCCCCCATCCTGTGGGAGCAGGGCAGGGAGAAAGAGAGGGAGGGAGGTGGCTTATCCCAAGCCCTGGGGGCAGCCTCCCACCTGCTGCTGTGGATCAGGCAGGCTGCAAAGCTAGGGTGGGCACAGGCATGGAAAGACCCAAGGGGAAGATCATTAAGCATGAAAAGATGACAAATAAAGACAAATAGAGAGAGACAAACCCTGAGAACAGCTCTCTTACCCTCCCCTCCCCCTCCCTGTTTTCCCTAGATCAAATTATGACCAGGAATCACTGGATACATATTTTATTATGTGGATAATTTAAAGGATTAGAGTAAGACAAAGAATTCATAAGCTGTAGTCACATTAGAAGACAAATTGTTTCCATTAATCTCTAAAGAAGGGAGGGAAGGATAGAAATGAGAAAATGCGTGTGAACAAGGCCAAGGCAGTCTGAGGAAACCGGCTCAGAAGGGGGTGCACAGAGACAATGAGGCTTTCTTGTCTCCCAGGCTTTTGCAAGGCCCCACCCTGACCCTAGTCAAGGCCCAGCTCCAACTACAGCTGATTTACATTGCAGATTTGTCTCAGCTGCTTTTTGCTTCTGTTGCCAACCAGAGATGGTTTAAATAACATGTATTGTTCTGCATGATTCCTTATGCAAATGTTTCTGGCCCTGTTTGTTATTCCTGAATAATTTCCTAAACCAGCTGTCTGGGTAGAAGCAGTGGCTCACTCTTCCAGCTGCGCAAGGAGTCACCTGCCGCCAGAGGCAAGCAGCTCCATGAAAGGGTTTCACGCCCAAGCTCCATTCTGCAAGGCCAGCAGTTGTGTCCTAAAGAGCAGAGGCTGCAAGCCCCATCGCTGGCTGCGTCCTATGTTCTACAGTATCCTTGTGGGGAGGACTTCCAGGAATCCATTGTAACAGGATTGTGTAGTAGCAGGAACTGAGGTCCAGATGAGGATGTCCCACTGTGCCCAAAGCACATGTGTCCCTGTTGAACACTGGCAGCCTGGAGCCCTCTGCCAAGGCAGACTGAAGCAGAGCACTGGTCCGCTGTGGATAAATGACCTCAGACTGAATGGTGGAATTGTGCAGGTGTCCACAGAGCACCTGCTTTTTTGCTAGGAACGGCCTCCCCCTGAAGAAGCCGGTCCCTGGAGCCAGGCTGGGGCACGGGAAGCAATACCACCTCCAAAGCTTATTTGCTTCTCAAGACCCTAGCTCACAAATCCTAGAACGTTAACACCCAAAGTGCTGTTCTCAGTCTTAACAGATCTCTATAGTCACCACCCATCCACAGACTCAGGGCCAGCTAGGGTGGGTGATGTCGACTGAACACAGAAAGGCCCAAGAACACTGATCTGTGCTGTCACTCATTCCTTCATTCACGGGCACCATTACTCATTCACCAAGCACACAACATCCTCCCACAATCTTTGTTCAGTGGGGTAGTATGTAGGCTCTGAATTGCTGCTGGCCTGAGTTTGTGCCTTCACTTGTTACTTTTCGGGTGATGCTGGGCCAACTTTAAATTCTTTAAATTTCATTTTCTTCACCTGTAAAGTGAGATTAAAAGTTGATACAGGACAGCTACCCTGCCCCGGTGGGACCTACTGGTTCCAGCCCAGGCGCAGCGTGGGTGAGACCCTCTTCCACCCCCTTGGGATGCCCCCCACCACTCCGCAGCACCTCCCCTACCCCACCCGTCGAGTAGGAATTTCTGCCACGTTCCGGGAACCCCCA
Organism: Octodon degus; assembly: GCF_000260255.1. Lineage (NCBI taxonomy): Eukaryota > Metazoa > Chordata > Mammalia > Rodentia > Octodontidae > Octodon > Octodon degus. Next base: position 1,787,061 of record NW_004524593.1, on the reverse strand, counting down.
GACCCAGTCCTAGCCCAGGCCCAGTGAGTGTGTGGGAGAGCTGCCTCTCCCTCATACTCCACCTTGTCCCCTCCAGACTCAACTCAGACCTGGCATACAGGCCTGGGGTGAAACCCTTCAGCAGCAATCCCTGAAGAGAGTGTAGGAGACAGAACCACCCAGCTAGTCCAGGAGCAGAACATCTTGCCAGAGGGGCACAACAGGTTCACCCCCTAGGACAGCAACAGGAAAAGTTGATACAGGATTATGGAAGGTGATGAGGGCAAGCCTCTGAGCACAGAACTGGGCACACAGTAACCATTCCAAGATTATCATGTTTGAAAATAAACCCTTCCCAGCACTGGGAATACAGAAGCGAACTTCCATGGCTCTGCTCATTCTGTAGCTTCCTCACACAACCTGAGACCCATACAGCATGCTCAGGGGCAGCGTGGGCCTATGCTCTGCAGTGACCAGCAGTGACGAGGTTGGCCTCCCCCAGAGGCCATGAAGGGGCAAAGTCTCAAGGAGGAGCAGAAGTTCTTAGGCCTCTAGAACATATACAAAGACTCGGAAGCAAAGCTTGCTCTCTAAACCATGGGCCACCCAGAGTAGCCCAAGCAGTTTCCCAATATGTGGCCCATCCTGGACCCGAGATGACCCTGGCTGGCCCGAGCACAGCGTCCTTCCCGCCTCCTTCAGCACTCACTTCCTGCCGGTGGGGTCTCACTCTTGGGTTCTGTCTCCCTGGTCCCTGGGCTGCACAGGCAGCTGAGTGCCAGGATTTCAGCCCTGGCTGGAGCCTAAGCTTTGGAAATCAAAGCACTGCACACAGGGGAATAGATACAATGAGCATATTTTCCTTTTAAAATAATTAATGGTAAGTTTTTTTAAAAGCATGAGTCATTTTTAAAAATGTTAAGTAGATAAACATGCAGGTGGTACTCAGAGACTAAAATCCCTGAAAAAGGATATGCAAATAAATGACTGATATTTCGCTTAAGCCAGATTCACATATAGACACAAGTGGGGAAGTTGGAGCTCTGAGACTGGACAGAGGGCCCTCACTGCCAGACATGAGCACTCTGTTAGCAGAGACAAAGGACATGAGCTGGCTTCACTCACCGAGCGCCCAGGCAGCTCTGCAGAAACCCACAGAGCTGGTCATCTTCTTCTCTGTACCACACTGAACTGGTGCAGACCTAGAGCTAAGCTTGGCTGCAGGGCACTCATCAGATAGGCCAAGGGACCTGCTGTACCTGCTCCGCAGCCTCTACTGTGGCCTGGGTGGCTGAAATCCCAGGGACTGTCACACGGAGGAGATGAAATGGCTCACAGATTCCCTTGCTGGTGCACTGAGACGGGGAAGCAGTGATGGGCAACCTGGCCCAGGACACAGGTGCTCTGAGCATGGTCCCCAGGCTGCCTGCACCTGCTGACATGTGCAGCTCCCAGGGTCCTTCCACTTACACAGGAAAGAGCAGGACTTTCGGAATCCCAGCTCTGACCCTTGGTCTCTTCTCCTGGATGGTAAAGAGAGGAGCACTGCTGGCCGGTGTGGTCATGAGGACCAACGGGTTAGATAGCTGTAGAACTGAGCATCTCCTCTGGCACTGTGATCAGCCTGGTGTGCACCAGGGGCAGCATCTCCAGGATAAGCCCAGAGGCCTTTGTTTTCACCAAGCACCCAGCCAATTGCATTTGTTCCCACTTGGCAACCGCTGCTCCCAACTGTTATGTCTTTAGAACTCCTGGCCCCTGCCCTCTTGCCTCCTTGTCAGACACAGGGCCTCCCTTCCTGTGGCTGGGCCTAGCCCAGCAGCCCCTACTCTTGCTCCTTTGCGACCGTGGGACAACTGAGCAGCCAGATCCACCCAGCTCCGCCACAGCAGATGCAGAATTGCTGGGAGCTCTCCCACCACCTGTTCTTTTCTGCAAATTACAGCAAACACACAACTGAAGCAGACCCAATGGTGACATTTGAGGACAGAGACAGGAAAAGGAGCCTCATATACAGGAAAATGCAGCCAACTTTACAGCCACTTTCTAATGCAGCATTTGATTATCATCGTGTAAGAGCCCCTCAACAATTCAACTCGTTTCTGCCAACAGTGCACACAAAAGTACACAGGAACTGAAGCCTCAAACCAGGCTAAACTGAGACTCCTGAGTTGTGTGAGACCCTGATAAATCCAGTAGCTACTAAGGAAATGATTGTGGGTCCTACAGTGGTAATAATCATAATAATGACGTCACTGAACACAGTGCCTTTCTTTAAAGGGCCACCTCTCAACCTCCCTGAAGAGTAGGTCAGAGGAGGCATCATTCTTCCTGTGTTAAACTGAAGGAAGTCTTTGATTGTTTGGAGTTCTTGGGAGGGACCGGGTAGGGGCACCTCTTGGCCCAGCTCTGAAGAGGCAGGCATCTGTAGCAGCAGAATGTGCCATTAGACAGACCTGGCTTTTGCTCTCTGAATGCCCCAGTGGACCTCCGAGCTCAGAACCAACACCGTCCAGTCCTATATACTTTTCCAAGGGCCTGCCCTGCCCATAGGCTGCAGGTGAGGGCTTCCGGGGACCGCACAATGTCCTGAGGACCTGAGGCTGCTGTACATAGAGCAGAACAAAACAGAACAAAAAAAGAATAAGAAAGTTGTATAGTAGGTGAAAGGAGCATGAATAGAGGGATCCGACCTGCTGTCATCTTGTGTCTTCCTCTTGCTGAGACTCAGTTTTCTCTTTATAATAGATTATAATGGCTCTCTCACTGTGGTGCTTTGAGAACTAATTGTGATACAACAGCCCCCCTTCTACACGGGAGATGCATTCTAGGACCCCCAGAAGATGCCTGGACATGATCGCACCAAGCCCTATATGTCCAGCATCATTTCCTTATACATAAATACACAAATTCAATTGCTTTTCCATCTTAGCAGCACACTTAGGCACTGTGGCTGTAATTTGCAGCTTGAGGTGTGACAGCAAAGTAGCACGAATTCCTTTTTCCTTCTTCACAATTTTGCAGATAAATTTGTTCTTAGCAACTTCAACATGTGTTTTCTTCTGCCTTTTCACTTAAAGGAAACACTTTAGGCTCTTTCCTTGGTGTATCTGACTTGCCAACATTACTACTTTGCACTTTGGGGACATTACAAAGTAAAATAATGAATGATTACTTAAACATGAGCTCAGTGATACTGACATTATCTTAAGTCAGTCTGATAAGCAAGACAAGAACTAAGTGACCAGTGGGCAGGTAGCTCTTGTAAGGCAAGGTGGACATGCTGGACAGAGGGATGACAGCCATGCAAGTAAGGATGGAGCAGGGGCAAAGGGAGATTCTAGCACACTATGCAAAATGGCCTACAATTTAAAATGTATCAGTCACTGATTTCTAGAATTTTCCATCACTACAGGTAGCTAGAACCACAGCATGTGAAGCCAAGGAAGCGGCTACACTGTACCCAAAAGCACTCAGCCCACCGAGGGGCCTCCACTGCCCATAACCCCTGCCGGATCTTCTTGCTCATTCTTAAAAGCCAAAATGCTCCCTGCCAATCCTGCCTGATCTTTGGGTAGCTTGCAGGGGTTGCTTAAATCAAGGCCTCTGGAGCTGGGGACAGAGTCGCACAATTTGGCACAAAGCCTCTTCCCGTAACATCAAGACTCCACCCTGACAAAAGTAATATGCTAACACGAGAATGTGTCACTCATTTATATACTTCCTAGATTGAATTTGCATTTAGTAAGACTCGGTCATTTTCTCAAGGGTAACGGAGTATTCTCTAGAGCTCTGTGAGTTACTAGTAAAGTGGCATTTTCATCTTTGGAATTTACAGGTCCCAGTACAACTGCAAATAGCTCCCACCGCTGCTGCTCTCCTCAAGCACAGCACTTTGGGAGCAGTCGTGAGCACTGTGCCCTCTCCCCTTGCTGGAGAGGCTGAGGGTGTCTTCCCATCCCCCACCTGCTCCCGAGGGGCATGGAGAAGCCATGCCCAGAAGACACTGAAATGTCTGAGACCACATCACTTGAGGTTCCCAGGTCCTACTTGGAGAAGGAAAGACCGGAGGGGCCATGAGTTCTCTTGATGGATCTGAAAACTGCAGACAGGTTCAGAAGGCAGGATGCCCAGCAAGGAAATTCCCAAAAGCAAATTTCTGCTTAAAGAGAGGAAGAGTTTTTCAGCGCTTAGACCTACCTCATCGAGGAATGGACAATTTCGAGAGGCAGAGAAACCAAGCAGAGCGTGGGCACAGCTCGAGATGATGGAGAAAGAGTTCCAGAACTGAATGGGAGGCCGGATGTGTGCTCCCTGACTCTGTGGCTCCACAGTGTGTAACGTGACACATGCAGGGTGAGAAAGAGAGAAGAGAGGAGTGCTCTAGGAGGAGAAAGCCCTACACCAGCCCTTACAGGCGAGTAGAATGCAGCTCAGAAAGAACGGGTTACAATGCTCTCAGCAAGGATGCCACAGGCTCCCTGGCTCTGCCTTCCCAGGAAAAGTACTCAGCCTGCTCATTAGTGCCTGGGGCCAGTTGTTGAGACTTCAGGGAACACCAGGGTGTGGAGAGGACCACTTCCCAGCAGCTCTGGCCACTGAGGTTCATGTTCAGATGCTGCAGAGTTTAAGGCTGAGCTGTAAGCAGCACATGCTCCAGATGGGGATGGATGGGCCATGGCTTGGTTAAACAACATCGCCTTGACAGTCAAATTCCATTTCCCACTGCACAGTCAATGAGATCGCAAGAGCTGTCAGTGGAGAAGCAATGCAAACAGCAGACTAGACAGGCTGCCGCTAAACTGATCACTGAATCACAGTGCAATCCAGCCTGGTAGTGGATAGGTGCTCAGCAGGGTGGCCTGAAGGCTAGAATCTCAGACAGGCCTCTTACTACCTGAGGGATATAGGGCAAGTTATTTCCCTGTTTCCCTGGTTTCCTTAACTGTGAAGAACAAGAATGAAAATGCTTATGTCATAGGGTTGCCCTGATGGTAAGATGAATGTGTGCATCTCACGAGATAAAAGAAATTGGTGCCTCCCACATGGCAAGTGTTCATCAATCCATCCATTCAATTTGTTTCCTCATTTGGCTAATACATGATAAATAAGTAATGGTGCGCCATAGGATAACTTAGGAAAGGTCCCACATCTGGGGAAAAGGGCATTCTCCTACCACCTGGAAGCTGTGCTCGGCCAGGCCTGATTTACAGACCTGATAAAAAAAAAAAAAAAATGTTCTCATTTCAGGGAGAACTCTGAGAGACAAAAGCAGAGACGAAATAGCTCCTTCAACCCAACATCTTTGGGGTTGGTAACCAAAAATATGTACCTGAAATCGGGGACAAGTACCACTGCTCTACCTCCACCCTGGTCTCTTAAGCTGATCTGGATGGCATTGCAGGTCTACCAATACAGGGCGATTTTGGTAGGTCACTGAGCCTTAGTTTCTTGTCTATAAGCTCGGTGTTGTGATACTTGTCCACAGAGACAGTGGCAGGACTCAGGGCCCGAGTGCATAAATCTCCCAGTGACAGGCTCCCCAGAACTGTTAGCTGCCTTCCCCTTTCCTCCATCTCCTGCTGATTCTAGCCCTTGCTAGGGCCATCATGGTTATGAAGGGGCTCCCTGGCTAACCCCTGGTGTTGCTGGTGGAAGCCAATTACCCCCTGACAATTGAGACCAATGGCAGACGGAGCTGGGTAGTCGAGGAGAAGGGAAAGCACTTGGAGAAGACTGGTCAGCATTTCTCAGAAGAAAAATTTTGGTGGATTTAAGAGGAATTAGCGTATCTTGTCTCAAACCAGATGCCACACCAGTCTATCTTTAGAAACTTCTAAATGGGGGAAGGTTCCAGGGATAAGAGCATCCCGCTACCCAGGGTTGGCTCTATAAATACCTCCTGGCCAGCCTCAGCAGTGCTCTCCTCTAATCAAGAAGCAGCCCTTTTCAGCTGTTCTTCTGCCCAGGCTCCGGGTAATCAGCAGCACGGAGCTCTGGCTCACTCTGGACACTGGGCAGAGAAGCACCCTCCTTTACTCCCCCAGCCCCACCCCTGTGTCCCTGACCATGCAGGCAAATAGAAGATAAAATCACAGCCTGTGAACCTGGGGACAGCAGGCTGAGGGACAGCCAGGGAGGGAAGGGGACGGCCTAGCAGAAAGAAGAGCACACTCTCATTCATTCTTCTGGTGACCATTTTCTCAGGTCCTGCTCTGAGCGTCCCAGGCACTGGAGGGACAGCAGTAAAGACAGGCACAGCCTTGCACTCTGGGAGCTTGGAGTCTGGTGGCAAAAGCTTACAGACAAAGTGCACAGGCAACTGCTTGTCTAGCGAGGCCTGGAAACCTGAATATGTGAACTATGTGCAGAAATGAAGCCTGAAGAGAGAAGGGGAGAAAAATGCTCCACAGGGCCAAGAACCCATGTATGTCTGCTGTTCTCTGGAATGTAGGCGCCTTTCACTTTGTGCTGTTTCTCTGTAAATCAGAAATTGAAATGAATTTTAATTGCAACAGAGAAGCTGATTCCTCCCCCTCTCTCTCTGTCTCTCTGTCTCTGTCCCTGTCTCTCTCTCTCTCTCTCTCTCTCTCTTTCTCTCTCTCTCTCTCTCACACACACACACATCCTCATAAGTCTAAACATTACACTAGTTTCTAAAAGCCAGCCCCTCCAGCCCTCCCCCCCCACACACACACACTGAGTGGTCCCCAGCCCTGTTGAGTGGGCTGTGGAGGGTATGCGTGTCCTTGAGCCTTTCTGGCCCCAGCAGACAGTTTCCTATTGGCCACTCACCCCTGCCAAATGCCTCCCTCCCCAGAACCTCCCTAGTGCCCTGGAGACTGCTTAAGTAGGGTCCAAGAAGAAGAGGTTGGGAGGAAAGGTGAAAGGGAGGGAGAGTTAAAATTAAAGATAGGAAAAGTGGAAACAGAGGAAGGAAGGAAGTAACCTTCAGGACCTTGTCCCACAGACCACCCACCTGTCCCACACACACACACACACACACACACACACACACACACACACCCTGATCCAGTCCACACATGGTGAAACAGAGCTCCACACCACCGATGTACAAACTGGAGAGTGGGCTGGGCCTGTTCTCCAGGCTGCATTCACAGAGTGAGACCCGTTCTCACCAAGAGCCTGCTCAGGGCTGGCCTCACACACACTGGTGAATAGCAGAAAGATAACCAGGGGCCAGGGATAAGCACATCTGTCCCATCAGAGCTGATGAGGGCCCTGGCAGCACTGGACCAGGAGCACCGTGAGCCTAACACATGTGAGGGACTCATCTGGTCCTCATTCCTGGTGGAGTGTCCCTGGGAATCGGCTAGCACCCAGCTGACCAGAGCATTGTGACAAAAGTCAGTAGCACAGCCATGCCCACAAGCAGGTGGCATTGTCACCTCCCTCTCATAACCCTGGAGATTCTGTGAGGTGGCACCAGTAGCCTGAGCTGCTCTTTGAAGCAGTGCATGGTTTGTTGCTGAACCCCAGTGTCAGGTTGAAGAAATCACAGGCTTGTTTCTGAGCAACTACAAGTAGAATTAAATAGTCAGCAAGACTGCAGGGTTAAAAGTCAAGAAAGCAATTTATGAAAAAAAGAAAGAAGAAAACCAACCTCAACTCATTCTGTAATATTTCCTATTTACATTGAAGAAATGTCAATCCTTGTCGTTAAGCCTCACAAGAGACCAAGGATTTAAAGCCACTTACAAGACAGATATAAGTCTTTGATAAGACAATAACGGCAAAGGGAGATATGCTACAAATGTTAAGCTGGCTAGATTTGGTCATGCTCTTTCCTTTTTTCTGACTTGACTTACAAATATCTGGAGGAAGGAGCAGCGTCCCATGGTCCTTCTCATTCAGCTTGTGTGTGTGACACAGGTAGTGCACGGCTGTGCCTGTTTTCTCAGCAGTAAAGGAGCAACTAGAAGTGTGCTGATTCAGCTCAGTTGCTTTCCCCAATATCTACTGTATCCTCAAAATTCCTTTTTTCTCTTTTAGGTTCTCACAGGAAAGAGTCACTGAGTTGAGGAGAAGGACAGGAGAGAGAGTGGGGGAAAGAGATTTATCTATGTTTGTAATCAGGATGGTTTGGACAACTGAACTGTGCACTTCTTCTAGGCTATGAAAAGAAGCAGTTAATGCCTTAATTTGTTTTGTCTCCTTTTTTCAATTGTTCATATTTTTTCTCTTCTTAATTTCTTATACATTTCTTTCTTTTTTCTTTCTTCTTCCAATTTTACCAGCATATATCTGGCAATATGAATAACTGGTTGGAAGACAACACTACATATTACAACAAATACTGTGAAATTCATATTACTTTGCTAAGTGATATTCTGTATCACTTGTAATTTTTGTGTTTTAATTCTAATTAGAACTCTTTAAAAAAATTTAAAAACAAGAAAGAAAGAAAGAAAGAAAGAAAGAAAGAAAGAAAGAAAGAAAGAAAGAAAGAAAGGTGCCAATTATCCTTTATTCATACCTAGGTTTCCAAAGTTTAACTGTTAATGTAGACTTATGTGGGTACCTGATGTATCCAATTTTACTCTGATTCTTCCTGGTACCACCAACAGACTCATCACTGCCCACAATTCTCCTGTCAGAAAACCTGACAAATGTCAGATTAGATCACCTATCCAAGTCCTCAGGTGGAGCCTGAAAATCAGGACAAGAGAAAGGGCAGCAACTGGATGTCAGGAAGAATAGTCTTGACTAAACTCTTGGTCATTGGTCAGTTTCTTGAATTATCTGTCAAATCTCAAGTTTTGGTTGGGGTTTAGTGAATGTATCACTTTCCTGTCACTGGGCTAAAATACCCAACACCTGAACTCGGACTCTAGGAGAAGTTTACTTTGCTTATGATTTCAGAGAGTTCAGTCCATATCTGGCTGCCTCAAAGGCAGAACCAACATGGTAAAGGGCACAGCAGAGGAAATCCATTCAATGAATAAATGAGGGAGGGAGGAAGGGAGGGAAGGAGAGAGAGAGAGAGA
>NW_004524593.1:1775116-1777974 GCF_000260255.1 Octodon degus | reverse complement strand
GAGAGAGAGAGAGAGAGAGAGAGAGAGAGAGAGAGAGAGAGAGAGAACATGACTATATTGAACATGACTATACTACATCCTTATATCCTTCCAGGTTAATCCCATGGAAACCAACCTTGTCTCACCAGGCCTCACATTTAGCTATTAAATGCAACACTGGCTTAAGCCACTAATGAGTGTAGTGTCCCCCCATGATCAATGACTTTCCAAAAGCCCCACCTCCAAATGCGTGAGCCTTTTGGAGGACATTTTAGATCTAAACCGTGTGTCCTAGTTACTTACTTTCTTACTTTTCTCTCTCTCTCTCTGAGACAAAATACTGAACATCCAAAGTTAAAGGGGGAAAGGTTTATTTAGCTCACACTTTGTAGAGGTTTCAGTCTGTAATTGGCTGCCTCCAAGGCAGGGCAGCACATGACGGAGGAGCAGCAGTTCAGGACAATTGAAGATAGCAAAAGCAAGACCACAGGGACAAGCCTCTTTCTGCCCCTTTTATCTTACAGACTGCTGGGATTAAGGCAGTGCCAGACCAACCAGTGGACTGACCCAGCTACCACCCACCCTTAATCTCAGCATTGAACCATGAATCAATCACAAACCCTATATTCAGCTACCTGCAAAAAATCTTGCCTCGCATGACTGCAGGAGACACTGGGGGGACATCAAGACACAAACTATGACTTACTGTCACAACTTGCACAAGAGAAGAGATGGGGCAAAGACCCATTAAAAGAACACTTGGAAGATTCAAGATCTGTTGGGCAGACACTCAAGAGTCTCCAGGCTTAAGTGTAGTCTGTGGCTGTGTTCCCTGGCGTAAATTTAGAATTGTGAAGTTCAACAATCTTTGTAATTTGTTAATTCCTATTCTTGGCTTGGATGCAGGCATAGCCTGAAAAGAGACCAGGTGACCAGTTAATAGATTTTTCTGTGGTATACTTCAAAGAAATTCATGAATCTATTTCTTTACTTTTCACCAGATCAGGCCCCACTTAGGTGTGAAGCACAGAAAGGACAGACCCTGAAGATTGCTTCCTGGAGCTCTCTGGGCCCCATGCAGCCTGGGCACCAACACGGCCCCATTCCCTGCATTCTTTTGTGCTGCTCCTATGACTGCAGCAACTTCACATGCTTCCTGTAGAAAAGTCTTTCCTGATGTGTCTGGGAGGCCCTTGCGAAGGATCACATGAACTTGTGCAGTGCCTTCATGTGTTCTTCTACTCTTCCCTTTGTAACTGTGAATTAAAGTCCGTGGAGGGCAGTGCTATAGAAGAGGGGGTGATGGCAAAGGATAGAGAGTGTTTCACGGCACCCTGACAGGAAGAGGGGTGAGACAGTGCCATCTCATATCAAGCTCCCTGGTTCTACCCTACAGGTAACCGAAAGCAAAAAGAAGTTGCCATTTGCCCTAAGAGTTTTGCAAGGAGGAGGCAGAGTTATTCTCAAGAATGAAAGGCCACAGCAGTGACAGGGAAGTGCACTGCCCTCCAAGGACTTTCCTTTCAGGAAGGGAAGAATCCCACATTATCATTTTTCAGGAACCCAAGTTACCAAAAAGACCTTCAGGACCATCCTGCTTGCTCATGACTTGGGGCCTCCCTGGAGTCCAATCCTCTGATCACAGAGTGGGCCATGCAGAAGGCAAGGCGTGTGCCACGTGGGTGGTCCTCTTGCGGAGGGGCCATAGTGAGCAAGCTACAGAAGCTACTGTAGCACCATGGCATCAGTCTGATGGAGACAGGGCTTCTCAGACAGTGGTGTTGTGCATGCTGACAACTAAGTCAAGACTTTCCTACCAGAACCCTATTAGAATATGTTGCTGAGTTAACACACCTATAATATTCTAATAACGGAACTTAACAAAAAAAGGGGGATACAGATGAATGTCCATTTTGTATCTGTGTATTCAAAATGGTTAGGATAGATATATAGTTACATTCTCTTAATGAATAGAGGGATTTGTTCTAATAGTGTTTGTAAATAGGATATCATGTCCGCATCTTGTACAGCAATTAACCACTAGGAAGAATGTACACAATGTGTTAATTATTGAAACTGCCCTACCAATTTGGTTTGAAACTGTCTCACTGCTATTTGTTTCTCAATAAAATTATGGGGGAAAAAAGACCTTCCTACCAGAATATTGTGAGCTACTTGTAAGTCAAGTAAATATTTCATCCCCACACAAAAACATTACCAGGGACTGGGGAGATGTCTTGGTGGAATAAGTGCTTTCCTGGCAAGTGCAAGGGCCTGAGTTCAATCCTCGGTTCTGAAAAAAAAAAAAAAAAAAACCATTAGCAGCTTAAACTCAAATTGGGGTCCACGCCACGCATCATTATTCTCCGGGCTCTGGTGCTGTGAGTCCAGTCTCCACCTGGATTTGCACTAATCAGCACATCACCTCCTCCTCACACTGCGGTGGCCCAAACCACCTGCTTCTGTACACTCTCCGTGTTCTCTTTCTTCTCTGGGACTCAGCCTCTGGCCCAATGCATTGGAACATGGTGGTTTTCAGGTCTGAGCAGATGTTTGGAACAATGCAGTCGTTCACTGATAATTCAGCGTTGTTGTGACCTTTAGAGCGTGTTTACTGCATCACTGAGTGTCATGCTTTCCATTCTTCTTTTCCAGTATTTCAGTCTTTTACAGTTAAAACCCTGAGGTGCAGGAGTGGGGATGCCCAAGTGTATGCCTGCGTACTGAGCCGTGCAGCACAAAGGCTGAGTTGGAGCCCAGGCTGCCTGACTCCTACACGCAGCTTATTCAGTACTTTGTTCTGTCCCTGGAGGCTGTCGCTCCAGCCTCCACCCCAGCTGCCCCTTCCCTTTGCATCCTGGCCCCTGCTTGGTGTAGCT
>NW_004524593.1:1766078-1771087 GCF_000260255.1 Octodon degus | reverse complement strand
GTCTCATTGCTATATGTTTATCAATAAAACTTTGAAAAAAAATTAACCAACCAAAAAAAAAAAAAAGCTTAGAGATTTTATTGGGGAATGATTGTAGGCTTCTTGTTAACTATGATAATGTCTGTATGTTATCCTGTCCTCTGGATTCAGTTAAATAAATGGAACAAAATTAAAAAAAAAAAAAAAGAGAGTGAGGGCAGATGACAGGCAAGGACTTTTGGCACCTTTATAAGGGGCACCTCAGGACCTCCCCTCTCACATCCATAAGGATCAGGGGTGGGCAAAATTCTTGGCACCATCCCTATGATGATCTCCTAAGTGCATCAGAGATTTTACCCAAATGTCTGAGGTGTTGCTCAACTGTGGGTCCCCATGAGCTAGATCCAGTAGGCTGCCACCCTAGGTCCCCTCCTTCTGTGTCATTCCATGTCCAGGCTGCTCAGTGCAGGCTGGAGTGAACAGCATCCAGAGCTCAACAAGACCAGAGGGAGTTTCCTTCAGGCTGTTTGACTCTGGCTAGGAAGGAATAAAAATGGAGAAGGGAGACAGTTACTGTGGTTCTTGCTTTCTATCTTGATGAAAAATCTGCTATTTTTGCCCTGCTATAGCAGAAAAATAGAACCATGACTTATGTAGCTAACTTTTGTAGCTGAAGTCATGTACTTCTGCTAAGTCTATTATGTTTACCCACAGTTACCAATATGTTCCTTCCCCTTGGTATGGAAGTATATGGGCCCGGCCCTCCTCACTGCCCAGCTTATCTCTTGAGAGCCGCCGCAGCCTATCCACATGAGATCTGGTGTGGGCAGGCCCCCGAGGCGGGCTGGAGGGGTTCTGATAATCGATAGCACGGCCTTCAGCCACAGCCTCATCGGTCTGTGGCTTATTAAGCGCTCCCTGTCTGTCGATATGCCACTATTATTGCTCTCTTGCTGAGAGCTCAGGGCCAGCTTCCATTTGGCTGAGAAAAATAATGATTGTTTATTAGTCTGGTGGAAATGCCCAGCCGCAAGTGTGCAATGGAGCCAAAGCCAGGTCCGGTGAAATCTCCCTCCGTCCAGTTCCTGCCCACTAGAATCCTGGGGGGATGGCAGGTCACAGGGGATTTGACAGGTACAAGTGGCCCAACAGGGACCTGTAGTGTGTCCAGAGAACACAGAACACACTGGCAAGCTTGACCCAAACCCTGGCCAGTACAGAGGGATGTAGCACCGCTGGGGAGACTCAAGCCAGGTCCCAGTGCGACAAAGAGAACCCAGACAGAGCTGGCCATGCACATAAACCCCTCCTGGTGAGCTCCAGGAGGGCCCAGGTAGAAGCTGCTAACTAAGAGCTGGGGCAGTCATTCTGAGTCTGAGCTGGTGAGGCCAGGCAGCCTGGGAATAAGAAACCACTGCCTCTGCTATCCAGCTGCTCCTCTCCCTCTCAAGCCTTCTCTTACTGGGGACTTCGCAGGCACCCAGACATGGATTCAAGTCCCAGCTCTGCCACTGACGAGCTGCCAGGTCTATTCCGTGGGAATCAGAGTGCTGGGTCATGCACCTGGCAGGAGGTCAAACTCGGTGAGCAGGAGAAAGAATTTAAGCGTGCAGGGCTGCAGCACAAGACAAACAATGCTGCTGCAGGTCCTGGCCTTGCTCCTCCCCGGAAGCCCCCACCCTGCGCCTGCCTCCCTGAGCTTCCTTTCCTTTCCCAGGAGGCTGGCAGAGCTGAGCTGCTGCTCCCAGCGTACCTAGTCCTTCAAGGCAAACTACTGTCCTTTGATCCGTGTGTGCAAGCTAGCATTCACCAGGTCTGGCCCACTTCTGACGCGACAGTGTCACTCTGACAAGCATTTAGCCGCTTAGAGCCTGGAGTTCTTTACATGGCTGAACTGCCCTGCATCAGCTGTACCCTAAAAATACCACCTTTTATAGACAGGGAAAACATCTGCAGCACCCTCGATCATGCCTACCTCTTCTCTCCTCTCACGAGTGCTTTGGGGGCTTTCAACCTTCTTGCCACAAGGCTCTTTTAAACACTAGTGGCCTCCCCTGCCCCAGGCTCTCACCTGCCCCCACCACAGGCCTGTTACAGTTGAATGGGCCAAAAATAGTCCAAGTTGTTGTGCACAGGAGGAAAGAATTGCGAAGTGTACACCGTATAGCAAACAGTAAGTAGCTGTGTTTATTGACGAGCATGGGACAGCAGCAGCAGGAACAGGCAGGAGGACAAAGGCCAAAAGGAAGAAGAGGAACTCCTGGTCATAGGCGAACGGAGCTGGTGGAGGTGTTGGCGAGGAGGCGCGCTCCTGGCTGGGGTGTCTCTGGGCCTCGCGGGACCCTGAGTGGAGGAGGCAGAGGAACCCTCAGGGAGCACGAATGCAGGTCAGGCCTCCAGTGGCCTCCAGGTGCCTCCATCCCATCTCTCACTGGTGTCGCCGCAGGCATCGCGACCCCCTGAGCTTCAGCGTGGATCATCACGGGAGGGGCGTGGCGCCCACAGCTGAATGAAGGGAAGGGAGTGGCTCTCTCAGCTGCTCTGCTTCCAGCTGTATCAGTCAGGAGGCCACAGGTAACTCAGCTGCCATTTACATCTCAGGCTGCCAGGTTTGCTCAGAGACAGTCAGAACTGGTCTCCCGGGTGGCATGGGCCTCCCTGTCCTCCTCCTCGTCCTCCTCCTCTTCCTCCTCCTCTCCCCCCTCCCCCTCCTCCTCTCCCCCCTCCTCCTTTCCCCTTCCCCTCTCCCTCCTCCTCTTCCCCTCCCCTTTCCCTTCCCCCTCCCCCTTCCTCCTCCTCTCCCCCTCCTCCTTTCCCCTTCCCCTCTCCCTCCTCCTCTTCCCCTCCCCTTTCCCTTCCCCCTCCCCCTTCCTCCTCCTCTCACAGAATCATGGGCTCGCCCAGCCGAAGCTCAGTTCAGCAATAGTAACAAAAGGCTCTAAATCTCAGGGGCGTTCAGCAGAAGCAGGGCCTCGTTTCTTTTTATGATTAGGTGTAATGTTTTTATTTCTCTTTTATACATCAGCTGATGTTAAATTCGAGGCGCTGCAGCTCATTCACTGCTATGATCACGGTGAGCAGCTGGTCCATCGCTGGGTGTTCTTTCCGTCCCAGGTCCCAGGCAGCCCCATCTGGTGGAGGAAGTTGCAATCGCAGCGCGCGCAGAGGCTCCCCAAGCTTTTCCGCGGGCCTCATAGGGGTCACTTCCGCTCACACTGCACTGGCTAAAGCAAGCCACACAGTCAAGCCAGCTGTCGGTGGGGCAGCGAGTGTGGCCTTCCCTGGGGGAACAGCACGGCAGTGACTCAATCTGTCCCATCATAAAGCCTGATTACTGGAGTCCAGCCCATAGTGTAACAGATAAGATCGATGCCCTGAGATGCAAGGCTACTCGCCTGAGGTCACACAGCAAGTGAGTGGGAAAAGGAGGAGGAGGAGGAGAGCCCATGTATGTGGGAGGCCTTCCAGTTCACACACAGGAGCAGGAGGAAGCGCATCTGGATCGAATTCCAGCTCCATAATTCTTGCCGGTCATTTCTACCCGGAGGAGCCTGGAGCCTTGGCTTCCTCTTCTGTAATGCAGTTAGAGTAGTACTTCTATCTAACAGACAGGTTGAGAGAGGTGGGTGGAGTTTCCTAAATGTCGCCACACAGGATTCCACCCAGAGGAGCCTCTCAGTCCATCTAAAGTCCTCCATGGCCCTTCTCTCTGAGTTTTCGGTTTTTTGTTTGTCTTTGCAGTACTGGGATTGAACCCAGGCCCTCTGTACTGAGCTGCATCTCCAGGTCATGTTCTAGAGCAATTTGAGCCAGAGTCTCTCTGAGTTGCTAAGTGGCCCTGTCAGGGCTCAAATTTCCAATCTTCCTGCCTCAGCCTCCCAGGATGCTAGGATTACCGCCACGCTCTACCATGCCCAACTCTGTCTCTTCACTGTCCTTGAATCTTATCAATTAGCTTTTCAACCCAGAAAATCTTTCTGGGTTGCCTCCGAAGTTGGAAAGAAAAGTGCTGTCAAGGCTTGCCTTCTCCAGAACCTGATGACACTTCACTCCACAATAGCTCTGTTCTTCTCCGATCCTCACAGCCATGTGCAGTAGCCACCATTATCCCATTACACAGACAAGAAGACTGAGGCTGGGGACAGCTAGGTGATGAGCTCACCAGCACTGTAGGAAGTAGCCCTTCCCAATCTCAGCTCTTTACTCTCTGCATACCTGGTTTTCCTGCTACACCTCAGGCTGGGCCACCAACCACATTTGCCCACCTCTGCTTACCTCCCTGACCCTGTATGACCCCCAGACTTTTCTAGAAGAGCCGTTGTAATCTGTAGGAGGAGGAGAGGGCCATAGCAGGGAAAGGGGTGGTGGTGGGGGAGCAGAATAGCAGCATACTGGGAAAGAAGATAAGAAAATGGTTTCAAGAACAACTGTCACCAGGTCTGTGTGCCTTTGTCTTATAAAAATTCTGTCTTCAACATTTATGAAATGAAGGTCCAGGAAAGTCTGTTCATGCGGAGCCATTTCCTGAGAGCTCTGACAGTTAACATTTCAGGGATATATATATCCCTGAAATGTTAACTGTCAGAGCTCTCAGGAAATGGCTCCGCATGAACAGACTTTCCTGGACCTTCATTTCATAAATGTTGAAGACAGAATTTTTATAAGACAAAGGCACACAGACCTGGTGACAGTTGTTCTTGAAACCATTTTCTTATCTTCTTTCCCAGTATGCTGCTATTCTGCTCCCCCACCACCACCCCTTTCCCTGCTATGGCCCTCTCCTCCTCCTACAGATTACAACGGCTCTTCTAGAAAAGTCTGGGGGTCATACAGGGTCAGGGAGGTAAGCAGAGGTGGGCAAATGTGGTTGGTGGCCCAGCCTGAGGTGTAGCAGGAAAACCAGGTATGCAGAGAGTAAAGAGCTGAGATTGGGAAGGGCTACTTCCTACAGTGCTGGTGAGCTCATCACCTAGCTGTCCCCAGCCTCAGTCTTCTTGTCTGTGTAATGGGATAATGGTGGCTACTGCACA
>NW_004524593.1:1724468-1765978 GCF_000260255.1 Octodon degus | reverse complement strand
TATTTCAAACATCCCTCCCAAGGACAGCCTGGAACCTGTTTGGAATGTGTTTTTATGATTAGATGGGGTGGGGGGTTTGTGTCCTTTCTCTGTCTCTGTCTCTCTGTCTCTGTCTCTGTCTGTCTTTCTGTCTCTCTGTTGCTCTCTGTCTCTCTCTCTCTCTCTCTCTCTCTCTCTCACACACACACACACACACACACACACAGAGCCCTCCCTTAGAAGTGCTCTTTTCTTTGTTCTGGGAATCTCGCTCTACTTACAATGCCTAATAACAACACAGATGGTTCCACACGATTGCTGTCGCACCTGTCTTGGGGAGACGTCTCGAGCTCCCTGTCCCACCTTCCCTCCCAGCTGCCCGAGGCCCATGGCACAGCTGGCCTCTCAGGAACGTCCACACACAGAGCAGTGGAGGCCATCCCTGCCTGGGACAGATTCCTCTGCTCTGTGCTCCCTGAATGAGGAGAACCTCACTGGTCACCCAAATGTCCGTCCCCGGTGAAGGACCCACCCACTCAGCCTCAGGGAGACCCAGCAAAGCTGTGGGCTTGTGCAGCCAGCAAGAGACACGCTTTGTCTCCTGATATCAAGTTCATGGTAAAGAATGAGATAAAAAGGTTTCAAGGGCTGAGCAGTGGCAAGCTGAGTTGTCTTTATCGCCCACCCCCTCACCGGGACCCCATGGTTTGCTGCTTCCTCATCCAGCAAATCTGCGGTTGGATGTGGTGGCCCCACCGATCCTCTGCACACATCTGTCCATTCATGAAACGTTTTCTGAAAGCCTCCCATGCTCCAGATCAGACGTGGAGATAAAATTCTTAAATCTTATGGGGGAGTGGGAGACACATGAGCAGGAATAAAGAAGCTCTAGTATTTTACAGATGTTGAACTCTCTGAAAACAAAGCCAACTGGGAGGCGAGGATCTCATGGGGCTAGAGATTGTGGCAAAAGAGAAGATTTGAGCTGAACAGGTATCTGGCGGCCGAGCAACCCAGAGAGCACATGGACAGTGTAAAGGCCGGGGTGGAACAGGCTGTCACACGGAGCAGCTGCAACAAGGAGGTTGTTGCCCAAGGGGGAGGGGGAGAGCATGCGTGGTGGCTGGAGAGCCACGAAGGGGGTGCGAGGCAGCGGTCACAGGCCCATGGCAGGGACTTTGGCTTCTCCTGAGTGCAGTGAGGCTACAGAGTTGTTTAAGGAGCTTGGGCTGTGATACATATTGAGAGAGGGTCACTCTGGCTGCTCAGAGGAGTGATGTCTAGACAGAGGCAAGGATGGGAACAGGGAAACAAGGACAAAGCTATCCCAGAAACTAGGGGACAGTGAGTGGACCATGGCAGTGATGGCAGTTGGATCTGGATGCTTACACTTAAAAGGTGGAGCCCAATAAAATAAGACATCCTATTGGCTCAGATATGGTGGAAGGGGAAAGAAGTATCTTCTGTATATCCATAGATTTAGCCTCAATAGGTAGAAGATGGAGCAGGTTTGTGGGAGAACGTCAGCCATTTCACTTGGGATGCCGTTATAGTTTGAATCACAAATGTCTCCTGAAAAGCTCATGTGTTCGGAGGCAGAGCTTTGGGGAGCTGATGGGACCATGGGATGCTAACCTCATCCACACCTTAACACACTGATACATCCGTAGTTGAGTGTGCTCTTAGGAGGCGGGGCCTGGTTTGAGGAGTAGGGGATGTCAGCTGGAAGGGCAGGTGCAGTCTCCAGTACCTTCCTCCCCTTCTCTGGTTCCTCCCCCATCTCTCAGCTTCCTGCCTGCTTCTGGTGAGTAGCTTTGCTCCGCCACACCCTTCTATCACAATGCTTCTGCCTTGGAACCAGATGACCATTGACTACAACTTCTGAAACCGTGAGTCAAAATAAGTCTCTCTCCCTTTAAGTTGTGAATGACAGATATGCTATCTCAGTGGGAGAAAGAAGTGATGAATACAGATGCAGTAGATGCATGATGCCGTAGACATCCAGGTGGAGGGACAGGAGAGAGAGTCCAAGGCTGAAGACGAGTAGGAGGAACTCACATTTTAATATCTATGTGAGCAGGGCTGGGTAGCACACGTTTCTGTTCATAAAACTTTCCCCCAACACCTCTGGTCTTCCTAGTGCCCTTTGAGTATGATGGACACAGGCTCTGGAAAGTCCAGCAAATGCCCCAAGGTCACACCACTGGGAGGCAGCAGAGCCAGGAACAGAGCTCATCTCCTGGGAGGCAGCAGCTCTTAACTTTGGAGAGTTACTTTAGCTGTCTAAGCCATTTTCCTCACTCATAGTAAAAGGCAATAATACTAAGCATCATTGTTTTTGAGGGTCAGAGGAAACAAAAAGGCTCTGGTCAAATGCTGTCCCCACTTCCCTCTCCCCACTATGTAGCATCCTGGCTTTCTCCAAAACTGCTTTCATGTGAAAAGCTTCTAAATCACTGCAGTCCCCTGGGCAGGTGGCACTGTTGTCATGGGCTTCTTACAGATGCTCATTAAGAGGATCACTTGACTGTGCGTCCCCAGAACACAAGCAGCCACAGAGTCTTTATTTCTCCAGGCCTATGGCTTATAGAATAGTGCTTTGGACTCTGTAATGGACCAACCAGGGAAGCCCGGTACAAGAATCATCCTTCTTGGGCCCACATGCTTCCCTGCTATCTTCTCACTCATCTCCCTGTAGGTCGAGGCCATGCTTCATTGCATCCTTGAATCCCTGTGGTCCTGCTCAGGAGAACAGCATGGACCACTTTCCCCTTATCCAGTCTTGGTTAGACTTATGGTGTCACCCTGGCAGCTCCTGCCTACTTCCTCTGCCACTCCCCCAAATGCCATGGACAAAATGAGGATAACAGACTTTCCTCTATAAGAAGAGTAAATATGAAGATTCAAGTGGTTCTCTCCACAAGTCACTCAGAATACACCTAGATAGTGCTAATATAATGCTGATTTCAAGGACCTCATCCTAATTTCATGAGACAGGTATGCCCCTTCTCCATTTGAAAGGAAGGAAACTGAGGCTGAGAGAACTGACTCACAGCTCACAGCTAGTAAGTGGCAGAGCTGACACACAAGGCAGGGCTCACCACACCCTGATAGGCAGCTTTGGTGGAAGTGGAGTGAATGGTTCTTGCCCCAGGACATGGAATCCAGTGGAAGAGACTGTACAAATGCATGGAAAATTCCTGAGACAGTTTGAGCCCAGAGCTGTTTCATAACTGGGGAGCAAGCAGGAAGGAGGCCGAGGCGGGTGTGAGCTGCCTCGCTCCCTGAGAAGCTATGTCAGAGGGCACTCTCTGCTCCGCAGACTCAGGCTGAGCATCCTGCCTGCTCTGGCTTCTCCCCCGCCCCCTGTGGGTCCCAAACTGCTCCTCCTGCTTGATTGACTGCCAGCAAAGAAATGACAAGAGCCCAAATAGATTAGCAAGGCAGCATATGCTGCTCATGGGAAGTTAAACAATTGCACCTCTAAATAACAGCTCAACATGGAATAGAAGGGATGTCACAAGGCAGAATATGATTAATTGCCAAATGAATTATTGAAATTGTAATTACGGAGGAGTTCAGAGGAGCATGTGATTGCCACCGGCCAGAAGGGTCAGGAGGCTGGGAGGAAGCCGGTGAGCTGGCCTGAGCAGGAAGCAGCCTGGGCCTGCACACAGGGTTCTCTGACAGGCAGTAGAGAGGGGGCAGAGGAGGGCTGGTTCCACTGCGGCTCTGCAGACAGAGCTTCAGGTTGAGCCTAGCAGCACAGGGCATCTCCCCTGATGGCCCCACTGTCACCTGACTGCCCCCTGCTGTCTGACCCTGTGGGATCCTTGTGCTAATCCCTCACCACTTCAGGCCGAGTGGCCTCTTTTGTCTGTGCCAGTTGCTCCATCTGCACAGTGGGTTTGGGAAGTGTGGTGTCTCTCATGGGTCACAAGACAAAGAAGCATGTCTCCAAGATTTGCTGCAGTGCAATTATAGTGAGGCTCATTTCACAAGGGCTCGGGTACATGGTGAGCTGGATCACATCTCCTGAAATGTGGCATAGTAGTATAGGCATAAATTAACAGTTACACAGACCTAGACCTTATTCTCTCTGCTGGAACTGCTGTGTGATCTTGGATAGCGTGCTTAGCCTTTCTGGGACTTAGTTTTCTCATCTGTAGTGTGGACCTGCATAGGGGTGTCGCTAACAGCTGCCTTCAGCATTATCCGGGACAGGCAATGTCAGATTCCCAACCCATTGGGGGCCTGCCTATTAGCTCAAGTGTTTAAGTGCCTGCTGAAACAAAGCAGTCAGGCTCAGGATGCTGTGGTTCAATCCCCTCAACCTCAAGCCAAATCTGCCCTGACGGCATCCTGAGCGGCCAAAAAAAAAAAGAAAGATTCCCAATCCAGGGCTAGCCCACTGGAGTCCAGCTCCCTAGAAGATGGTGGTTACTAGTGAAGAGTAGACTAATAGCCAGCATCTAAAACAGCTGTCTTTTTATTTTTCAAGACAGTGTCTGTGTTAGTTACTTTTCCCTCGTTGATGAGGCAAAATACCCAGCATCCAAAGTTAAAGGAGGAAACTTTTATTTAGCTCACAGTTTGTAGAGGTTTCAGTCCATAATCAGCAGCTCCAAGGCAGCGTGGCGTGGCAGACAGGCCCTGTGAAGGAGCAGTAGTTCACGGCAGGCAGATGAAAGCAAACCAAGCAAGGGACCTTAGCAGGTTCTTTCTGCCCCTTTTATTGCATTCAGGCTACCAGGATTAGTGCAGTGCCAAGCCAATCAGTGGGCTGATTTGGTAACCACCCACCTTAATCCTAGCATTGCACACGAATCAATCACACGCTCTAGATCCAGCCAGCTCTGAACAAGCCCCACCTGTGACCACAAGAGGCTTGGGTAGCACATCTAGACACAGCCTACCCGCGCCCCCAGTGGCAGGAATGCAGCACTGCTAAGGCAGGGACGTCACAGGAGGCACAAGGGAATGAGCACATGCCAGGCCCTGGAAGTGGTACCCCCAGCCTGCAGCTGATAGAGCAGGGTTGGAACTTGGGCCAAGGGTGCTGTGATGTGTGGCCAACGCAAGGCAATTAGACTGCAGAGCCGAGGAGAGAAAGAGCTTATAAAAACGGCAGGGTACAAAGCAGTAAAATAAGTGTGTGAAGGCAATTGTTCTACAGGAGAGCAACCGTGGAATTAGGCTAGTATGCGTACGCTGTCTTCTGTTGGTGTCCCGAGTTTTCACTTAAGTCGCTTTCTGGAAAGCCAGTGTCTTCCCAGGGAGGAGGCCAGCTCTGGCCTCTTCACCAGGCCTCTCAGGGTCAGGCGCTGAGTGTGGTTCTCCAGGGGTGTGCACGGATGTGCCCAGGGAGCAAGGGTGCAGTGAGCACTCCGAGGAGTTGATCTGGGTGGCTGGTGGCGAGGATGGCATCGGGAGGCAGGCTGGTGGCTCAGGAAAGAACTCCGCCCCTTCGGGCTGCCCTCATGTGAAAGGAAGCAGCGCGGAAGCCCGATGGCCCTCAGTCCTAGCCTGGATGGCGAAGGTGCGCAGGAAAGGGGCTAGGAGGGAGGCGGACGTGGGTCAGCGCTCTGCTGCCTGAGCGTCTTCGGACGCCAAGGGAAGCGCTTCTGCCCTGCCCTGAAAGCACGCCTCGTGCGGCTGCCTCGTAATCTGCGTGTGCTCAGCAGCAACGCGGAGTCTCCGCGCGGGGCCTCGGGAACCGCGGGCTCACAGCGCCCCCTGCGGCCTTTGCAGCGATTACGCTCTTGTTCCGCTTCTCCGTGGAGCGCTGGGAACTCGGGCGCATTAGCAGCTCTGCAGCGGGACTCCTGTTGGCGTTTAGGCGCACAAAGCCCCTGCCACCTCCTCGCGGCCCCACCCTCCCCTAGGGAAGCTCTAAGGCTCTAAGTCAAGCAGAAGCCCCTCTAACTGCTCTGCTGACGAGAGAGAAGCAGGCTGAAGCCTGAGCATGCCTCTACCTCCCCTGTGGCCAGAGCCAGGTCAGGAGTGGGGGTGGGCATGGGGCAAAGGATACGTTTACGGGCGGATATCCGGATATCCAAATTTCCATAATGATGGTACAGGGAATGGATTTCAGGTGACGAACTAAATGTCTTATCCCCCGACACACACGCACATCTTTAAATTGACTCCAATCCAAATCTTCATCTTCTGATCAAGTTTAAGAGGAGTTTAAATCCTGACACCCGGACCCTCTCACCCCAGGCCCTGTGCAAGTTAAGCCCTGGAAGAAGACCTTGACAGCAGTCTCTGTTCCTGGGCTTTCCCACGCAGCCACTGGCCAGATCCGTGAGTTAACCCCTGCAAGGCAGGCAGGACAGTGCC
This sequence comes from Octodon degus, assembly GCF_000260255.1. Lineage (NCBI taxonomy): Eukaryota > Metazoa > Chordata > Mammalia > Rodentia > Octodontidae > Octodon > Octodon degus. Next base: position 1,759,657 of record NW_004524593.1, on the reverse strand, counting down.
AGAATCGGGGTTGAATCTGTCTGCACTGCTTGCTCCTGAGACTCCCACTGTCCTGCTGTCGTCCCTCCAGGTCCACACCACTCTTAGGGCCCAGGAAACCTCCCTCGGCCTCTCGGCACCCTCCTGGCATGAAGCAGTCTCTCCAGAACTCTTGTCTTTGGCGAGGCAGGCCTGACAAGTAGTTCCCTCTGAGAACCTTGTGCAGGGGTCAGACTGAAACTGAAGATGGGGGGGAGGGGGGAGACAAACAGGGTGTTCAAAGTTCACTTCCCACGGTGAAGCAGGGATCTGAATCCAGGTACCCTGACCCCAGGCCCCTGAGGAGCACTCCCCAGCAAACCTGTGTGAGTCACAGAGCCCAAAAGCCTGTGGGCATCTTGCAGTGTCTTAGTGTGGTCCTTCCCAGAGCTGCACCCCTATAAGTGAGGTGCCTGGGGACGAGCCTCTGAGCTCAGAGCACTGCCTCTGTCATGGTCTAGCCTGCAGCCCATGACGGCTTCCTCCCTCCCTCCCTCCCTCCCTCCCTCCCTCCCTCCCTTCCATCCTTCTTCCATCCTTCTTCCATCCCTCTTCCTTCCTTCCTTCTTTCCTTCCTTCCTTCCTTCCTTCCTTCCTTCCTTCCTTCCTTCTTCCAGCAGGTCAACCTCTGAGCACCTGTGCTGGGCTAGAGAGTGCCAGGCCCTGGGGACACTAGGAGAGCCCTGACAAGGCAAGAGGCCAGGGAAGCAAATTTAAAGGCTCCAAGATAGGCCACTGCCTTTGTATCCTGGCTTCTGTCCAGTTTGTCCACCTGGGCAGACTGTGGGCCACCAGGTCAGAAGGCTGTTCCCTAAGAATCCCAGGATGGCTGCCAGTGCAGTACAGGATGCCTGGTTAGACTAGAATTCCAAGAAATAACTTTTAAATTATAACTATATATGTCCCAAAATTGCATAAGCTATACATATACCCCCCAAAATTGGAGATACTGCGTATCTCCAATTAAAGTTTAACTGGTGATTTGTATTTTCTGGTCAGCTTGGTCAACCTTTCCTTCTGGGACCTTCCATTCCTAATCTGTACCCCCCAAGCCACCTGGCCTGTGACTTCCGAATCCTGTACCGTGTCCATTTGATCGCTAAAGAGAGGATACTGGAAAAGCTCTGTCGCAGAGACACTAGGGGCACAGTTGCAGCTGGTGTCTTGCGCTTTCTGGGTCTTTCCATCCTGTGTGCTGACCTGTTTACGTGCATTACTTCACTTCATACTCTTCCTAAGCCCATGTTGCAAATGTTATTTCTGTCACTGCTTGCCATAGGAAGTGCATGAGACAGATAGGCCCACACAGCTGAGAAGGGCTTAGCCAGGCAGAAGGGGGATGTCACAGCCCCACACCAACCCTCCCACCCTGGGCCTGTGCTGAGAGGATGGCACAAGGGCGCTGCTGAGGCTGAGGCTGCTGGGCGAACCACCCCATTAGGCCACCCTCCTGCTCCATTGTCACATGTAGTTGTGCATTGTGTGCTTATTCATACAAACACAAATCCATTTCCAAGAAAAGCATTTACAAAATGTTACCCCCTGCTGGCGCTGTCTGTTGTTTGGAACACAGGATGTGCTGCCACCCTCTGGCAGATTTATGCCAAAAGGGCTGTCTCCTGGGACAAGTCAAGTTGCAGCCAGGATGCTTCAGGCTTCTGAAGCCCCTCTGAGGACCTGCAGCTCTCCCATCACCTTCACCCACCTCTGTGACCAGCTCTCAGCGGTCTCTTCCATTGCCAGGGAGTCTGCCTGCTATTAGTTCCCTTGAAACACTTGTTTTTGAGCATTTATGATACATCAAGGAATAATGCTGGGCCTTACCTACAGGTCACTATCCTGGTGGAAATTCAGTGATGGGAAGTGTGGGTAGGTAGGGACCATTAGACATGCAAGTAGATGGCCACGGTGAGCTCTAAGAGGAGCCCCAAGTAGAGTCATGGTGTGTGGGTGGTGACAGGATGAGGGCACCACAGGCAGGAAGAGCTTTCCACAGAGCCCTGTGATGGGCTCCCAAGTGCATCCCACTGCCCAGGTGGGAGGGGCAAGAGCAGAACAAGGGACAGGCGAGTGAGTGGAAGGAAGTGGAACTATGGGAAGGAAGCAGAATAGAAACTCAGAGGGGATGTGGGTCTTTCTTGGGGGCTCATAACTGAATGCACTCCAGGGAGGTGGTGGAGACTGTAGGAGGAAGGGACGAGCTGGAGGAGGTGGATCTCTGGCAGTGTGTCCTGAAAGGGCACATCCTGCCCCATCCCTAGCCCTCTTACTGTCCCTCTTGCACTTTTCCTTTCTCTCTGACTCCTGCCTGCTGTGACACCAGCCACTTCCCCCTGCCACAGCCTTCTAGCATGGTGTTTGTGCATCGGCTCCACCCAGGTTAACAGGGTGGAAACCCCTGAAACTGTGAGCCGGAATAAACCCACACCCTTTGAAGTATCTTTTCTTAGGTCTTTTATCATGGTGACAGAAAGCTGACTCTTGCAGGAGGGGAGGAGGCGGGGACAGGAGGGTGGCCCAGCAGGGGTCACTCTGAGGCCTCACTCCCAGCTGTCACAGAGAGAACAGCTGAGATTCCTGACCCTCCTTAGTTTCCTCTTCCTGCCTGTTGCTTTTCTCCTAAATTGCTGACTGGGAATTTGGACTAGCTGCATTAGATGGCATAATTAAGATAAGCTGATTATTAAACAAGGCCTCTGTAGACCACCCTGTGGCTTTTCTGAAATACTTTTTACAAGTCTTTTCTCTATCAGGAATTAAAAGTTTTGTGGTGGAGCCCTAAACACAGATGATGTATAATTTTTGTTTGTTTTTTTAAAGAGAGTACAAATTAGAATTAAAATAGAAAAAAATTACAAGTGATACAGAATTTCACTTAAAAATGTAATATGAACTTCACAGTATTTGTTGTAATACATAGTGTTGTCTTCCAACCAGTTATTCATACTACCAGACATAAGCATGTAACATTGGACGAAAAAAGAATAAAGGAAAGAAATGTATAAGAAATTAAGAAGAGAAAAAGTATAAACAATTTTAAAAAGAAGATAAAAAAATTAAAGCATTAACTGCTTCTTTCCATAGACCAGCAAAAATGCACAGTACAGTTGTCCAAGCCATCCTGTTTACATACATAGATAAATCTCTTTCCCCCACTCCGTCTCCTGTTCTCCTCAACTCAGTAACTCTTTCCTTTTGAATAAGTTCATTCCATTTTCCCGGTGTCTGTTGTACCCATCAGATTCTACTTTTCTCTTCCAGGTTCTCACACTAAGGAAACAATATGATGTTTGCACATGTGGGTCTGACTTATTTCACTTAAGAGTATGTTCTTTAATTGCATCCATTTGCTGACAAAAGACTCAGATTTGTGTTTTAAAAGACCCCTTCTCTCAGAGTTGTCCACCGGAGGGCCCGCTCTATGTTCCAGTCCCCCACCTCTCACCAGAAGTTCCTGCAGCAAGCTCAGTGTTCCCTCCCTTCTTCCTGGGAGCTGAGGGAGCACAGAGCCCAGACCTCAGGGAAGCAGTGAGCACTGGCCCTGCTGAAGGTCCTCCATCACAGAAGGAGGCTCACTATGCCTGTGCTGCACCGCACACTTTTTTTGTTGTTTTTCTCAAGAATTCCAAGAGACAGGCACAGCTTCCTGGAACAGAAGCAGGCTGAGGCCCAGTGGAGTTAAAACACTTGCCCTAAGTCACACAGCAAGTGGAGTGCCAGGGTTTGGATCTACAGTGGTACACCATACTGGCTCCAGACTCTCACCCTCACCCATCCCAACCTGCCCTAAAGCTGCACACGGGCTGAGAAGCTTGCCAGAAGGACTATCTTTCCCTTGTCTCCTCTTTTGCACGCCAGAAAACAAGGAATTGCCCAGAAGGTGGCAGAAAACAAGTAATTAGGCCCCAGGCACCTGGCTGGGCACAGTGGAGGCAGCCTCCATTGGCACAAGACATCCTTCTCACATCTCGGTGCTGCCTTGTTCTAAATTCTTGGTGTCCAGGGTCAAGCCCTGCCACTCTCCCAGACAAGGCACCCCTGGCTGGGGATCCATTAGAAAGATGGAAAAGATGAAGAGACCCAGCAAGGCAGGAGTTCTCTTGAAACACAGCAGACTCTGAGAGCCCTTAGACCTGAAGCAGGCTATCCACCTGGTTTTGAGGATAGGGACATTGAGGCACCCACTCCAGGACACACAGTGTGGTCCTGGCAGGGCAGGAGGGCCCTCTCTTCCCTTTCTCTTCCTTCCTTCCTGCCCAGTGTCATCCTTGGGGTGAGCGGGGGGTCAGGTGTCCCATGTGCTCCCACTAAGGAGAGGGAATTCTGTGTTTGCCACCTTGTTGTCCCATCTCTGCCCTTTAGAATGGCCACTCTTCCGGGAAGCAGGGTACAGAAAGGAAGGACCCATTGGAACCCGGATAACCATTAAGGTTAGGGGCAAATGCAGACTGCCCACCTCCTCCCTCAGCCCTCCAGGGACCTGGGCCTGAGAAAATGAGTCACAATGTTGGAGGAAGGAACAAGTAGAGAGAAAAAGAAAGGGTTTGTTACGCTCTGTCTTCCTTCATGAAATTCGAGAAAAGAAAGTGAAGAACTGGAGCCTTTTTCAAGTGCTTTCTTTCTTTCTTTCTTTCTTTCTTTCTTTCTTTCTTTCTTTCTTTAATTTGGTACAGGCTCTCACTACACAGCTCAGACACTTAGCAATCCTCCTATTTTCAGCCTCTTCAGTGCTGGGATTACAGGCACATACCACCACACCCAGTTTCAGTGGCCAGTCTGGTGCCAGGCAGGCACATACCTGGGATGGAACCCGGGTCCTTGGGGCTTGTGAGGCAGGCACTTAGACCCCTGAGCTATCTCTCCAGCCTCCTTTGTTGTTAATCACTGCCGAAGAAGTACATCACAGGGTCCCTGGTTGGCTTCATGGGCAGCTCATCTTTGGCCACCAAACACATTCTAGCTAACAAGACACCAAGCCAAAGGAACTATGGTCATTGCGCTGGACACCCTGGCAACCCCTCCTCCCAGCTAATCCAACTGCTACCCTAAATTCTGTGCCTCACAGGCAGTTGTCCAAAGAGTGTTCTGTGGAGCAAAGGTGGTAGTAGGAGCAGGGATAGTGAGGACCCTGAATGGCCACAGTCCTGCCTTGTGCACGTCTGAGAAACTGGAGCAGGAGGTGTTAATCCACATCAAGCCTCCAGCATTCCCCACAGGGAGCTGGTAAGGCCAGGGCTCTGCTCTGCACAGGGAGCAGAGGTGCCTTAGAGGAGGAAGAGGGTGTCCTAAGTGACAGCCGGTAAAGGTTAGACCTCTGTGTACCTCTACAAAGGAGACCTTCAGCACTTCATTGGCTTCAGTCTTTGCACTGCCAACCTTGCTAGAGTGCAGTGAGTCTGGCATGGAGCCCCTGAATTCTCTGTCTTCTATTTCCTGAGCATGGTCAGCACAGGCAGGTCCCAGCTGACCTGTACATACTGTGAGGCGACCCAGCAGCAGGGCACATCAGGACCTTTCCACTGTGCTCTCTTTTCATCTGTTTCCTCAGCTGCACAACAAGGGCCTGGTGAAGCCCAGACCATTCAGCACATGCAGGATACTGGCCAGTGAGACCTAGTCTCAGGCCTGGCTAGCACTGTGGAAACCAGAAGCTGAATCTATTTACCCAGCATGCACCTGGGAGTGGCCATTCCTAACTTCCACTGTGCAAGTGCCCAGATGTATTCATCAGCAATGTTGTGGACTGCAAATAATCAAGGGTAAAGTACATAAGGATGTGTTTTTCTCAACTCAGAAGCCTGGAAGGTAAGTGCTTCTGAAGCTGATGCAGCGGCTCTATGAAGTTAGGGCTAAAGTCTCTGAGGTTTTTTTGACAATTTCCTCAGGATTTCAAGACAGCTTCAGTACCCCTGGACATCAGGTTATTATTCCCAGAAGGAAGAATGGGAAAAGGATCAAGGCTATGCTCCTATGCGAAAAGCAGAAGGTCTTCCAGGAACCTCACAGGAGAGAGCCATCTGTGTCTCATTAGAAACTTGTGGCCACTCCTATGGGCAAGGGAGTCAGTAGAGAATGGGGAAAGAACAGGTTCTCACAGCATTTGTCATCTTATCCTGTGGGCACCACTGTTTTGCTAACCTCTGTGAGACTACTGGTGTGTTGAATGTAGGCAACATTTTTGTCTTAGGCTTAGGGCTCTGGCTCCTTAGGAGGAAGCTTAAGTGATCAAGGCCTTTGAAGGAAGATGGTTTTTCTGCACTCAGCACTTCTGACACCAACTCTACGAATTTCCACGCCAAGCAATTTCCAGTTCTCTGCCGACGCCAAAAGGGTGTCCAAGCTGAAGTCAGTTCTGACCCTGATTCTGGGAGTTAGAATGGAGCCACAGGCCTCAGGCTACAACCCTTCCCACTGCACACAACAGTCACAGGTCCACACTACCCCCAACTTGGTCCCATCCCCAGGGTTCCCTGGCTCCTCATGTAGCTTTGATCATTTGTTTTAGTGACCTGCAGAACTTGGGGAAGCACTTTGCTTACTTCTTTGGGTTTATTAATAAAGAATGCAGAGGAGCAGCCAACTGAAGCCCTATGTAGTGTGAGGTCCAGAAAGATCCTTCATACATGGATGGTCACCTGCTCGTTCCTTCAGGCTTTTCCCAGAGTTCTATTAGGCAGAACTGACTAGATCACTAGCCATTAATGATTAAGTCCATTCCCAGCATCCCTCCCTAGAGGCCAAGGGATGGGACTGAAATTCCCCACCCTCTAATCAATGGGACTCTGATGATAAGTGCTGAGAGCCCCCTCACCAGCATAAACCTAGGTGTGGGCGAAAGGGGAGGCTTGTTGTGCAGGACAAGGATGCTCCTCCCCCCACCCCCCGTCACTCAGAAGATTTGCACTCTGTGCCAGGAAGCAGCCACAGAGACCAAATTCATATTGGTTATTTTACCCCATGATCACAGTGTTCTAGGCACAAAGATATGAAGCCACAGATAAAATGAAAGCAGCCATGTGGGTAAGGACCATGATTCTTGGGCCTTCCTCGCGTGAGCCATGTCATTGTTCATGGTGAGCCATTAATGTCCTCCTGCAGTGTCCATGGCAGCTCACTTCTTCAGGGTCCCCTCAGCATCCCCAGAAGTGAGGAAACACTTGACCCCTGGTGGGAGGGGCTGCCCATGCCACATCCCCTGGAGCATCGCTTCCAGCCACCTGTGGGCAGTTCTACTTCACTCCTCAAAGAGGAAAGAGTTCCTAGTGGGGACCAGCTCCCTCTTAGGGTGGACTTCCAGGTGTCAGAATCCTGAAGGAGCTAAAATATGGCACCCCAAGTATGCCACAGTGATTTGGTGATGACTACCCTGGAGGACAGCGATGCAGGAAGAGGCCTTCTCTGTACTCCTTTCTTGGGAAAAACTCGACGTGGAGAAGACAGCTTGTACCACAGGAGCAGAGAGGAGGTGAGCACCACACCCAGACAGAGTTGGCACAAGTCATCGTCACTCTTTGAAGGACCACCCAGCTTCTCGGAAGTCGTTTCCTTTCCCTAAGTTGCCTGTATCCCTCAGTGGACAGAGTGGCCAGTGGACAGGGTGTACAAGCCATGCCCAGATCTCTCCTGATCCCTTCACAGGATGCCCCACATTCTTAGCAAACCTGTCCAGCTCTTCTCCTGCTAATCTGCCCACTGTCCACTCATTGCATAGGCTCAGCTGTCATGTCCTTAGAAGAAAAGTTTTCACTCCCTTACAACCCAGTCTTGTCTTCCTGGAGGCCACAATCTAGACCAGCATTGAATCACCCAATAAGAAGAGCATTTAGGAAAGCCTGAGCCCCGGTACAAGAAACTGCTTGATTTTTAACATCCAAAAATGTGTTTGTGGGTTGCTGTTGTTGTACAGCTTTAGCAATGGCAATGTAATTCCATGTGGGAGAGAGGAGATGCCACTCACTGAACTTCACACTTGGCTCTCTGTCTCTCTGTCTGTCTCTCTGTCTCTCTGTCTCTCTGTCTCTCTGTCTCTCTCTCTCTGTCTCTGTCTCTCTCTCTGTTTCTCTCTCTCTGTCTCTCTCTCTCTCTCTCTGTCTCTCTCTCTTTCTCTCTCTCTGAAGCTTTCTTTTTCCTAATAAATACATTCTGCTCTTAACCTCCATTATCTCTAAAATTCATTCTTTGATTTTAGAGAACTTGAACTCACACTGGACATGTAGCAGATCGGAAGCCTCTTCCCCCTATATCGCTTGGGTTACAGGACCTCTTTCTGGCATATTTCTGAAGCAAATTTTAACAATGATCGAGTTTGTAAGCTGGGTCAAAATGAGCAGCAACTAAAAACAGTTTCAGTGTAGGCAGTGATGTTTTTAAAATATGAAAGACTTCAGGCATGGATACATTCACTTTAGAGGAAGTTGGAGGCCATAGGGGCTGGTTTGCATGAAGTCATTCTCACCTCTTCTGCTCAGCCACAGTTCCTGATGGGCAGGAGAGGAGCCCAAGGGTCCCCAGGGCTGTGGGAACAGCTGTGTAACAGGCTTTGTGTGGGAGGAAGGCTGGGTGCCCTTCTGTGGGAGACCCTGTTTGAGGGTGGCACCTTCCAGCCTCAGCACTAGGGGGGCTGTAGAGATCTGTGGGATGCTGCTTGGGGAGTTCTGGGTAGCCCTAGACCTGCACAGGGCTAGAGTGAGAAGCCAAGGAGATGACTGGCTGAAGCCTTCTCTGAAAACCCAGTCTTCTGGGGTTACCATACCAAACTATCAGAGTAGGTGGCTTCAAGAACATTTTTTGTCTTAGTTCTGGAAGCCAGAAGCCCAAGATGAGAGCTAGAATGATCCAATCCTGGTGAGGTAACAGACTGCCTACTTCCAGTGTGCTTAGATGACAGAGCCAGAGCAAGCTGGCTATCTAATACTTTCCACAAGGCACAATGACATTTGTCTTACTTTCTTGTCACAACTGGGAAAACATACCTGACACCCACAGTTTAAAGGAGAGGCTTATTTGGCTCACAGTTTGTAGAAGTTTCAGTCCACAGCCAGCTGGCTCCAAGGCTGGGCCGTGTGGCAGAGAAACAGCTCATGGCAGGACAGCAGGAAGCAGAGAGGGATTAAAGGAGGAGGAAGGGAGCCAGACCCTTGTGGGGTACAAGCCCAGAGGCCACCTCCTCCAACCTGACTGCAGTCCTAGTGTCACCTTTCGCTATGAACTCACCAGCAAACTGACGTATTGAGGAGTATCACATTCCCTTGACCCAGTCGTCTCCAAAGCCTGCCTATGAGCAAATGAGTCTTGGAGAGATACCTGGATAGAAACTGTAGCATTTGTGAGGCTTCCATCCTGCCCTGCAATGACCTCCCATTCTATCACCTAATCAGTTCCAAGGCCTGGCTCCACGCATGGTCCTGTTAGGATTAGAGCATCATGTGCAGACCACCGCTGGGTCACTCTCCTTGAAAGAGGGGCAATCGTCTCCCTTTTGGCTGAGGCTGACCCTATTTCCTGACCCTATTTTGTGTGCATTGACATGTACAGAGATGGCTAGGACTTTTCCTTATCCCTTCAACTGGCTTTAAGCAATGCATATTGGTCCCACTAAGGTGCTGATGTGCAGTCTCTGAAGATAGCAGACATGACTCTGGGACACTCCCGCCCCCAGATCTTGTTGTTTCCTTGTGTGAGCCAGAATGAGGCCCAGTGAAGAGCCACTGCTATGACTTTCCAGGCCTAAAAGACAACACTGACCCCAAACATTGGATGCTATGTCAGTTGTGTCATGCGGATTACTCTTTCTGCACATCCTTCTCTCCACGTACTGCAGAGGTGATTTCAGGCCCCCTCCCTAGCCCAGCTCATGGCGCTCACCTGCTTCCCACCACTTTCACAGTCACTCACCCTGAAGCCGCTCCCTTCTTCACAAATGAATAAGATCTGGGTTCTGTCCTGGGTAAAGGCCTTTGTTCCTGACAGCCATCATCAAGGCTGGACTCAGGACCCCCTTGTCTCTCCACTATTTTGAGAATATTGTCCTCCCTTTATTTACACCATGGGTTGCATTGGACATGGTTGATTTAAATTAATTCATTACAATTCCAATAACTTTTCCATGGGATTATAAATATAAACTTTTTGGGCCTCAATGAGGACCCCAAAGGGCTCTCTACACTTTCACATGAAAATTCCTGGGGGGCACATGGACACTTAGTCCACTGCAGATGGGGCTGTCCCTGGCTGGCTTCCCTGCTCCTCACCTAGGTTCAGTGTGTAAGCAGGTTTTGATGGTAGCTGGGCCTTTTGTAATACAACAGACCAATGGTTAAGTTTGAATCCAGCATTTAATTGGGTTGCTCCCTGGCACTCTGAGAGATGTGCCTTGGACAGACCTCAGTGACCACCTGACCCAGGGCTTCTTCTCACTGGCCTCTTTTTCTCTTTGAAATTTCTAAATCAGACTCTTCCTGGGAAATCTTGGACTACAGCTTAGAGTCTTTCCCCTGTTCATAGCTAGAAGGAATGGGGGGGGGTAGGAGTTGGCATTCTAAAAAGGCCATGGGCCTAGGGCTCTGTAGGAGTGGACAGAACTGGTCTCAGAAAGGCCTCTCTAGAAGAGGAAGCTTGGGCAGAGAACTGAGGCAGAGGGGGAGCACCGTACAGATACCCAGTGGGAGGGCTTCTGGGCAGAAGGAGCGCCAGTGCAGGAGGCTGAGGCAGGCAGGGCTGGTCCACCAGCATGGCTAAGGAAACACCTCTCTTCTGATTCTTCATTCTGAGCAACAGTCCCTGCCCTTACAAACTACTATGCACATGAAGGAAATGTGAGCTAAATCTTGTCGGAGCTACACTAAAATTTTGGAGCTGCTTATGTTCAGTGCATGTGGGTGGGGTGTGATGTCCATAAGTGTCCATCCTCAGTCTTAGGCAGGCAGGCATGGGAGCTGCCAGGTTCCATCACGGGGGCTCAACTCACTGAGTCCCTGTGGGGAGGTGACAGGAGGATGCTCATCTCCCAGAACAGTCGTGTTCAGGGGAAATTCTTTGAGGCACTTTTTAGTGTATAATGATTATGAGTTTTGAACTTTAAAGAGGATAATAGCATGTGTGTCAATGCCTTTTTAAATTATGGCATAAGGAAAACATGGAGAATTGAGTATATTCCAGATGCATACTGTATGACTCATTTGGGCCTCACACACTGAATACATCCATTCTATTAGTGGGCTTGTCATTCATTTTTAAAATTAAATAAAATAGTGGAAAGTATTTAGTACCATGCTTGGCATGCAAATAATCTCAATAAACACTACTGATTGTATAACTGCAGGGCCTTGTTTGGTCTGAAGTGTAGGGTCTGGGCCCCTAGAGTGTTCTGTGGTGACCACCTGTTCTTTACTGCCCACCTCCTGCCACCCCCTCTGACTTCAAAAGCCCTGAAAAGGAGGGAAAGAAGGGACTCAGTACTCTGTGCTTGCCTGAATCAGATCAAATCCTTTTAGGAGGTATCTGCAGAGCAGCTTGTGTTCTGTAAGCTGCAAAGCCCTGCTGCTAGCAGGATCCATGTCCAAGGACTCGGGGGCAGTGCAGGCTGCCCTCACTGATGGACAGGATCTGGTGGTAGGCTAGGTGAGCACTCGTGCCCAGCCTCTTCCCTCCAGTCTGTGAGGCCCCACAGACTCCAGGCAGCCTCAAAAGATACAGGCACAAGCACCAGCCTCCAGGCCCAGAATGGGCAGTGCCACACAGTGTGGCCATCAGGCCATCAAGACCTTTGCTGGTCCTTGTGGGCGCCTGAAAGTGTCAAGCGTCCTTCGGCTGCCAGTCACTGCTCACCATGCAGCTGCTAAGTAGCAGCACACAGAGATCGGGAGATGAACCCTTGCATGAGGAGGCCCACGAGACCCGACCAAGTCCTCAGACTGAAACACAATAGGAAATATACGCTAGGTAAGGAGAGGAGGAAATTATGCTCTTAGTAAAAAATTATAGGTTTGGGACACCAACCCAGCCAAGATTTCCTTGGCTCTGTAAAGACACAATAAGCCTCAGCCATTCCCTTTTCGCCTGTCAAATGGGTCTTTCCCTATGGATGGACTACAGCTCTGCCACTGAAATGGTGGTCACCTATGAATCAGCCATCACCCTTCGCTATCTGTCACCTTTTATCTGTAAGTTGAATCTCCTCTTTCCAGAGATTCACAAGTTCTACAGATTTTCATGCCAAATCTCCCCCAAATATACTCAGTGTTTATTTCTCTCTCTCTCTCTCTCTCTCTCTCTCTCTCTCTCTCTCTCTCTCTCTCTCTCATTGGCCCGCAATACAAATTCTGTTTAATAAATCCCTCTATGCCTCTTACTGGCATGTTCTGAAAATTATTTTCCTGTGATGGGAGTGAGAGAACCTGCAACCCATATACCACAGGTGGGAGAGTCAAGGTCCCCATGTTGGCACTGGAGACTTCCTTAGCATACCTGTGTGACCGCACACGGTTCAGAGCTCATTTGGCAGTGGTGGTGGTAGGGAGCGTGTGCTGTGGGATGACAGGAGATCCCCTGCAGAAGGGCATTCGTGGCAGCATCCAGCTGTAGATAGGCTGAGCAGTAGGCGCTCCCAGGGACACTCGAGGGCTGAAACCTGGCTTTACGTGCGGACTGCTAGATCAAGATGCTCCCATGTTAGAGACAAGGGAGCCATGGAGTCTGGAGAGAAAGGAAAGGCTTCACGTTTGGGGAAAATTTTGAAAACCAAGCCAAAAAAGCTGGTATCTTTGAACAACGATGGAGGAGACATGCCAGGGGAGGAGGCCTGAGTGACCAGATTTCTTTCCCACAAAGAACCTTGACCTAACCCTTTGAAGGTAAGTTCCAAGTACAGGAGAGGTGCAAGACACACAGGGCACTCTCTCAGGAGAAGCCAGTTGTGTCAGTGCAAACTCAGCTTCACAGAGGACTGGAGACGAAGTGCAAAGGAAATCAGGCAGCAGTCAGTCTCCGAGGAAGCATGGAAAGCCTGCCATCAGCCACGCCTTTGGAAAACCAACTGCAGCCACCAGAAAGACAAAGTTGTTTCACATCTATCATGAGCAAAAGGAGCTGGAGAAGTGCCTTCTGGTGAGCTCTAAAAGGGAGAAAGGAAACAACAGCCCAGCCCTCTTCTCAGGCCAGGCTGTGACAGTGCAGAGTCACCAGCGAGGGTGGTGGGATGGCAGGGGGAGGGGTGCTGGGAGAAAGAAGTTTGCTTTTTCTTCCTACGTGTAGGGCCAGGCATGTGCAGCAGAATTCACACGTTCCTCACAGGAATGTGTAAGAGTGATAGCGTAGGATGTGTTTTGCTGATGCTTTAGGGGAGCATTGGGAAAACATAATTAAAAACAAAATTTCCCAACAGAGAAATCCTTTCCACAAAGAAGACAAAAAACTTTTTTAAATTATATTTTTAGTAAAAACTATAGGTTTGGGACACCAGCCCAGCCAAAATTTCCTTGGGTCTGTAAAAACACAATAAGCCTGGGCCATTCCCTTTTCAAAGCCTATCAAATGGATCTTTCCCTGTGGATGGGCTACAGGTCTGCCACCTGGATGGTGGTCACCTATGAATCAGCCATCACCCTTCACTGTCTGTCACTTTTTATCTGTAAGTTGAACCTCCTCTTTCCATAGATTCACAAGTTCTACAGATTTTCATGCCAAATCCCCCCAAATACTCAGTGCTCTGTTTCTCTCTTTGGCCTGCAATAAAAATTCAGCCTAATAAATTCTTTTATGCCTCCTACTGACATATAAGTAGCAGAGCAAAGTAAGAGAGACACAGAACATTTTGTGATTAAACCGGAGCATGGAGCACATCACAGGCAATCTGCTAAGGGTGCAAAGGTAGGAAGGTGATGCTGCCCTCACTGCACCAAGCAGGTACAGGGGGGCAAGTGGTCCACTGGGATTGAGCCCAAGTTCTACACTCTGAGCTACATCCCCAACCTTATGAAACTATTTATTTGGAGACAGGGACTTGTACCCCAGCCTGGAACTGAACTTGCCATCCTGCTGCCTCAGCCCTCCTAGAGTGCTTATAGGCATCTACCACCACACCCAGCTTTAATGGTACCCTTTGTCACAGAGCCTGCCCTGACTTTCTCTTGGTATCTGGGGAAGCCCCTGTGCTGACTCTATGACAGACAGCTGCTGAGAAACTGGAGCAAAGTGCCACTGAAGTTAGCTAGGCTCTCAGGGCTCTCTTGGGCTCCCCTAGAACCTAGACTAGGGACGCATCTCTCTGGATATTTGCATTTCACAGAGATGGCTCCCAGGTGCTCAGAGTAACACTGCTGAGTGGAGAAAAGGCAAGAGGCCTATTTAGTCATAATAGAGCCCTGTATACATTTGAAGAGACAAAGACATTTCTAAAGAACAGAGGAGGTCTTTTCTTAATGTTCAACAGAGAGGTTAAGCCTCTGCTTCTTAATTTGTAATTGCCCTCGCTGGCCCTCCTTGTGTTACAGTAATGCTACAATCCTCTAATTATTTCCTTTGCAGTTTCTACCTTTGTCTGAGAAATGTTCGGTGACTAAATATATAGTGAGTCCATAGTAAAATGTCAAAAAGCAATGACCAGAGAATCACAGTTTGATGAATTTAAAACTTCACTGTCAACGCTGCCTTGGGGAATAACTTTTAAATACAAGGAGCATTCACTTTGGTTTGCTCATCTCCACCGAAACTGGAGGGAACTTGTGTCTGGACATTAATCTGGTGACCCAGACCTGTCCTTTCAGTTTCTGTCCATCAACTGCTTTCCTCTTTACCTTACCCTGCCAGGCAAACCAGCTGACATCTTTGTATCAACTTAGAGCTTGAGCTCTCAGATGCATAAGTGACTTTTATTTCTTATTATCGCAAGTACCAGTGAAGACTATCACTTGTACCCTGATAAAACTAGACTGTTGGACTTGTACCTCTGGGCCCTTTCTGTACTGGGACCATTCCCTAGAGCTGACCGGAAGTATAGGGTGGTGGAAGCACAGAAAGAAAAGAAAGTAGAACAAACAGCACTGTTTTGTGATAAACATGACCCTCAATGTTCCTTCAGTAACCCCTTCTGTGGGAAGGAGCACCAAGCAGCCCATGAGAACAGCGACACATTTTCTGAAATATTTCTTTTCAGCTGAGTTCAGTGCCAGTCACTGTGGAAACTGAAGTTTTAGGTCTTTTATGGAAAGTGCACGCCAGTCATCCTGTGGAGTTGGCCTCACTTGGACTGTCCTGTGGGTCCTCTGCAATACTTGAAAGAGTTCCTCTCAGCACGGCGACAGCCATCTTTCCTCCAGAATACTTTTATGTAGATGAAGCGTCCTGGTTGTGAGATACAGCAGATTTTCTCCGGCAGATTTTTACAGATCTTTATGATATACAAATTTAACACTCAGGGTTTCTGGGGGAAGAGTGAAGCCTTTCAAGTACAGAACAAAATTATGAAAGGATTCAGTTAAATCGGGCACAGGACATGGCCTCAGATCCAAATCCAGAGGCAGGCCAAATGGAAGAGAGTTTGTGTTTGCAGGATGCGCTCTAATTTTGTTTTTATTCTTATTTATTTACTTACTATGATATTGGGGATTGAATCCAAGGCCTTAGACAAACACAGTAAGCCTCTAACCCCATTCTAATATTTAATAAAGCCAGTGGTTAAACTCATGCCAGCTTAACCCAGTACATTACTGAATCGTAACTGATGAGCGGAGTCTGTAGTGGCTTATACATTATGTCAACTGGGCCATGTGGGCCCACCCCACAGTGACTCATCACAAAAAGGGAATATAAAGGGGTTGAGGGAGGATTTGGGGTTAAACTTCAGTCTTCACAGTCAGCTTGGACTTCATCTCTTGGCTTCCAGCGCAGACTCTTTAGCCTCCAGCTTGGATCCTTCAGCCTGCATCACAGATTCACCAGCCTTCCATCTCTTCCATCAAAGACCCTTTGGCCGACTGCTAGAGACCTTCATGGAACTCTGCAGTGAGCTCCAGACCTTGGGCTGAATCCTTCAGTCTCCGCTGTGCAGACGCCCACTGCACGCTTCCTCATCTGATTCTGTGGCTGACCGTCATAAGCCAATCTTGTAGTTTCTTACACATTTGTACATCTTGTGTCATATCTGTTCCTTGTATTATTTCTGTTCCTCTAGTAAAACCCTAATACAGTCATTTGTTTTATTTGATTCATTTGCTCTATTTGTCTAAAAAATTTGCATCATTCCCAGACAGCAGTAGGAATAAAGTGATGTTTTCTGATTCAATCCTTTGGGATCCCCAGAGTGGGAATTGTGGATGGAGGGAAAACTTTCAGGAGGCCCAGCTTTCAAGCCACCCCAACATCACAAATGTCACATGCTGGTGCATCTCTTACCTCTACTCTGCTCATACTGTAAGACCAGGTGCTACCAATTCCTTGGAATGCTGGTCAGGGAGAATTTAGTGGTCTTACCTTACTAGGGACCTGGGAGGAGTTTTGTTGTCCAAAAGTACATCTCTGTTGTGTGCTCTTAACATTTTACGTTTTTGGTAGGCCTGATAAGCATTTAGTGTCTTTAGGAAATTACCCTCTTTTATTTGGACAATTCTGTAGAAACCACAACAGTAACCAAGCCAGTGGGGAATGAGTGTGTCAGGGAATTCCCAAAGTCCAGTCGCACTGTCGCCCACTGCCACTTGCAAAGCATGCTTTTGCAAGTGAATAAATAATCATGGGAGTTTTTAAATTTGAAGACAGCTGTGTTTTAACAGTAGCATTGGCAGATTGGTCAGCTGTGTGGATAACTGGTATCTGAGTCGGCAACTGTAGTCTCCAGATAATGAGCGGTCAGTTTGGCAAGAGACGTTTTGGTTCTCAATGAAGTCTAATAATCCCCTACTGAAAACATTTTTTGTTTTGTTCTGTTGCATAGCAGACACCAAATACACTGTTACTGTGTCTCTATCAAGTTGTGAAGCAAGAATATGGCTCTGTGATGCTGTGTATTCAGCTGCTGCATTTTATTTAATTCTAGGGAAAACACAAGCTTCCAAAACTTCATGAGAAATCAGCACAGCCAAAAAAACCTTAGGTTGATCAATCTTATCCTGGTGCATGACCCATGAGTGTGCAACAGACTCTGCCTTAGACCTGGAGTGTCTGCAAAGTCAAGGCCTGCTCTCTTCCACTACCCAGCCAGGATCACTTATTTAATCCCAATCTGGTAAAGAGACAGATTGGGGGAGAGGGAACTGCATGTTCCAAGCACACATCAGGCTTTGTCAGATTGCTGTCACAGCATGTGGGCCTGTAATGAGCCAGGGACCCAAAGGAAGAGTGTAGGCCCATCCCACCCCTCATCCTGGCATTGCCAGCATGGCGGCAACCAGAAGTGAGAAATAAACTAGTGGTCTGCGGCCCAATCCCTGATGGTAGGACAATATTCCACTAGTAACACTGTTACATTCATGACAAAACAAGTGGAAAGGTTTTTAAAAAATTGGAATCCATAAAACTGGAGGAAAGGTGATGGCCAATTTCAGTTTTTCAAATGTCTGTTTAGATTCTAAAGACAGGACCAGAAGATCTGGAGAGTAATGTGATTGCTTGTCAGCGTTTTAGTATATTTGGCAAAAGCTGAGACACGCTGCTGATACTCTATGGATCCTCTGAATTGTCTGACTTTTTTTTAGTGGGCCATTTATATGCAAAATCTGCTGACTCCTAGATTGCAACACTTTATAGCTTTCAGCTGACAGTGGATGCGCTAATATTTTACCTCAGTGAAGCAATGCTGCAATTTGTTTAATGAGGCTTTATGACCCTGTGAAGCAACGTGCTGTGGGAAAGCCAAAGCACTGGGTTTGCATTGTTCTTCAGTCTTCTGAGGCTAACAGCAAATCATCACACATATTGTGTAATCATAAGTCCCTCTGGTGGGACAAATTTCTATAAATTAGTAGAGAAAATACTAGGGGAGTCTTGAAACTCTTAAAAGTCTTTGCTACAAACATGGAGATCATTCCTAAGTCAAAGCAAACAGAAATTTAGACTGTCCACTAGAGGGACAGGAAAACAAAATAGAATACTGACTGCTAAGATCTTTTGCAGGTTCTAGTGCTAGTGTCAGAATAGTCACGGTGCTAGTGCCAATAGGATTTAAGTGATAATAAATTTAATTTTCAAATACTTTTTTCCATAATTTTATCGAGAAATAAATAGCAATGAGACAGTTTCAAATCAAATTGGCAGGACAGTTCCAATAATTAACACATTGCATACTGCCTTCCTAGTGGTTGTTTGTTGTACAGGATGCAGACATGATATCCTATTTACAAACACTATTAGAACAAATCCCTCTATTCATTGAATTAAGAGAATGTAGCTGTATATCTATCCTAACCATTTTGAATACACAGATTCAAAATGGACATTCATCTATATCCCCTTTTTTTGTTTAGTTCCATCATTTAAATATTATAGGTATGTGAACTCAGCAAAATATTCCAAAATAGTGCAGTAGTCCATAATAGTATTGGGTCTTCCACTTGACTGTCAATGTTAGAAGTTGTTGACCTGAGTCTCCTAGGGCCTCTTCCATCTTTGTCAAGGGGAATGCTAACCTTCTCTCCTTTCATACAACACAATTTTCAAATACCTTATGCAAATGTCTTTATAAAATACTGGAAATATGATAACATCTTGCTACCTTTGCATGGGGACACTGCCCTTTATTTACGTATTCCAGGACCTTGGTCCTTTATGTGCATGGTCTCAGTCACACTGACTGAATGGTGTGTAGGTTCGTGGACAGAGGATCTGGTTTAGGATGTGAAGTGGACTCTGAGCTGGGCCAGGAGGCACGCAATTCTACCTCCTCCACAGGGAAGGGAAGCCAGCAGCAACTCTTGTGTCCTTTTTTCTCTTCTTAGGGAAACCCATGAAGGAGAGAAACTACTCATCTGCTCCTTCTCAGTAGTCGAGTGTGAAGCAGGGGGGTTAAGTGAGATGGGAGGGGCAAGGGAACAGGAACAACAGATCAAGAAATGATTTTTGGACAAGATGAAGCGCTCTTCTCTCTTGTTGGCTGTCTACATCATTTTAAGGTTTTCTTTTAAAAGACCTGTATATAATAGCACATGCCTCAGCACTTGGGAGGCTGAGGCAGGATGATAGCTGTGAGTCTGAGGCCAATCTGGGCTAAATAAAGAGTTCAAGAAAAGCCTTAAGCTTAGTGAAGCACTGTCTCAAAATAAATAAATGTTTTTTCTCTTAGAGTGAAATTTGCTTCATAAATACCAGTCACTTACTGCAGGGCTAGGTCATGCTGCAAATGTGACAGAGATGTTAACCATTTATGTGACAGACTACAGGCAACACTCCTGGCATCCTGCATTTTTCCACCATCAAAGCTAGTGGGGATCAGGATGAGATTTCCACATGCCTAGGTCCTGTGTTTGCTCAAAAGCTTGCATTTGGAAAAGGGAAGCTCACCCAACTACTGTGCCAAAACTGTGGCGACACACGGAGAAATTCTCCAATTCAGGGCTTCTCCCCTGGTTGTTGCATGGCCACAGACCTTCAGCTGTCTGTTCTGTTCAGCAGCTCCCCAACATCCCACATTCATTTGCCAAAACTGTTGGGAAATATAATTAAGAGCACAATTTTCTCCCAATACAGAAATCCCCAAAGAGATAACAGAGAAACAAAACACTTTTATTATGGAACCAGAATGTGATGCAAACACCAGCAGTTGGCTAAGAGATTGTAACAAGCAAAACAGCTCTTGTTCGTCACATAACCAAGCAGGTGCACCCCAGGACACCCAGGCTCTTTGGGGATGTAGCACAGTCCTCAAGGAAGAAGACTCGGTCAGCACCTGCATTCACAGAGGCTGTTCCAACTTCATCATGATATTTGGGCAAACCACGCTGGTGGCTTTCTCCAGAGGAAAAGCATACATCTTTTATCTCAAATAATATTATATAAATATAATTATTAATCAATTATCTTAATAATAGATAATTGACTTTGCAAATTGGAGTGAAGTGCCCAATGAAGTTAGGCTCTTAGGCTCCTGCAGTCCCTGAGAGGTTGGGACATCTCATCTGGACATGTGCATCTCATAGAGATGGCTCCCAGGCCTTTGAAGAAACATTACTGTTTGAGAGTCTGGCAAGAGACTTCATCATTAAGATGGCTCAGTGGAATAAGCGCTTCCCTAGCAAGTGTAAGGGCCTGAGTTCAATGCCCAGTTCCAGGAAAAAAAAAAAAAGATTTACAGACTTTTTTTTTTTTTTTTTGGTGGAATGGGGGATTGAACTCAGGCCCTTGCACTGGCTAGGGAAGTGCTTATTCCACTAAGCCATCTCCCCAGCCTCTACATATATTTTTAAAAACTAAAGAAATTGCAAAAAAGGCACAGGGGAGTCCTTTCTTTTCAATAGGGAAAATAAAGCCCTTACTTTTAATTTGCATTAGCCCTTAGAGTAGGGAAATAAGTATTCCACCAGTTTCTCTCTGAATCAATGAATTACGATCAGATTCTCAGGTCTGAAAAGGATCTGAGACAATAATCCATTTAGGCCCTCACCTTGGTGCAGCTGAGTGGCTAAACGTTTAAAGACTCACAGTTGACTTGTCACTTCCATCACCTACACGGGAGGATCAAGATTCTGTTTTAAGAACCTGATGGGCTCAGAGTTCTTTTGCCTACGTGAACTCCTTCCTGTCATGAATTATCCCCAGATAATCAATTCTGTCACTTAGAAGGCTCCTTAGCATCTTCATACACAGGATCAGCACATGCATGCACCGCCTTGAAGGGAACCACTGTGCCATGTAGCACTGGCTTTGTTGGTGGTAGTTAAGTGGCCATACAATGCAGGTACTTTTTGGATGCTACTCAAATCCTGCATCTATAGTTAACTCACTCAACATCTAGTAAATCAGCCTTTCCCCCCCCCATAATTTTATTGAGAAACAAATAGCAATGAGACAGTTTCAAATCAAATTGGTAGGACAGTTTCAATAATTAACACATTGTATACTCTCTTCCTAGTGGTTATTTGCTAAATCAGCATTTTAAATAATTTTGTCACTAAGATATATGCAATTAGCTTTTTTTGGAATGTTGTCATTTTTTTTTTAAACAAAACAGTATTTACATTGTAGATTTTCTATGACATCAAGTTATTTTTTGGGTGTGCCTATCTGCCTGAATCTCCACAATGGGGTCATGACCTGTTCTGCTTCAGTCTTCCATAATGCTTGGCCCAGTGTCTTGTCTGAAACAGAGAAAGAACTAGGCCTAGTGAGTGTAGAGGATGGAAAGGGGTAGTCTGTTCTTCGCTCAATATAGGGGGGAAAACTGCCTGACAATCAGAACCAAGGTTGTCTTGAGAACTCATGGATTATCGGTTGTCAACTACAGGCGAGGCTGCCCTTCGTGGGGTTGCATGAGGACTCCTGAAGAGCAGGATGTTCAATTTCCTAGCAGATTCGATGAGAGTTTAGGTCTTTTGACTTAAAATGGAGAGAAGTGGATTATTTACTAAAATATACTGAGATCTTAGGTCTTGAGTAACATGTCCTTAGTCCTGACCCTCGTTTCCCATCCTCAGCCCAAGACAGGAGGTAAAACCAATGTCAAGGTTCTCTGGAGATTGTTAGGTAAATGGAGAAATAAGCACACACAGGTAAGTGAACACTTGAAATCACTTGTACTGCCTACTATAACCTAAGAAGAGGTGGAATGAGAGCGGGAAAAGACATTTTTTCTTTCATGATGCAATCAGGAAATTAGAGGGACACAGATACTATCGAGACAGACCTTAATATGGAGGGAAAACTGCCTGACAATTAGAACCAAGGTTGACTTTGGTTCAATTTGGGGCTGAAACACGGCAACAGCAGTTTTGGCTTCAACTTGTGCTCCCACAGATGTGATACCAAAGGTTACCCTGAAAACCAAAACGCTTGCTCCTATAGTCCCCATTCTTTTCTCTTCCAATCATCTGTGCAGAGGAAGACGAGTGGAGGTGATGCTGCTTTTCAGCCTGCAGCCAAGGCGTGCAGAAGGAAAAGACATTGCAAACACTGCACATTGGGCATTTTTCTAAGCCACTTTTCCCATACAGCTGTGATGATGGCCGCTGGCAGGTCAGTTCACGTAGACAGATACCATGTTCAGAGTGCATAAGGGATACATTCATTGTATAGACTTGCTGTTCATCTTCTAGCTTATGGCTTTAAACTTATGGGGGGGGCAACTTTTATATTTTATGCTTCTTTATTCTTCACAATGGAAAAGTTGAAGAGGTGTGATTAAATTTTTAATCCCATATGCTAAGTACTACCCTGTATTCAGGGTCTGCTTTTTAATTTCAAAGAGTACCAGAGGCCTTTCCAGAGATGTATTACTGAAATAGTACAGAAAAGCTTTGTAATTCAGTAGTACAGAATCATCACAACCCAGCCCTAAGAATACAAGGCTGCCTTTCCCCAGAGAAGCATGGAGCTCCTGAGACACGTCTCTTGGGATCAGGCAAGCAGAAGGTGGGAAGTGGAAGTGAGGACTTCCTTAAACACATTGACAACTGGCCTTTAAATACAAGAAAAAAACTGGAGAAATAGGCTCATCTCCCACAGTGGCTCAGTTTTATTCAAACTTAAAGTGAATTAAGTATTCAATCAAAATTTAATGCTGCAAAATTAGCCACTGTACAAAGACTGCGAAATATGTATGAATATTTTATGAAACAGTCATTCCAAGAAAACACCGGGTTCTAAGTCCTCATTTAAATGCTAGGAGCCTGAGAAATTTCCTTTGTATTTAGAAAGGAAATTGCCGCAGCACACGGTGAAGAACTAGAAAGGAAATGGAGAAACAGGGAGGAACAGTGTGGTGGGATAGCCTTCTAAAATATTTGCATCTGCAACATTCAACAGGCTACCTGAAACAAATCTTTCAGTGCATTCAGTGAAAATAACCTCAGCCCCAAAGAGGGTTAGTGAGTACAGCACTGTAGAGACCTTCACAGCCTACTCAGATAATGTCTAAATGCCTGTCCCCTCAGCTGCAACTTGAACACTGTCACTTTTTCTTAGAAAGACTACGCACGAAGGTGGCTGCACATGGCTTGCGTGCACTCTTGTGGAAACAGCAGCGAAACTCTGAAAAAATTAAAAAAGCTTTTATTCAAACTTTAATCAATGATGTCCCAAATGGCCTCCCAGGGTCCTGTGCTGGAGGTATACTATGTTGGAAAGGGAATACCGTTCTGTTGTTTTTTTGACCAAAAGAATGAAAGCTCAGCAGAAAAATGACCCCCATTTTCCTTCTCAGTCCCTGCTACATGGTTGGCACCTAGAAAAAGGGTCAGCAAACTACAGCACGAAGGTCAAATCCAGGTGGTGGCCTTTTTCCGTATGGGTGTAACAAAAAGTTTCTATGTTTTTAAAAGCTTAAAATAGATTTTTTTAAAAAAGATTCTGTGATATAATTCATTGAAATCCAAATTTCAGTGTTTTATTAAAACAGCCCCATCAGTTTACATTTTGCTGAGGGCTTTCACACGCTATGATGGCAGACTACAGTACTTGTGATGAGACCTTATGATTCAGAAAGCCTTAGTGGCCCTTCATAGAAAAAGGCCACTGACTCCTGACCTAGAGTGCTGGCCACCACATAACAGGCCCTGTAACTAAGCGAATGAACCCACACCCACAAAGTGGAGCAAGGGCTTTCTCCCCTCTGCAGAGCAACTGCCTATGTCCATTACGTCCACCAGCACTCATTTATGACCGAAGCTCCCTCAACCCCTGAGATAAACCTTTCTTTCATGTGTATAAAACTAAAGATGAGTATTTACATTTTGAGTATGTTTACTTGTCTGCCTTGTTTTTTTCTCTTGAAAATACTAAAGACCCCACAGTTCTTCCAACAGGCTCCTAAACATCTGGTCACGGGTTGAGCATGTTGACAAAGCAATAGTGAATTTATTTACGAAAATTCTTTAAATCTTCAGAGCATCTGAGTACTTCATACGGCAGTTTGTTAACCTGGATCCTATCATGTTTGGGAACTTGATTTTAGTATTTATGAGAATCCCTACCTGCTTTCAATCCAGGCTGTTCTTGAAAATTGGGCATTAAGGAGTTTGCTTCTCAAACTAGGAAACAACTGATGACTTACAGAAAACTCAGAACAAATTAAAATCATACGCAAAGGGAAGATTTGCTCCTCATACTGAGATGGTACAGAGAACAAATGGCAGATGTGACTCAGACACGACAATGACTACAGGCTTTAAATAATCTTCAGGTTTTCAGTTTATTGATTGAGAGTTTCAATGCAAAGAAGCAGAATTTTAGAGATAAATTTGGAGTCAACAGATTTACCATCCTTTGCAAGTCTATACTATTTCTCAGTGACAGAATTGAGACTGGAACAGCAATCTGCAATTCCATACACTCTGCCTCTACTTTGTTCAGTGCCAGCTGGAGTGATCACTGTGGTTTCCTGTGTGTCCTTCTTTAGCTCTGACTTCCACTGCACTGTCTCGCACTTCATATATTTTGACCTATCTTTATACTCTTACGAAGGCCTCCATTAAAAAAACAAAAACAAAAACAAAAAAAAACCTTCTATTTATTTGTTTGGTAAACGGTCTCGCTGTGGAGCTCGGACTCATAGTGATCCTTCTGTCTCAGCATCCCCAGCACTGGGACTACAGGTGTGCGCCACCATGCCTGGTTTCAGCAGTGGGCTCGGTGAGGGGCTGGCACAGCATGCAGTACCAGGATTCAACTTGGGTTCTTGTGCTTGCCAAAAGGTCTCCATCTTTTTTTTTTTTAAATTATTTATTTATTTATTACGTTTATTTATTGTGTGTGTGTGGCGCCAGCTCAGCCCACCAGGGGGCGAGGCTGGCTGGCATGTGGTGCTGAAGGATCGAACCGCGGTCCTTGTGCTTTGCCAAGCTTGTTCCAAGTAGCTGCTTTAGACCACTGAGCCATCTCTCCAGCCCATCCATCTTTTGTAAAACTTTTATTTTGGAAGTTTTCTAGATTTACAAGAAAGTTGCAAAGACAGAGCACCCTTATTCCGTGCACTCACTTTTTCCCTGTTAGAATCTTGCATCAATGAGGTATAACTGTTTCATTTAATGAACCAATACTGATATATTAATATCTAGTAAACTAGATATTTAGATATCCTTTAATGTATTTCTGAATTCCACTTAGAGTAGCATACAGCATTTGCTTGAGTGTCCTTATCCTCCTCAGGAATGTGACAGCTCCTCACTTTTTTGATTTGATGATTTTGCCACTTTCACATGACTGGTCAGGTACTTAGTAGGATATCTCTCAGGAGAGATTTGTCTGTTTTCCTCATTTAGACAGGTGTTATGGGATAAATTTTGTTTTTCAGACCAGTGTTAAAGGACCATTTTCATAACTTTCTACAAATAGTATATTTTTATCAACATATCACCTTTGATGTTGACTTTGATCCATGACTAAGGTGATGTAAGAAGTTTCTTTTTATAATTTTTTTCTCTCTCCTTCTCTCTTCCTGTCTGCATTGTACTCTCTGGGGAAAAAGCCACTAGTCACAGCCCATACCTAATGAGTGGGGCTATGCTCCATTTGTTTGGGGTGGAGTATCCATGTAAATAATTTAGAATTCTGCATAGAAAATGTCTCTTGTCCATTTACTTATCTAGTTGTTTAATACTATAGCTTCATGGGTGTTTTATATTCTGGATTACAATCCAATACTTCTTCACTGTTCAACTATCCCATTCTTGGCCATGAAGGTTATTGATATTTCCCTTTGTCTTAAATGTTCCTTTGTGCCTTTGTTAAGTGCTTTTTAAGATTCAGCTAAGATCCCTCCTTCAGGGAAAAGGTCCTGACAACTACCTCTACTCCCAGCCCTTCATCACCTGCTATTCTAGGCTAATATATTTTTTTCAATGTACTATATCTTATGTCTACTGTGGCATTTATCCTACCTTGTACATTGGTTTTCCCACTGAACAATAAGCTTCTTGAGGATAGGGATCATGTCTTATTTTATCTATCCCTAGTACACAGTTCCTCAAAGTGGGAGCTCAACCAGTAACTGCACAATCTCCCTTGAATTTTCTCTTCGATGGCTCAGAAACACTTAACCAATTTACCAGAAGCTCTGAAAGTACTAGAGGGTGATGCTATTACAAGTGTTAACATCAGTTATATGACTAATATGCCCAGGTAAAGTAATAAATCCTAGTTAAAGCTGCACAATTACGTTAAGGATAATGACCCATTACCCTTATATTTAGGACAAGGGCTTCTGGGTTTGCCTAGAACTTATGAACACTATGGCTAGGAGATTCCCAAGTTTCACTGCTGATTAGGTCTTACAACCATGCTTTTCATGCCCAATCTCCCATGAACTCTTGCCCTGCTTCATCCACTCTTCATAAATCAGTTATCATTCCCTTTAACCTTCAACTGTGCTATAAGAATTCAAATTCCTAACTGTCTCTTAGAAGGCTCCAAAACACTGGCCTTTTCTCCTTTTTATTTTTTACTTTATTTTTTAATGTATTTAGTACAAGGTCTACAGGGTCTATGTAGATCAGACTCGTAGTGATTTTCCTGTTTTCAGCCTCCCAAGTACTGGGATTACATTTTAGCAATCCCTGGGAGTGGGGATGACATGGCATGCCAGGGATCGACCCCTGGTCACTTCGCTCTGCCTAAGCAGTCCGCTGAGCTATCTGGCCAGCCCTTGCCTATGTTATATTATTTACTTATTTGGTACAGGATCTCACTACACAGCTTGGACTTGTAGTGATCCTCCTATCTCAGTCTCCCCAGGGCTGGGATTACAGGCGTGCGCCACCACACCTGGTTTCAGTGGCCAGCAGGATGTGTGTTACTGATGACTGAACCCGAGTCTTTGGCTTGCCAGGCAGAGGCTTAGACTCCCAAGCTACTTCCCCAGCCCTCTCTTTGCCTATTAATGTTCCACTGTCTATAATTGTTTTAAGGTGTACCTCAGTCATATGCCACTTTTGTTTTGCATTTAATTTTAGTGACTTTTTTTCAGGATATATCTCTAAGTGAATTGCCTTAAGTAAAGAATCCACATTTAAATAGTCTTTCTATATTTTTACAAAAGGTCATTCACTCGTCTTGGAAACCATGTCCAAGTATCAAGATTTTCCTTGGTGAGGGGTGGAACTTCCTGAATAATACTAGTTTTTCTGTTCAGAATTCCATTCATAAGTTTATCAGGTCATATTTCCCAGAAACTAGTAAAATTTAACTCTTTTCAAGCTCTAGAAACTAAAAAATTTCCCGTAAGTTTGAGGCAAACTTGTTGGGTAATTAAAACATGACCTGAACTAATACAATACAGTTGTTTTGCTTTTATTAATTTAATGACTCCCACACATGAAAATTCATACATTTTGCTGAAGTATTAATGTATCCGATGTGGAATATTTCCCCAGACTCTTGCAAGTATGTGTGTGTGTGTGTGTGTGTGTGTGTGTGTGTGTATATATATATATATATATATATATATATATATTATGCAGACTACTTCTCTAATGTTGACAAAAATCCTAAACTCCAACATCTACCTGGCTTCAGGTAATAAAACATGATCATGTTGTGGGTTGCAGTTATTTAGCTAACAGAATGGCACATGTTGACTACCCTAATCATACTTCTCTTTATCCAATCAACCTTTTCTAAGTTTGCATTTTTATAAAATGTACAGTATAATTTTGTTTTTATCTTTTGCTGAAACGTGTTCAAGCTTTTAAAGTAGTTCATTAATTGTTATTTTTGTTTTACTAACTTCTTTCCTTCTGTAATCTGAAAATGACTTATAAAAATAACTGGACAACTGAAGAGATTGTATGGCTGAGAAATCTAGGAAAGGGCTTGAGACTTTTCCTGTAAGCCGGGAGCTGGCAATCCATGATCTCTAGGCCAAAGCCTGACCCTCCACTTCTTCTTCCCCAGCCTCACTCGTTCCTTCACATAGGGTCTGTGCTGTTTTCCTGTGACACTGACAGAGCTTAGTAGATGCAATGAAGACCACAAGGCCTGGAAAGCCTTAAAACCTTATTACCTGACCCCTTTAAGGAAAATTTTGCTGACCCCTGCTCCAAGGCATTGCTCAGCCTTGGATGGTCTTAATAGTTACAATTAGTTGATAATTATGATTTTTATAAAGTAAATTGATTTGGTGCCCACACTTAGGACTCACTGTATGTATGCACGACATGTAAAAGGCGAAGAGAGAACTAGCTGATACAAATGCAAAGACTGACTTTTGTGTTTCAATTGAGCTTAACTGGTCAAAAATTCAGACCTGTGGCAAATCTAGAGGGAGTAGGGAGTAAAGTACTGCGTGAAGAAATAAACATGACCAGAAAATGAAGAAAGGAATTCATAAAGTCCTCTCTTTCACTGTAAACATTAGGTTCACTGACAGAAATCTGTAACTTTATATTGTTTACATTAGTAAGTATAATCCCCAAGAGGCTGGGAAATACGGGCCTACAATTATTCACTGGCACATTACTCTAAGTTCAGATGTGTACACTTTTTAAAAATTTTAGTGTGCTACTTCTTGAAGAGTATCTTTTATCATGTTCGACAAAAACTTTTCCAGTTCTGCTGTGGCTCAATAAACTTTTATTATTTTTTGTTATTTTTATTCAAAAGAATTTGTTTCCCTATCACAAAATTAGATAACCACACCACCAACAGCAGCAAAGTCCACCAAGTCACACTGCTGGTGGAGTCTGCTGGGTATTTCCAATGTCCCAAAGGTCATAAAGAAGGAAAAAATGAAAAAGTACTCAAAATACATCCAAAATCCATGATGACTTTGGGGAGAGATAGTACATAACAGTTCTGTTCCTCCTCTCATCAGCTACAGATGTGTTTCGGCAGGAGCAAGCACAATGTGATTTCAGCAGACCCTTCATACCAATTCTAGCACCTATTTGTAGAGAAAAAAAAAAAAAAGACAGTTTCATAAAATAATTTTAAAATATAAAGGGGTTTAATGAATCTCACCTACACGCATGAACAAAAGACCAAATAAACCAAATAAAAAAGGTTTACTAACTGGCATGAAGGGATTAAACCATTAATCCTTTTCTATTGTTGCATAAACTCTTTGAGATCAGTTATCTCCAGAATAAAACATGGATAAATGAACTGGCAAGGACAACATTTTTTTTTTCTTTTTTGGTGAAACTGAGGATTAAACTCAGGCCCTTGTGCTTGCCAGGGAAGCACTTATTCTACTGAGCCATCTCCCCAGCCCCATGGACAACATTTTTTGAATACCTACTGACATCTTTACATATTTTTTTAGTGTTCATTTTGTTTTGCTTTGTTTAGAAGGGTCTCACTGTGTAGTCTAGGTTGGTCCTGATCTCACTATGTGACCCAGGCTAGCCTCAAACTCACAGTGATCTTCCTGTCTGCTGCGATTATAGGAGAACATCACCACACCTGGCTCATCATATATTCTTTATTTTTATTATTATTCTTTTTGTATTTAGGACAGGGTGTACAGGGTCTCACTGCGTAGAATTTTTAGAAAGTGTACACATCTGAACTTAGATCACTATAAACAGTGATCCTCCTGTTTACAGCCTCCCAAGTGCTGTGATTACAGGAGCGCACCACCATGTCCAGTCTCAATTGCCTTCTCAGTGTACCCGGGGGGTGGGGAGGGCACAGCAGGCCCTGGGAGTCCCTGCCCCTGCGTCTGCCTAAGTAGGCGCTTTAATCCACTGAGCTATTTGGCTGGCCCACCCATCACAGATTTTTGTGAAAATTTGAAATGTTATTGTTTAGGATTTTAATCAATGTATTTTCTTGTAGTGATAAATACTAGTTGGATCAAACACTAACACACAGTGGCAATCATAATCAGGATATATAGGATCTACTCCTTTATTTCCTGGCCAATCATCTAATGTCAGGATATTTTGTCAGTGTTAAATGCTGCATTTTGTCATAAAAGCTAGTTGTGATATTGCTAAAACTACACATAAGAATATGAAAAGTCAAATAAATGGTTAAGGAAAGACAGAGAACATTAAAGTAATTATGAGATATTGTCAAAAAGATGTTATAGGGAGACTGCAATTCCAGGGGGTAAAGACCTAAATATTCAATGTTTTTCCTCCTGCTCTTCTAAGCCTTGACGTACAGTCATGCTCCCATAACGCTTTTTGTCTTTCTCAGGCACAGAGGCTACTTACTATGACATGTCATTGCTACTGAGTAGAATCTTAAATTTGTCAGTGAGATTCTGTGAGTATCAATGAAGCTTTGAGTTTCTCCAGGGACATTAGTAAACTCAGTTGCTTCCAAGGCCAAATCTCTTAAAGAATCAAGTGCCCCTTTTTCAATTTATGCCTTGCCATGAGAATGAGATAAAGAGACTGACAGACTATAGAATGTGATTTATATCAAAGATTCAAAGACTTTTCTACTTTCTATCAGACCATACCAGCTAACACTACTGTCCTTCTGCTTTGAGTTTACCCAGGATGTGTTAGGCTTCTATTTGCCCCCTGGAGCCTGGGTCACTCTCTACTTAGGATAGATGTAAAACTATAACAAAATCAATGCTCACTGGCAGGTGAAATAGCCCACAGTACATAAAAAAATATGCTGTGATATTTCAGAAAAAATTCTTGCAGAGAAAAGGCAATCCTACAATATGTGCTAATAAATGCCTCCACCAAAACAGTGTTCTGTTTCAAAAGCTTACTGCTTAGCTCAGGATTTATTTATCCAACATACCATGCCCAAGGGCTAAACATTCAATAATATAATTACTTTTTTTTTTACTTTCTTGAGTTTCTACCTACAAAGGAAAGTATATGAAAAACTATGTATGAATTTGTGACACACCATGTGTCAAGGGGCATACAAAATTTCAGTGTTGGCATGATCACATCATCAATGAATCTTCAAGCGAACACTAAAAACCCCATTTGCCTGACCCTACTTTGGCAACTGAGGAAAAACATATTTGTCAGGGATGAGAAGGAAGAAAAAGAATACAATTCAGAGCAGGACATGTGTAAGCGTAGCATGTACATAAGTAAGCACGCCTTGCTATCTCTTGAACTCTGTGCACTGGACGCTCAGTGGGATAGCAGCACTGCTGTTAAGAGGTTACATGGTGCTCGGCCCACAGCGATTGTGCAACAAAATCCATCTGTTTTTCAAGCTGACCACCTATCAATCTATACAACCTCAACAAAGACTATCTTCTCCATAGTTGAAAGCTACCCACTTCTTTCCCCATTCAATCAAGATGTTTTCAAGGACAGAGACCCATAATTTGGAATGGTTTCTCAAGCTCCACACAATGATCTATTTTCATGATCCTGTGATAGTCTAAAAATGGATCTTATTTTAAAATGAAGATGTATAAAACAGCTTACCTTAATTGTACCCTGACTGTTAGCAGCAATCAGCACATTGGACTCCTAGAAAAGAACAAGAGCTTGTAAAATATAGAGGATTTCCTGGAGGGCAGTCCAAGAGAATAATTTCCTTTATCCTTTCTTCACTTCTCCCTAAGACACCAATAGAAGCTAAAAACGGAGATTCAACTTATGCTTTTAACTATGAGTTTTAAACATAAAACCCCACATTTTGAAGATTAAGTTTTAATAAAAAAGTTACAAGTAGATTAAAAAACTTCTGACTATCAAGGAAAGTAAAAGAAAAAAGAGCTATCAATGAAAGGAAAGCCAAGACAAAGACTGAAATAATACGTGAGAATCCTTAGGGAAAACAAAAGAGTGCAACTGCTTCCGCGGCTACCCTTTCAGTCCATTTCTGCCATAAAATCCCAGCCTCGCAAGTAAATGTTGCCAGTATCGTGGCACAAATATCTATGGGTAGTCACTGACAATTAGGAACCCAGAAAATGGGAATACTTTCTTTGAGAAGTAAGGCTATCTTTTTAAACAAAATATTCTATAATTCAACAAATGCATTATTAATAATCTTGAATTACTCAAATGAAAACTTGTATCATAAGCTATTTTTTATATGCTAAACCTTAAGCAGAGAGGCTTTTCTGAAAAGTAGGAAAGGCACACACAGAAATGGAGAAAAATTATCAGAAAATAATCTGAAAAAGTAGGAGTTGGGGGCTGGGGAGATGGCTCAGTAGAACAAGCACTTCCCTGGCAAGTGCAAGGGTCTGAGTTCAATAACCGGTTCCAGAAAAAAAAAAAAAAAAAATGTAGGAGTTAGGACATGTCTCCTTTGAAATAGGGCTAGTAGGAGGGCCAGAGGTTGGACACAGTCTGCAGTCCTTTGCACTCTGGAGTAAAAAGATCTAAGGGGTGACACACTTAAGATGGCCACGAGGCCTCTTAGCTGCTGCAAAGAATGAATCCAATGGACAGCTATGTGAAAACAGACCAAGTGGCTGAATTTCAATGAAGGATACAATTGATAAGCATGTGTGTCCTCCAAACTGCCAGAAAAGTGTAAGAAAGAGAACTCTTGGTTTGTAGGGTGTTCAAGTCACTTCAGCCAAGCTGAGTTACACTCTTTAGCTTCCTTGACACAAACAATTTGGGCTTTTCTGGTAGAAGACACACATTTCTCTTTGTATCTTTGATTCTGAGTAAAGCTACATTTGGAATTTTTTATGTTACTACTGACACATAAAAAAGCAATTAATTTCTCCTACTGTCCCAGGATTTTTTTTTTTTTTTTTTTTTAAATCCTAGAACTGCTAACAGGATTACAGCACTTCTTCAACATAGTCAGTGTTGATAGCATTAAAGTCACGGTCATTAGGGCCAGGGAAAATGGCTTAGCATCGTAAGTGCTGGCCTGTTAAGCACAAAGTCCTGAGTTCGAGGCCCAGTACCCACCCACCCCCAACCCCCAGTCATGATTGTTTTCTACAATCAACATGTGGAAATAGCTTTTTTTTTTTTTTGGTGGAACCAGGGATTGAACTCAGGCCCTTGCACTTGCCAGGCAAGTGCTTATTCCACTGAGCTATCTCATTGGCCCCGAGTTTAGGATTTTTGATGGGATATGTTCCTCATAAATAATTTAGGTATATAATTACACAAGCTGGGTTTGAAGCCTATACCTCACAGAATGCTAGAAAGAAGACATCTGATAATTACTCATCATGAACAAATACTTTATGTAAACCCATGTCTAGTATGGCATTCATAGACGATGTCAAGAGATGTAAAGAGGGATTTAACATGACACCTTTGCTGATAAGAGACAGATGAATACTTCATTTATTCACTGAACATGTTACTTATTAAAAAGCTATCATATAAATTCACTGTGCAGTTTGAGTGATCTTCTAGGAATGATATAAATACGGTACAGTGCCTGCATAATTCTTATACACTTAAAACTATTAAAAGTAATTAAAAAATGACTTTACATCTCAGTACTTCTCAATCAAAAGATCATGTATTTATAAAAAGGATTAAACTGTCAGCCAGATACTAGTCTAAGATAAATTAATTTTGCACACAGCAGAAAAATAATTCCAGCTTTCCTTAATTCTAACAGAAGAGATCTGATGGTAACACATACAAAGTTATTACATGTAAGTTCTCAATGAGTCTTGCTTGTATTTTGCATGACTGATAATTGCGAGTTGTCACTTCACTGTCCTATGCAGAGCTTAATAAGTTCTGGCTCGATAGGTTGCTTTCACTTGCTAAATGAAATAAAAATGCCAGGCAGCAATTCTCATTATCTCCTTCTGTTCTGGAAACTGACAGTTCTGCAGCAAAACTCTCTCCAAAACAAGCTAATAAAGTATTTGTTATCTTTTTTTTCACAATAGGAAGAGATTAAGACAATAAAAATGATCAGGTCTCTAAAAACAGAACCACACAAACATTAACCTGCTTATAATGTCAGCGATAGTATACTAACACGAATTTACAACTACTCAGCTTCCTCTCTGGTAGCATGCTAAAGAGCCATTACCTCCAGGATGTTAAAATCACGAGCAAGATGCTAAGCTGGATTTGATCTTCCAGTATAAAAATTAGAAAACTGAACATAACCCACAGGCCACACTCAGCGCTAGGCAGTATAGGACTGCAATCGCCTGGAGAAGGGAAGCAAACAGTCTTAATTGTCCTGGTTTTCTGCTTGGAAGCATTCAGGTCATTAAGGCATTTCAGGGAATTGACCAGAATCTTGGGCTGGGTGTGCCATCCTTTAATAGTAGGGCTAAACCAGACTTAAGGTAAATGCTTCTTTATACCTGGCTTCAGGAAAGCATTACCTGTGGGCTACACACATATACCATGTCACTGCCTGAGTTGTGTATTTAAATTTTACTAGAACATTTCCTTGCTCATTAGTTTATATATTATTTGTTTCTCCTTGTTCTATCGTATCAAGTAGACTTATACTATAAAAATATGTTAAAGGGAATTCTTCAAGTTGAAGGGATACTACATCATATAAAAATCCAGATACAAAAAAGGGATGAAGACCGCTGCAAATTGTCAATACTCAAGAAGAAAAAACATAATTTCATATCTTTAAATTTCTTCAATAGACAGTTGTGTATCTAAAGCAAAAAATAATTATGTGCTATGGTGATTATCACATAAACAGAACTAAAATTCACATAACAAAAACATGTACACTGTTGTAAGATTCTTCCATTACACACCACGGTATAATCTGAAGACACTGTGAAAAGTTAAACATGAGTATTATGAACTTTGGAAAAAGCACTTAACAATAGAAAAGAAAGGCTAGCAAACCAGAAAAGAAATGGATTAAAAATACTCAAGAAAAACAAAGAAAAAAAAATTATGGGCATAGAACATATAACAAGACAATTATTTTTTAAAAAAGATAAACCCAAACATATTAATAATCAAAGGAGTATGAAGACGAAATTATAAGAAATAAAGCCATGCTATTAAGTTGAGCTGTGGGGGACTCAGGTCAATAATATCTGACATTGCCAGTTAAACAGAAGACCCAATGCTATTATGGGCTACTGGACTCTTTTAGAATATTTCGCTGAGTTTACACACCTATAATATTCAATAACGGAACTTAGAAAAAATGGGGTATACAGATGAATGTCCATT
>NW_004524593.1:1719885-1723958 GCF_000260255.1 Octodon degus | reverse complement strand
ATTATTTATTTTGATACCAGGGATTGAACTCAGGACCCTGTGCTTGCCAGGCAAGTGCTCTGGTACCTGAGCGATCTTCCTGGCCCCAGAGCACTGTATTTTAAAGAAGAACATGACAGTTTTATCTCAAGATTACAGACCTGCAGGGGAAGGACATTTTTAAACAAGTTCAAAGGGGCAACTAAAGAAGCAGAAAAAGGTGATCCTCCACCTGGAAAGAGATGAGAAAAGCTTCATAAATAAGCCCACAATGGGGATAGGAAACAGTGAAGTAAAAGCAGAAGTTTTTCCATAAGAAAGATGGAGGATATGTTTGGCAAAGAAACATGATTGTGTAAACATCATGAATTATAGAGAAAATGGTTTTGGGATAAGAAATCCTTGAACTAGAAAGCAGCTTATGTATCAGTCTAATTATGGGAATAGTAGGTGGGGTTAAGCATAGAAATTGCAGCATACCAGAGTCTGAATTTTACTTAAACATAATGAGTGAGCGTCTTTGTTTGGTACAAAGTCTCACTACGCAGCTCAGACTCCTAGTGATCCTGTCTCAGCTTCCCCAGTGCTGGGATTACAGGCATGTACAGCCACACTTGGTTTCAGTGGCTAGCGCTGTGCACCTGGGGTTCCTGGGATGGCACAGCATGTGGTACTGAAGATCAAATGTGGGTCCTTGCGCTTGCCAGGCAGGTGCTTCGATTGCTGAGCTATCTCCTCAGCCCGAGTGGATATCTTTATGCAAGGAAGACATACGATTAGTTTTTCTTTGGTATTGCAAGAGACCAGAATGTACCACCTCCAAATGTGTCACTATGGTATAAGAATTATCAGATTAGAAGGCACCTGAGAAAAAGCAAAGGACAACTACCTATCTTCTTCCTTTCTACCCGAAAACAGAACATAAATTGCTTCTGTGAAGGTATGTCCTCCTACTCTCTGCTCCTAAGCCAAGGCCACACCAAAAAAGGGATAACAACCTTGTTGGAGGAGGTGAGATGGCACAAGGAAGAGCCCACATAGACAAACCTTACTAAGAGGCCCTTATGTCCCACTCATACCCCACCTTTGCCTTCCTACCACTGCAACTCTATTTCTTACTCAGTTGTGGAATCTTACACAAATTTCAGTGCCAATTTTGCTTTTTAAAATTTTTTTAAATTTTAAATTTTTAGGTTTTTTCCATAATTTTATTGAGAAACAAATAGCAATGAGGCAGTTTCAAACCAAATTGGTAGGACAGTTTCAATAATTAGTACATTGCACACATTCTTCCTAGTGGTTAACTGCTGTACAAGATGCGGACATGATATCCTATATACAAACACCATTAGAACAAATCACTCTATTCATTAAGAGAATGTAACTATATCTCTATGCTAACCACTTTGAATACACAGATACAAAATAGACATTTATCTGTATCCCCTTTTTTTTGTTAAGTTCCATTATTTGAATATTATAGATGTGTCAACTCAGCAAAATATTTTAAAAGAGTCCAGTAGTCCATAATAGTATTGGGTCTTCCGTTTCACTGGCAATGTCAGAAATTGTTGACCTGAGTCCCCTACAGCTCAACATAACAGCATGGCTTACTTCTTTTTTTTTTTTCTCCTCCAATGCCTTCAGGGCACTTTTGGGGCTTACTTCTTATACTTCATTTTTATACTTTTCTGCTGGATGGTTAAGACCAAGGTAAAGCAGGACCTATGCAACAAGTTGTAGCTTTTGGGTCTGATAAGGTCAGTGAAATCCTCTCAGGATTTATCCTGAGATCCTGTACCTCAGATTGTAGATCCTTTGTCAGTGTCAGCCATGTGGATGAGTCACGGCCATTGCTTGGCCAATGTGCTCTCTGTGAAAGCCTGAGAGAATGTTTTCTCTGCAGGTGACTCTCCTTAGGCACACTCCACATCATCGATCACTTTCCTCTTTGGCCCCATAATCTCCTTGATCAGAAAACTTAGAATACTATAGAGTTACATACAAGTTCTCATATGTTCTGAGACTTAATTGACCTTGGAAGGCTAGGGCCAAAATGTTGGCTTTCTTTGCGGCCCTCCTTTTTCTCTAATTTTGGTCTGCAAACTTAAGTTGTTAACCCTCCAGAAAACAAGCTTATTGTTATTACCATACTGCCTAGGCTGTTAAGCTTAACCTCATTATCTGTCTGAATATCAAACATCTTAGCCAAATTTATTTCTAAAACAAAGAGCAAGCCCAATTTTGTCATAGTTTGGGATTTTGCAAGGGAAAACAATACAAAGCACATTTTATAAGATTATCCTATGATGAATCATTGAAAGAACCATATACAAAGACTGCAGGAAATCTGTTCACATACTAAAGACCAAAGAATCCAGCTAAGGGCCTGGGTCCTATAATAATATCTTGAATGAGTCCAGCTGAAGACCTAGAGCTCATAACAATGCCTCTCACAAGTCCAACAGGAAGCCTAGAGCTTAGGACAATGTCTCTTACATGTTCACTTCACGGATCTGCACTGCAAAGTTCCAAAGGTCAGTGGTGGAAGCTAGATAGTCTATGCCAGCAGGATGAAAGATCTGTGCTAGCAGGCTGAGGGATCTGGAGTCAGAACGCAATGCTCAAGAATCAGAACTCCCCTGAAAAAGCACAGCAGACATGCTCAGCAACAGTGAGGTGTGGAACTCCTCCTCCTCACAGAACAACCAAGTTCACAAGGAAAGCCAGCATGACGAGGTCCTCCAGCAGAACAGCCCAAGAGAACCAGCAGCTTCCAAGAGCTCCAAAAAAAAGCATCCCTAACAGCCACTCTAGTTCTGCCTCTTATGCTGCTACCAACAATCCTCAGGTGGGCCTCCCACACCCAGCACTGGTCAACTTGATAAACATACACATTTCCTTCAACAATACTACCTAGTGGCAGAGTATCTACCTCCCTATGAACAGTTTTTGTCCGTTTCACAGTACCTTTCAGATTTCAGGTTCTTACACTAGGGAGATAATACAATGTTTATACTTGCAAAGAAAGAACTGGACGAGGGAAAGGAGAAAAGAAAGAAGGGAAAAAAATATAGAAATACATATGTATATACAAAGGATAGCTTGGATAACTATTGATGATTTCTGGTCTACTGAAAGGAGTAATTAATGCTTAAATTTTGTTTTTCTCTTTAACTTTTTTGACCAATTTTGTATACCTATATCTGAACAACTAATTTGAAGCCAATAACATACAACAACCATAGCTGAATTCCAGTTTGAAGTGACAAAATACTGTGAGATACAGAAAATGCACACTAAAATCCTTTTTATATTTCTCCTTTAAAACCAAGAGATATAACTAAGTTATATCTCTAATGAAAATTTATGTAAGCAGCTCTGCCTTCAACAGTTTGCCCTATAAACCTTGACTCTTCAGAATATGTCCAATGTTAAAAGTGTATATCCACCTGACTCCCACAGATAAAGCATTTGGTAAAATGGGAACGATAAATCACTATGTTTAACATACAGTGTTTGCAAATATAGTCCCTAGAGGATAGAAAACAGTGAGGAAGATGGCTCAATTTAGTATCTTTACTTAAATAAAAATAAGTAAAGAATATAGGCTTCAAATAAGAACAATTACCCGGGGCTGCGGGATCCTGAATAGACCCAGAGCCCAGGCCCGGTGAGTGAGTGAGACGACCCGGGGCCCGCCTGATCCTGAATAGACCCAGAGCGCAGGCCCGGAAAGTGAGACTGCCCAGGGCCACTGGATCCTGAGTAGACCCAGAGCACAGGCCTGGTGAGTAAGTGAGATGACCAGGGACCCACCTGATCCTGAATACATCCAGAGCTCGGGCCGGCATGTGAGTGAGACCACCCAGGGCCCGCGGATCTTCATTCAACCCAGAGTGCACATAGGAACCCTTCAGCAGGACTCCCTGAAAAGACGCTAGAGGCAAGACCCACCCAGCTGATTCAGGAGCAGAACATCTTGCCAGAGAGACACAAAGGGTTCAACTCTAACGGCTGCAGCAGAAAGAAGTGGAGCACAGCAACCAGATCCAAACAACACCTACCTGGAGGAATCTGAACTTTGTAGATCC
>NW_004524593.1:1707900-1719601 GCF_000260255.1 Octodon degus | reverse complement strand
TAATCAAAGAAGTACTAAGTGCTTCTAAAGAATACACTGATAAAAAAGAGCAGAATATAAAAATGATGGAACCCTTGAATAAGCAATTTAGGAAAGAAAAAGAATGTATGAAACAGGTTCAAAGTGATATACAGGAAATTAAAACCTCAATCACAACCTGGCAAAACCATCTGAGGGAAAGTGAAAATAGATTTTCTGACCTGAAAGACACCATTGCAGCTAGTGAAAAAGTAAGAAAAGATCTATTTAAAACAACTAGGATGCAGGAAAAAATAATTCAATACTTGCAACATGATGCAAAGATGAACAATGTGAGACTAATAGGCATCAATGAGAAGAAAGGAGTCAATACAAATGATGTAAAAAGAATATGGGCAGAAGTAATAGCAGAAAACTTCCCAAATATGGGACAACAATCTGACATTCACTAACCGAAGCATATAGAACTCAAAAGAACATCAACCCAATTAAAAACACACCCAGACATAATAATCAAGATCCCAGAAATTCAGCACAGGAATAGTATACTAAAAGCCACTAAAGAAAAGAAACTGATCACATTTAAAGGAAAACCCATCAGGATAACAGCACATTTCTCTTCACAAACCATCAAGTCAAGAAGAGCATGGAGCAAAGTACTTCAGGTCTTGCAAGAAAACAAATTCCAACCTAGATTGATATATCCTGCAAAACTCTCTTTCAAATATAATGGAGAAGTGAAACACTTCCATGACAAAGAACAACTAAAGAATTTCATAATGACAAAGCCTAGCCTACACAGACTACTAAATGATGTTCTAGAGAGGGAGCAAATTGATCACAGTCCCATGAATGAGAATGGAATGAATCCGCCAAATAGGGCAAACAATTAAACAGAGGAGAATAAGAGGTATACAATAGTCGTCTTTCAGTTATTCTTTTGTGTTCAGCAGCAAAATATTTCCATCAGCACACTCTACAAATGGACTTCTCTTCCACTCTATGGGTGATGATTCCACCTGAGTCTACCAGGTGGATCTCAAAGAATTAGCTGTAGCTCAGTTCCACAAGTGATACCTAGCCACCAGTAACTGTCATGGTCATTATGCATTGTCCACAACACACTAGAACTTTGTGCGCTATCCTATCCTCAAACTGTTAGAAGTGCTGGTCATTTATTTGCCATTCCAGTATTCATGTTATGTTTTACTCTTAGTACTTCTTTGCTATCATGAAAACTTTCTCTTAGTTCAATTGTTTTGAAACATTTAATTTTTAATTAATTAGTATTTAATGTTCTGAATATTGCTTAATCTTAATTTTTGTTCTAATATTTATACTATATCTTTGACTTACTATTTATTTAAAAGGCATTGTATATCTTCTAGTATTAGAAACTTTAAGAAGTATATTTCCATTTTCTGTTGACTTTATATTACTTCTTCCCTGTCTTTTATACACACATACACACACATATATGGAAAAAAAAATATGTGTATAACCCAACATAAGATTGGTACTGTTTCATAGAAATCTGCAATGACCTTTAAATAAGGGTTCATCTAATATATCTTTTATTTTTTTTAATTATTTATTTAATATATTTATTTATTGTGTGTGTGTGTGGCCAGCTCAGCCCACCAGGGGGCGGGGCTGGCTGGCATGTGGTGCTGGGGGATCGAACCGCAGTCCCTGTGCTTTGCCAAGCTTGTTTCAAGTAGGTGCTTTAGACCACTGAGCCATCTCTCCAGCCCCCTAATATATCTTTTATATAGTCCTGCATAACTATCATATTGAGAGCTCTCTATTGTTCATCCTGGAGCATACTGGAACTTCTCTTGCCTTTTGAATTATGCTCTTTGCTATTTCCTATATGCTACTTCTGGAGGTATTAAAATATTTCAAGTTTGTATAACTAGAAAATCTTACTTTTAGTTTTCAAAGGTATGTTTGCTAAGTATAAAATTCAAAGAGAACAGATCTTTTTTTTCAGTCCTTTATTTAATCTAGTTTCTTACACCCTTGGTCTTTTTTTTTCTTTCTAATATGGAATAAGATGCTATTTAATTTTGTTCTTCCATAGCTAATATTTTTATGTATATGCTTTAATGATTTCTTTACAAGAAGTTTTGGACAATTTCATTTTTGTGCATCTTGGTATGATTTTATTTAAATGTCTTTGCAAAAGGTTCATTTTTCTTGGAAATGTGGTATTATAAGTTGAACTAAATTCAGAAATTTTAAATCTTAAAAAAAAATGCTTGAAACTATTATTTGAAGCAAGGTACAATTCCCCTATGATGAATGCTATCACTATGTATATATAAAATGTACCAATAAAGGGCTGGAGAGATGGCTCAGTGGTCTAAGGCATCTACTTGGAACAAGCTTGGCAAAGCACAGGGACCGCGGTTCAATCCCCCAGCACCACATGCCAGCCAGCCGCGCCCCCTGGTGGGCTGAGCTGGCCACACACACACACACACACACACACACACACACACACAATAAATGTTAAAATTAAAAAAAAATGTACCAATAAAAAAAATTGAAGGAAAAAAAAAAAAAAAAAAAAAGAACAATTTACATTATACCTGTTAATTCTGTAATATTCTCTTTTTTAAAAAATGTATTTGGCTGTTGTAGGGTGTCACTACGTACCTCGGGCTCACAGCAATGCTCGTACTTTCAGCCTCCCCAGCGCTATTACAGGTGTGTGCCACTATGCCCAGATTCTAGCCAGCTCAGCCTGCCCTCAGGGAAGGGCTGGCACAGCATGTGGTGCCAGGGACTGAACCGCAGTCCCAGCACTTCCCTAAGCAGAAGCCTTAGTTCACTGAGCTATCTCACCAGCCATTCCATCTTGTCTTATTTGGGAGTTACTCTCTTTGTGAACAAAAATTTCTCGTTTTCTCATTGTCTAAAGTGAGGAGAGAGCTGATTTTGTCAATGAAAATGAAAGATCATGCCTTTTGAGCTCCTTTCATGTCAAGATTATGAACATCAAAGTATAGTCTTTTGCCTCATTTTTTCTTTCTGTGGGGTGGAGTAAGGGAGAAGCATATTACCATTTGTGTTTCAACCTCATTTTAAAGTTTAAAATGACTTTTCTGCCCATGTAGAGGCCTGTGAATTCTGTGAATAGACAAATCCGCTTTCATTAGCATTATGGAACCATAGAACACTTACAACTCAATTTGCCCCTTCAGTTCTTTTTATGCACGATCCACCGCTGTCTTACAAGTCGGCCCTTCCTACTGAAGCAGATACAGTACGCACGAATTCTTTTAAAAATTCTGTTTTAATCAATGCTTTAAGCAATGCCATTCAATTGTCCAATTTCATCATTTCTTTCCATTTCTTTCATACCATCCAAACCCTTTATACACATCCTCATGGTATGTTAAGTATAAATGAGAAATAAAATTTAACGTTCTGACATTGTGACACTTCAGTCTGTTGAGAACAGTCTAGTCCTGACATGCAGCATTATTCTTTTCTTAAAAATATTTTAAAGACTTAATTTTCATTGTTTTTGAATGTCACAGTTAAATGCATTGCACTTGTGTCTGAATTAGATTAAGTGAATCCCCTCTAAGAGTGTTTATTTACATTAATATAGACATAAGTCTATACTACACAAGGACAGCATGTGAGAGTTTATAAAGGCATTTAAATTAAGCTTCCAAGATGAATCTACAACAGACTTTAAAATAAATGACACTGATAAACCTAATAGTTTCCTTTTGTCCCTGACCTTTTATTCGGTATGTAGTTGTTCAGAAGTTAGTAGAAATATATGTAAATATAAGAAAAAATGAACACAAAACCACAATCTATCAATAAGGGGTCCTGTTCCTTGCCCTATCCCCAGTCTGTAAAGTATCGAATCAGTTATTCTAATTGTGCTTGTAATATAGACAAGATAAACTCTGGGACTCATTTTACTTCTTTCCAGAAATGTAGGGAAAAGTTTGTCACTAGCACTTAATTTTCTGAGCACCATGGGCCAGCTGGCCAAGAACTGTGTATGGAATGCATCATTTAATATGCACAGTTATCCAGTAAGAAAGGAGCTATTTTCAAAGCCAAAACATGGTCTTAGGAAGACTTATTTAAATTTATGCACACAGCTAAGAATAGCAAAACCAGAAATCAACTTGTGAAGGCTGATAATATCAATGCTGGTTGGTATCATAATGACCTAGTAAGCTTGCCACATGTCTAAGAGCCCCATTCTACATTTACCAAATCAAAACGGCAGGAGAAAAAAGTCTTAGGTATATACAGGAGAGCCTCAACTCTCATATAATATATAGAGGCACATTCCAAATCTCGTATACCTACACTTCTAAAAGACCTATGTAAAGTTTGACCTGTTATATATCTCACCATGTGATTTCAAGTCATATCACTAGTGGAAAGGGCTTTACCACAGAATCAGGAAATACAGAAAATCTTCCATAGACAGTATATAGGGCTTTGAGAGGTCAAACATCCCACCCCCATCTCCTAATCTGAAATCCAGTCTCCTGGATTTCATCACAAGGGAACACTTCCAAGATCTTCTCATTAAATTTTTCCTTTCAGACCCCATTAGGTGTCTTTGCTTAGAATGACACCATTATTTAGCATTGGTCCTTTCTAATCCTAAATCATGAAAAATAATAAAATAGTATAGTTACAACGGATTACATAAATTGTGTTTTGAATTGATTTTTTTGGGGGAAAAATCACTTTCTTATGCAACCAATTTTTAGTGAAAACAATTAATGGAAGCTACCTCTAATTAGCCCTTTCATATCTTAAATATTGATTGACCTTTACCACTAACTCTGGTGTAGTTTCACTGATGCAGCCCTTTAGAAAAAACAACAACAAACTATTTCTATATTCTATCTCCTGCCTACGGGTTCCTTAAGCAAGCAAAAAATACACTTGGTCCACAAGCTTAATTCTTTCCACGATTCTGGTCACAAACCAAATTGGACAAAAATACCAATCAAACTCAATGGCTAGGTTTGGTGTTGACCTTACAGGGAAATTTCATTTGGTTCTCATCCAATTCAGTATGTGACCAGCATTGTGGAAAAAATTAAGTTTTTGAACTAAAGTACCACTGTAGTGCCTGTTCTCAAAAACCCCAATACATCAAAAAGAGAAAAATGGATACAGAAATAACTTCATTTGATTGCTCACTGTTTTGGCAATCCAATGTACTAAATAAGTAGAGATAATAAAAATGGCAAGGAATACAGTACCGAGAGTGACAGTTTTAAAAGTTGTATGGAGGGGAACGATCAGACTTAGCCAGGCTGTCCTAAGTCAGACAGAGACCTCCATGTTTATGTAGGATTGCTGCAAT
This sequence comes from Octodon degus, assembly GCF_000260255.1. Taxonomy (NCBI): domain Eukaryota; kingdom Metazoa; phylum Chordata; class Mammalia; order Rodentia; family Octodontidae; genus Octodon; species Octodon degus. Next base: position 1,714,257 of record NW_004524593.1, on the reverse strand, counting down.
CTGTAGACAAAGGCAATTTTTCATTTGTCCACATGGGTGGTTCCCGCAGCTTCCATTTTTTTATTTACTTTGCTATTAAAACAACTTTCATATTCAATCTCCTATGTTCTAATTTCCTAACTGCATTCAATTGTCATTTAAATGTACCAATGCATTAAAATAAGCTGAATAACAAAGTCAGGGTTCAGACACTAGGAAAAAAAAACAATTAAAAGAATACATTTAGCATACAAATTCAAGGGATTTTTAGTCAGGAAGGATTGTAAAAAACATGCACAAGGAAGAAAAGTGTACAAAAACATACACTCTCACACCTTCCTTCATGCCAGTGTTCCCAAGGTGCCTCACCAAGCCACTCTAATGGCTGAATTACCCTTTCTGTGCACCATTCACAGCATCGCCAGACACCTTCAACTTCCACCACATGTCACAATCCCTTGTCCTGGAACAAGAAGCTGAACAGAGGTGAAGAACAATGTGCTTATAATGACATATGAGACGTGAAAAAGGACTCTAAAGAACATTAAGAGCCTCTGAGTGCTTCCAAGGATGCTAGACAAGTTGGGTTTCTAAAATTCTGTATTTTTCTTTCTTTTTTTTTTTTTTTAAAGAAATATCAAGGAACACAGTAGGAAAACAATGAAATTAAGATATAGTGACTTGGTTCTATATTTTGGCTTCGCTACAGAACTGCTTACTCCTTTTAGAGAACTGCTTTAACTACAAGACAGATAATCTTATGTATTTGATAAACTCTATGACAATTCAAATAAGACAGAGTAAGGCACTGGTGAGGTTTAGGATATACTACTCCAAAATACACTACATTGACTTTTGAAGAAACAGCAGAAGCCGAAGATCTGATTTTTTCCTGTTCTCTGAAACAGACCATAAAAGCATTCACTGGCCTTCCTGGGAGCAGGTCAGAAAACCTTCATTCGAGAAGTGCCCACCCATAACCCCAAGGAAAGGAATTTCCCCATTTCTAAAGATACAAGTATACAGAGAAGAATCTGAACAAATACACCGTAGCGTGGTCACTTTACCTCCTATTCTGAAATTACTGTATACTTCTCTATGCCTAATCAAACCTAAGCATAAAAAATCCAAATACCTGGATTTGGATTTCTGCAGCCTCCTTCTGTACTACATGAAACTTGTATTAAATAAATCTATAGGCTTTTCTCTCATTAGTCTCTTTTGTTATATGGGTTTCAGACATGAATATAACAATAGGTAGATACTTCCCTATAGTGTCTTTACCAAAATGTAATTGGCAAGTTGCAGATGCACCCAACAAATCAAAAGCAGTTGTTCTTACTAAATACATTATAACCTAAATTTCTTCATCTTGAGCATTTTATTATTAGTCTTACTACTCAAGTCAAAATATTCATGATCTTATGAAAGTGAATAGAAATACAAAGTGGGTGTTTCAGGTTAAGTAGACTTAAAATTTATCTTAATCTTCACTCTTGAAAAGCAAAGAAGTTCTTAAGCTGGTTGTTGCTGGTGTTTGTTATTTTGCTCTCAAATGGAAGTAATGTCATGGGGCAACACTCCTGAAGTGTAACAAACAAGAGTAACTGAATAGAGCTGGTTAAGTGCATTTCACAGGTGTATCAGTACCGGAAAGAAATCATAAACTAAGGAAATAAATGGCTAGGAGTGGGACAAAAGAAAAACTAGGGGCTAGGTGTTGCAAAGATGATATAGGTTATATAGTCACAAGGGAGAGGACTAGGCAATACAGTTCTCTATATTCTGAATGACAACATGAACAGAGGTTTAGAAGCTGGAATTGCGTGGAACAGTGAAACTATTTTTTCATGGAGGAAAATAATCTGTGGTAGAAAACTGAAATGAGGTTGGACAAGTAGCATTATGTCAGACTGCTGAAAACTCCCAATGTATGTTATACTTCAGTTATGATGACTAACTGCAAACAACATAATAGCAAGGGACAGAAGAAGCAGAGAGAGAGACAGCACGAAACACATCTGTGATTATATGTATAAAGGTTGACTTTTTAATCAATTACTACACTTTGAAACTTGAGCTACGGTTTAATAGTAGTTTTCTATTCCAATTTTTCACTGTCTCAAAAGTAAAGAAATAAAAAGATCTGGGAATGTAGTTCAGTGTGAAGGCCCTTAGTTCAATTCTAAGGACTAGTAAAAAACAAATTAAAAACAAAAATTTTCCCACAACCCAGCATATCTTATAGAAGCTACTAAAGAGCCAAGACAAAAATCTTTAAAAGAAGCAGAAAGGGGGAAAGGTGGAGTATTCATTATGTACCGAAAAATAAGGATAGAAATTATAGCAGTGCCCACAGAAACCATGCAATCAGTAAGAACATAGTGCAACAACATTTATTTATTTATTTATTTATTTATTTATTTATTTATTGGCAGAACCGGGGATTGAACTCAGGCCCTTGCGCTTGCCAGGCAAGCACTTATTCTACTGAGCTAGGTCCACAGCCCCAGTGCAACAACTTTAAAACACTAAGAAAAAAATCCAAACCAAAAAATACCAAAAGCTGAATCCTCATAGTGTAAAACTTAGCAAAAATAGCTTTCAAAAATGTAGGAGAAATAAAGATGTTCTCAGAAAAACTAAAACATGGGGCTGGTGAGATGGCTCAGTGGTCTAAAGCACCTACTTAGAACAAGCTAAGCAAAAGCACAGGGACCGCGGTTCAATAAATATAAAAAAGAAAAAGAAAAAGAAAAACTAAAACAGATAACTCATTGTCAGCTGATTTATTCTGTAAGAAATGCTAGCTATTTATAAGCAGGAACGTGATATGAGGCATAAATTATGTAAATGAGCACTGGACATTTAAAAAGTAAAGATAAGGGCCTTCGGCATAGCTCAGTGGACTAAGCGCTTGCTTAGGTTAGCACAGGGGCCAGGGTTTGATACCAGCATGCTGTGCCAGCTCTGCCCCAGGGCGCAATGAGATGGCCATGGAGTCCGGGTGTGGTGCTGCATGCCTGTAATCCCAGCACAAGAGAGGCAGAAATCAGGAGAATCAGTGAGTCTGAGCTGTGTAAAGACACCCTGCACACACACACACACACACACACACACACACACACACACTTCCAAAAGAAAATTAAATAAACAAAAGTAAAGATAAAATAACATTTTTTATTTTTAGTTGCTCTAAAAGGTGAATATTTAAAACAAAATGAGTAACGTCTGTGCTAATATACAGACAAAAGCAAAATATATAACAAAAGTAGCATAAAGGATAGCCTGAAGGAATTAGGAAATAATGAAGTAACCTTATTACACTATTCTTTTTTTTTTTTAACTTTATTTATTTATTTATGTATGTATTTTTTGTGTGTGGCCAGCTCAGCCCACCAGGGGGCAGGGCTGGCTGGCATGTGGTGCTGGGGGATTGAACCGTGGTCCCTGTGCTTTGCTTGGCTTAGTTTGTTCTAAGTAGGTGCTTTAGACCACTGAGCCATCTCACCAGCCCTATTACACTATTCTTAAAGCAGTATAGTATTTCAAAACAGGTTGAAAAGGTATACTATAAACCTCAGGATAATCACTAAAAAACTGAAAGGTAGAAATAAATTGATACAAATGCTTTTGGTAAAATCATAATGTTCATTTTAACCCAGAGATAATAGAAAAGCAGAAAAAAATGGTAGTATGAAGGTGATCTATTTTAACCCAACAACGTTAATGATACATTAATAAGACAGATATTATCAGATTAGTTAAAACAAGAAGACCTAGCTATATGTTGTCTATCAAATACTCACTAAAAAGATAAATATAAAAACATTAAAAGTAAAAGCATAGAGAAATATGTACATGAGCACTAAGCAAAAGGAAGATGATACTGATGTTGGAGAAAAAAGACTTCAAGGAATCTCAGCAAAGACTAAAAAGAAATATTACCTACTATAAAGAGACCACCAAGGTGATAAGACAATCTTAAATACACATACCCTTAAAAATCAAATATTGAAAAACAAAAAGTAAAAATGGACAGATTTCAAAGAAGAAATATGAAAGCTCTATAATTACAGTTGGGTATTTCAATACTCCAGGGAGAAAACAGTAAATGCACATTTTTTCCTGGATGTTATATATAACAACAGTCAGAACAGGTAGAAGGAAGACAGGAATATTGGAGTAGATATTCTATATTTTACAGGAATTATATTAGCATTAATTGGTATACATTGTGATAAACAAAAATTATACTAAAATCTCTTCAACAACCACCAACAAAATAAAAACAAAAAGTAAAAAGTCAAACTAAACAAAATACAAACAAAGGATTCAAGAGTACACTGAAAAAACAGAAAGAACAGGGCACATATGGAAAGCAAAAAAGCAAAATAGCAAACAAAATGAAGCTATAACAATGCTTCATTAAATGGGAGTGGTTTAAATACCTTAATAAAAAGGATTATCATACTGAATTTAAAAAAAAGATACACCTATATTTCAAATCTAAGATATATTTTATATTTAAAGACATAAACAAGTTGAAATTCAAAAGGAAGAAAATATAGAAGTAGTATTCATTAAAAAACTGCAATAGCTATATTATTATCAGACAAAATAGATTTCATTATTAAAATTCTGATCAAAGGGCTGGCAAGATAGCTCAGTGGACTAAGCAACTGCTTAGTCAAGTACAGGGACCAGGATTCGGTCCCCAGCACCACATGCCTCACTAGCCCTGAGTCCAAGCTACATAGTAAGATCCTGTTCCAAATACATAAAAATAAATAAGTAAATAAAATCTGATCGAGAACAAAAAGGAACATTTCATAATGACAAAAGTCAATAAACATCAAACTTTCACAATGATAAACATATAAATGTTTCAAATAACATAAATACATAAAGAACTAAAAGAACTGAATCAAATAATTAATAGCTTGAGATTTCAATACTCACACCATTAATTATTAATAGAACATCTAGTCAGAAAACTAGCAATAATACATAAAAATCATAGTCAATCTATTTGACCTGATATTTACAGAATATAATGAACAAAAGTATATTCTTAACCATTCACTAACTGAAGCTCATTTATACAGTTTCTAGTTAGGGATTATGAATAAAGCTGATACAAACATTAAAAACAACAGCAAACTTTTCTCAAGCGCATTTGAAACATTCACCAAGCTAACCGATGTGTAGAACTTTGAAATACTTATTAAACCTAAGAGAAGAAACGGCATACAATGTACTTCCCAGATCACAACAAAATGAAACAAACAAAAAAATCAACAAAATAAATATGTATGAAGAGTGACCAAATTCATACATTAAACAATACATGCTGAAATACACCAAAGATTAAATAGATCTCAAGGGAAAATTATTTTAAAAATTATGAACTAGATGAACATTAAAAATTAAAGGCCAATTTATGTTTTAAGCACATGATCCTTAATTGGATTTTTTGAGTGTTAAAGACAGTGAGATTGGGCCTGGGAGATAGCTCAGTAGAGTATATGCCTGGCTAGCCCAGGGTCCTGAGTTCAATCCCCGGCATAAATAAATAAATAAATAAATAGTGATAACAATCAGAGGAATATGAAAAAGTCTGCAAGATTCCTTTTGTTTGTTAACTTTTCACTTTGAATGCTAGATTGAAGATGGCTAAAATTTCTTATTGTACGAATGTTAGAGATTTTTCTCTCAAAAGTAGTCACAACAAATGAACCTAGTCTGAATAGCAATAATATTCACTGTTTTTACATGAAAAGTTAAACCTCTAGAATATCTGAAACATTTTCAAAGAGAAAAAGAATGGAGGAGGAGGAAATATGATTGGATGCCTACAGGTTCTGAAAATTTAAGTACATACATATATATATACACATAGTTACAGAATGGAAACAATTTTTCCCTAGAAAAACGTGAGCTGATTTACATGAGGTGAGCCATGCTATTTATGAAGACAGCTGCTCTAAGCAAAACATCAAATAAAAATGCACATACTGAATAGTGACTGTAAGAAGAGGGACCTCTTACTAAGATAACAGGTCAAATTAGTAATATCATCATTGTCATTTTGGACATCAAATTTAAACAGTAAATCTAGTCACTAGAAATTTGCCAACCCTCATAAAAAGAGAACAACTACAAACAAAACTTATTGGACAGAATTCCTTGTCAGGAGGAATATTCTACTCTACCAACATCTTTGATGGGGAAAATTGGGGATTTCAGGTCAGGTCATATAATTTATACAGATAAACTAGGACAAATAAGAAGCAAAAATTATCTTATTATCCTAGATACTACATTTGACTAAGTTTGGAATATCTGAGGAACAAAATACAAAAAAAAAAAAAAAAA
>NW_004524593.1:1678801-1707800 GCF_000260255.1 Octodon degus | reverse complement strand
TTCCAAATTCTAAAAGAACCAGGGATTGAACTCAGACCCTTGCGCTTGACAAGGAAGCACTTATTCTACTGAGCAATCTCCCTGGCCCCTGTATGCATTTTAAAAGGAAGTAAAGGCAATTAACAGGGCATAAAAACTTTAAATTTTTATTTTTAGAAGGACGAAATAAAAATTGAACCTTATCTGTTATAACACAAAAGGAGAAAGAGCCAGAATCTCACTGAAAAGCACCCACATATATCCACTGCCTTATTTTCCCAAGCCAGGGTCTTTCATTGTCAATGTTACTATAAAAGAACTCATGAAAATGCAGTGCAGTCAGTAAGAAAATTATTTACAGTAAATAACTTCCCTTTACAAAAAACAGCAAATTAAAAATAAAAAACAAGTATATAAACAGCTCAACATCTTTTTATTATCCTTTATCTACCTTATACAAAAATTTTGTTTCACATTCCTACATTCTCCATAAATATTTGCAAGTTTCAGCAAACCAAGAATGCAGAAAATAAACAGATTGAAATAAAAAAGTATGGATGTATACCTTTTATTTTAATTATACATATTTCACAAAGCCCATGTTAAAAGTAAGACTTGTTCTGTATTTATTCAAAGGTGAAAATTAGTAATTCTTGGCATAATCCTGTAAAGCATTTTAAAATACAGATAAGTGAGATACCTAATTCAAAACGACTTTTATAAACAGATTTAATATTCTGTTTGGGAAAAAGATGACCTATTATTTTACTTAGCCCTTGTTGCTTCTTATTTGTATGATGTGTGAATCAATGCAATCATTTTGTTTTTGTTTTTTTTTTTGCTTGTTTTTTGAGACAGTAAAAGACAAAATGCACGTGTTTGAATTAGCCAGAACCAATTTTCTCCTTAAATTGTCATCCATTTTATTTATTTATTTTTTGAGCAGAACATATTTATTGCTAGAAAGAAAGCTCCTGTCCGAGAGGTGGACAGGAGGGGGGCCCGAGTGGGTTGTCCCCTGTCATCCATTCTATAATAAAAAGGTTTATATTTTTCACTTTAATTATTAAATATATTTTTATTCAATTAAGAAAAAATAATCATGTTTTTTCCATTATGTGCACTTTAGCATTTAACCAATTCAAGTAGCACATGCTAAAACTTTAAAAGCAAAAGGAAATTATTATCTAATAACAACTTTCCTTCCACTACTGTTAAAAAAATTTGGTAGGAACTATCAAAAGGCATAGAAACTGGGACTGGAGAGATAGCTGAGCAGCATAAGTGCTTGCCTGGCAAGCACAAGGCCCTGGGTTTGATCCCTAGTACAAAAAGATATAGAAAGGAAAAAAAAAAGATATAGAAATGATTCTTTCCTATCTCAAGATATTGTAAGCATGGAATAATGAAGATTATTTATAGATTAATGACATAATTCAGAATGTACTCCAAATTAATGTTTATTTCCATTAAAAAGGCAGAACTAAAACCAAAAGAAAAAAAAAAGCAGGTAAATTAATTAAATGTCTGTACCAATTTTATGTTCAAAACTGGCATTCATAGAACACTATTTTTAAAAAGGTTTGAAAGAAACCACTTATAGGAACAATTTTTATATACCAGGTTGTATTACAATAAATATAAAATAACAACGAAATATTTAAGATGTCAAGTAACAGGTCCCATAAATCATATTTTTGTGGAATTCACTATAACATTCACCATAAACTGTCTAATACAACCAATGGTTTCTCAGAGGTTGCCCATACAGTAGTGGAATCTAAAAGAAGGAAAATTTGCACTTCATGTAGTTTATGTAGAGGAAAAAAGAGAACTAGCAAGGTGCCTCAGTTTCTCGCACCCACTCAGCACTTCCTGTGTTATCTCCTGCCCTTCTCTATCTGCACACTTGGGAAGAGATGCTCTGAGGACAGGAGGGGACCACAGTCTTCCTGGAAGGCAAGGTCTGCTCCCAGCATCTTCTTTCTTTCCACTCCCAAGACAGATAAGGGTTCTTTCAGACTGGCCCTCTTCAAAGTCAGGAAAATTTTTTAACATGTTATAAACCATCCAGCTAGAGGAAATAAGAAAGGAGAGCAGAGATAAAAGGTGGAAGAGAAACAAAGAGTTGAAGAAAAAGGAGAAGAAACAAGAAGCTTGTCTCTTTTACTAACTGTTCACTCAGCAATCAGGGATAAAAAGTTTCTTGTAAGTGCAGCAAAACAACATATTGTAAGGGCAGCATTTTAAAAAACTTAGGTATAGTTATCGATGGAATAGTTAAGTGATAAAAGGAGTAGTTAATAAAGACATATGAATAAAAACATGTAGATAAATACCACAGTCCTCTATCCAAAACCATTTTCATTGTATCTGGCCCTTTTTATGCTTTGACTCACTCCGAGTAAATCACTTATCAATGTAACATCCATATTTTTAAGAATCTTCAGCCTCTAACCTTTGTTGTACTTAGCATCCCAATTCACCAACATGATTTCATATACATCTCTCCAAATCTGGACTATCCCATGCAAATTTTCATGAGATTCACATAATAATCATGCTCCGCACCTTGGGTATGCTGTTCATTTTCAGTGTGTGGTGTCCACCTAGATTATGAAGCCCAGAAGTACAATAAACTCAAGCCTTGATTCACAGTGTTGTTTCAGCATTTCTATGCTGTTAGCATTGTCTTTTGGTTTGTTCATTGTTTTTCTCAGTAGCTACACTCAGTGCTGAACCAAACTATCATCTCATTATATTGTATTATCCAGAACATAAACTTATATCCAACCAAGTACAATGACAATGTAAAATTAACTCCAGGGACCACATGCCACACAGGCCTGAGATCTGGGTGCTCTGAGCCTAGCAACAAGATTGGGCGTTGTGGTGCAAAACTGTAATCCCAGTGCTGGGGAGGCTGAAAACAGGAGATTCACTACAAGTCCAAGTTGCATCGTGAGACTCTGTACCGGACACATAAAATAACCCTAGGGATACAAAATCTCTGACTTACAACTGCACAGAAACTGCTCTCTGAAGACATGTGGGAAGGAGATAAATCAGAAGACAAAACAGCAAGGGGATGTTGCTGGTGACATAATAATTTGGTCATGGTCACTGGTAATATTTGGTAAATGGTTCAAAAGACAATAGAAAGCTAATCATTGTAGTATACTGAATTCCATATCTAGGTAATAGAAACATGGCAGAGAGTAGGAAAACAAGTAGCGATCACTTCCCAAGAAGTCAAATCTCTTATGAATCAAGACATATCTTCATCATATTTTAGCTATTTATAAGGCATGAAGTTATATGGGGCTGGGGAGATGGCTCAGTAGAATAAGTGCTTCCCTGGCAAGCGCAAGGGCCTGAGTTCAATCCTCAGGTCTGCCAAAATAAAACATATATATAAAATGTATGAAGTTATAACCCATGCTTCTCTCGTCTTCTTAAACTCCTCAATCAGTGTAGCCAGAGCTGTGGTTCAGGACAGGGAACATCCCACAGCAAAGAGACAATACATGTCTGCTACCCGTATTTCCCTGAAGGGCAGCATTTTTAAAACTGAAGTAAAGAAGAAAGTTCACACTACTGTTTTTGTTTCTTAGTGAAGTGGATAAGGGAGTAGCAAAATCTAATAGGTATTAATTATTTAAAATTATGCTTATTCTCTTTGGCAGATGCTAGAACACCACTAAGTCTCTTGGCTGCTATGGACAATACAACCGTCTCCCCGTGGTGATATGATTTACCTGTTCTGAAACTGGATTGTTCACATAATTTCTCAGACTTGGGAAACCTTTCAAAGTACAGATCTTCACAGTCTAATTTTTCTCCCAGAAGTATATACTCATGAGTCAAAAACCAGAATTGTATAAACTTTTAAAGATTCCCCTGGTAATTGAGTAGGATTGAGAACTACTCATAAAATAGATATATTCTTCAACAGAAGTACATTGCTTGTAGCACTACATGGCTTCTCAAATGTGCTTTACTCCTCTAATTTAGATAAATCTCATGACTTATACAAAATATGGGGGCCGGGGAGATGGCTTAGTGGAATAAGCGCTTCCCTGGCAAGCACAAGGGCCCAAGTTCAATCCCTGGTTCCGCAAAAAAAAAAAAAAAAAAAAAGTTTACCAAGAAGGTAAAGAGAGATACTTATATTTTAAGGGAAACATGAATTGGAAAAATTAAAGCAACTTTTTGAAGGAAGAGTGAACTGAGAAATAATGTAAATGTGCCAGTCATTTTTACATATTACAAACTGGAATATACTATAAATCTAACAAAAATATTAAAGCAATAAAAACATCATTTCTCCCATTTAAATATTTTACAAACTGGTTGGAGGTTATATCCCAAAGGGAAAGTAGTAATTTTGAAATAACTATGGAAGTAATAGTTCGTGTTAGGAAACTTTGCTTTCTTAAAATTTATGTCAACTTTACATTGTCACAGAGTTTCAAGGAAGCCTATTAATTATGAAGAGTATGTCCTACCTGTTCTTCAGCATTTCTCTGGCTTCAATTAATTATTACTTAATGAATCATGCAACAAAGAAGATAAAGACCAATTCTAAAAGGTGGTTTTATTAAAAAAATTATAAATTAATGTGCAATGCTAGGGGTAATATAAAAATAAATGTCAAAAGTTATTTCGTTTACTGCACACCAGAAACTGCTCTGAACACATTTTGCACGTTATCTTATTTTAACATCCAGATAACCTGTTGCTATCATGATCAGAACTTTACAGCTGGGTACACTGATACACAATATGGTCAAGGATCTTAAAGAAGGTCACAGAGTGGATAAATGGAGAATTTGAAATTTGAATTCAGATGGTGTGGCTCCAGAGTCTGTGATTTGACTCAAAATACCATGAAACCTTTTCCAAGGAGTCTTCAGTTTTACCAAAGACCCAAATACACATGTACAGATAACACTCAAGGATAGGAATGAGAGAAATTTAGATAGAAACACTGAAGATATGATTAAGAATACAAAGTTTTACTTCAACATTGAACATTAAGTGTTTTATTATGTAACAAAGTATAATTCATCAGAAGAATAAGTACCATTATATGAATAAAAAAAGGTGTTTTCACCCAACTTTGCACAGAATGAATGCCAAAAAGGTAACAGGTTTCCAAGCTGAGCTTTGCTGTTCTTGGTCATCCTGACCACCATTACTCTAGAACAACAGAAACTTACGATTCCTGATGTGTCGAGCCATAAAAGGAAAACATTGCCCTTAGTGATCACTGTTTTTTCAAAGGATTTTGATGATTTGTGAAAAGCTGGGGAGTTTTACATATTGTTACAAGTATCCTTTTACATCAGTTAACTACTTTGGATTGTTGATTAATACACATAGGATATGCTTCCGAGATGACAAAAATGAAGGTTCCCATAACTCCCCTAAAGCCCGAAACACCAGTGCTGCTTTACCTGATTTTCAAACAAATATACTCATTTGCATACTTTAATACTATTTATTTTAGTGGTTTCAATTAAGTCTTGCCACAGAACTATCCAGAGATATGCACCATACGTAATCACTGTGACCTAACTCCAATCTCAAAGTAATGTAAACAGAGAAGATGTAACCTCAGCTAAGATATTTTCCTTCTGCTCCAAGAATATCCTTTAAAGCTTTCTCTACTATAGGTATCATGATAGCAACACTTCAGACTTATTTAAAAACGTGTTATAATCAACCTGTCATGAGAGAATTTAACTAGATGTAGAATCCTAGGTTGGTAGGTACTTTGCTTCACACTGAGGAGCTAAATCCAGTGCCTTTCTGCTTCCATAATCTCCTTGAGTAGTTTTCTGTCAGTCTAATGAACAAATATTTTCTCTTCTTTTAAGAATCTCTTTGGGGAAAAAGTCAATCTCTTCAATAAATGGTATTAAGAAAAATAGAATATTTACAGGCAAAAGAATGAAACCAGACTCCTACAAGAATCACACCACATACAAAAATCAACTCAAAATAGAGACTTATAAACTGAAACTATAAACCATAAAAGTAAACAGTAAAACGTTTCAAAATTCTGGTCTTGGTCATAATTTTCTTGGATAGAATGTTAAGAACAGAGGCAACAAAAACAATGGCAAATGGAATTGCACCTACCTAAAAAGCTTTTATGTAACCACCAAGCAACAGTAATGAGAGAACCTATAAATTATGAGAAAATATTTGCAACATATGTTCAGCTAAAATACAAAAAAACCCCTCAACTCAACAGTACGAAAACAATCAGTTTAAAAAATGGGCAAAGGCCAGGCGTGATGGTACATGCCTATCATCAAAACACTCACCAGCTTGAACTATACAGTGATTCCTTTTCTAAAAAAAAAAAAAAAAAAAAAAAAAAAAAAAAAAAAAAAAGGCAAAAGACCTGATTAACTAACCTATTTCTCAATGGAAACATAAAACCAACATATGTATGGGTTAAAAAAAAAACAAAGACAAAAACAAACAGAAACGTATCTCAAATGATCATGAGGGAAATGCAATTAAAATCACAATGAGATAGTACTACATATTTGTTGGGTTTCAAATATTAAAAAAAAAAAAAAAAAAAAAATGAGGGGTGGGAAGATAACTTGGTGATCTAAGCACCTTCCTGGCAAGCAAAAGGACCCTGTACTGCATGCTGTGCCAACCCCAGCATATGCCTATAATCCCAGCACTGGGGAGGCTGAGACAGGAGGATCACTTCTGAGTTTGATCTGTGTACTGAGACCCTGTACCAAATAAATAGAAAAAAAGAAAAGAAAAAGGTGAAAGTAGATGATGGTGAAGAGATGAAGAAAAGAACTCTTGTTAACATTATTGAAGGGAATGTAAATCAGTATGGAAAACAGTATGGCGTTTTGTTAAAACCCAAATGCAAAACTACTATGCGATCTAGTAATACCAGTAAGCCTCCAAAGGTATTGAAATCAGTGTACTGAAGAGACATCTACACTTCGTTGTTTACTCAACACTATCTACATACAGAATACAGAATCAACCTATGTATCCACAGCAGACCAGGGAATGAAGAAAATGGTTATATACATATACTCAGTATACTACGCAGCTACAAAAAGGGCACAATTCTGCCATTTGTAGTAACATCGATGAAACTAAAAGACAGTATGCTAAGTGAAATAAGCCACACACACAGACAAAAACTACATAGTCTCAATGTAAGTAGTAAAAAGGTCAAATTCATGTGAAGTAGGAAGGACAATGTGGTTATTGGTGGCTGGGAAAGTCAAAGGTTACAAATTTATAGTACAGCACATTGACTTCAGATAGTAATAATGTATATTCCATGAATGTTAATAGTTTAAATATTCTCAATGCAAAAATGGTGTTTTAGGTGATGGTTATCGTAACTGGTTTGATTTTATCATTACATAATATACATATATATCAAGTGATTACACTGTCCCATAAATATTTGTCAAAAATATAAACATGTTTTAAAGGAGAAAAGATCACTTTTTGTATAATGTTATTTTATCTTTAGCAGTTTTATCCTGTGCTAAGGTCTGAATATCCTACCACCAGCAAAGGCTTTTATTTAGCAAACAGGGCAAACAGCTTTATAAAAGACTATAGAAGAGGAAATTTCAGCCTACAGTAGTATCTTCAAATTTAACAGATCACACAATTATTCATGAGAATGTTGGACCTCTCTCCCATCTACAAGACACATTACACACTATTGCCAGAAACAGAGGAGGTGCCTTTAGTTTACTTCAAAACAGTGATGTGCTTTGGTTTTCAGTCACTCTAATGCTGTTCAACTGGCACAGACAAAAGACCAATATGCCAAGTCTTATTTCTCCTAGTCCAGATGCAATACTATCAATGGGGTTCTATAGCGAACTTTAGAGATAATCGGTAGCTAGCACATATCATTCTGTATTTGCCTTAATACATTCTAAAGAAACAGTTCTAAGAAAAGGCAGACCCAAGGCAGGATAGGTCTAGTCAAGGTCCAGGCTGATGTTAGACCTTTATGCACATTGCATGTTTCAAGTCATTTGTACTCTAGTTCAAACGCTGAGTGACACTCTCTTGTAAATGTCTTTCAGCAACTCTGTAAAGTGCTCAACAATAATCTCTACTACTTCTCATCCTTCTTTTAGATCTTCTGCTGAATTCAAGTCAAATATTCTTGATTCTCTTCTCTGTAGATTTTAAATCACTTTTGTCTCTCCATGCTTCCTTCTAAATGTTTCCTCCTAGTGTATCTATCACTTAATTAACTATTTTGCTTTCCATTCAAATACTCAGTAAGTTCTGCACTATGGCAATATTTTTTCAGCTCTAGAATTTTCATTTCTAAAAGTTTCCTGTTCCCAGATGAAATTTTAATATGCTTTCATCTTATAAGCAGGTTAATTTCAAGCTACATCTGGCTAACTATATTTGGTGTTGCTGATTGCTTGTTGCTATGCTGGTTTTTATTCATATCACCTTGTTTCACTTATGTTTGCTTACTTGTAATTGTGCTTTAGTTAGTGTATTTGCAAATTTCAAAAAAAAAATTAAAAATATGACAGTTTTCTCTTTCTGAGAGAATGTACTTCTTCATTCTGTGGACACTAATAGTCCCACGGTCACCTTGATTCAATTCAGGATTTCAAGCTAAACTAGGATAAATATGAAAATTTATCATCAAGTAGTTTACCCTGGACAATGTCCCTTTAGACACTGTCCAAAATAATGTTAGTCACTTGCACAGTGATATGCACTTGATTCCAATCTGTGTACTCCTGCGAAGGTACTTTAAGTGATTTCAGCACCAAAATCAACAACTGCTCTCAGGGAAAGAAAAAGTAGATAGAAAATCAGGCCCACATTTCTTGCCCACTGATTCTTACCTGTATTCTTTTCCTTACTTCAGACAAACTTTTATTTCTAAAATGCAGTCATAAGACACAAGTCATATAACATTGCATAATGAGAAATACATCATTAGGCATTTCTGTCCTTGTGAGAGCATTATAATGTGTATATACATGGTACAACCCACGACACAGCTAGTTTATTTGGTATAGTCTCAACTGTTCCAAGGCTACAAACCTTTTCAGAATGTTACCATATTGAAAACTCTAGGTAATTGTAACTAGTGATATGTATGTATGAATGTATGCAAACATGTCTAAATACAAAAAGGGTACAGTAAAAATAGTGTAAAAGATCATTTAAAAAGAAAAAGGTAGGCCTGTGCAGGGCAATAACCATGAGAGAGTTTACAGGACTGAATGTTGCTCTCAGCAAGTCAGTGAGCAAGTGCTGAATGAATACTGCTACAGACTTTGTTAAACCTATACACTTAGTTAACACTAAACTTATTCTTTTTTTCAGTAAACTTTATTTTGTAAAATTTTATTATTTTCAAGCTGTTTAATTCTTGTAGTAACTCTTAAACCATAAATTTATACAACTACACAAAAATATTTTGTTTCTTAATATCCTCTATATATCTATCTATTAACTTTTTACATTTTTTTCATTTTTACTTTTTAAACTTTCTTGTTAAGAACTTGTGACAAATACATGTAAGAACCTAGATCTACATATCTATATGTATCAACAAATCAATGTCTTCCAGCTCTGTGTCTCTTCTATGTGTCACTGGAAGATCTTCACGGAAATAACACACATGAAGCTGTCACCATCTGCACTAAAAATTCCTTCCTCTGGGATCTCTCCTGAAGGACCTGAGGCTCTTCTTAAAGGTTCCTCTTCCTTTTGCCACTCTTTTCGGAAATACGTTCATGAGAATATTTTTGGTTTGCTTCATTCATCACAGATTTGCTTGTAAAAGATCATTTTCTCTATTAGTAACAACTAGTAAGAGTGTTTCAGTGTTGAAATATATAATTTAAACCTTTTAAGGAAATTGCTGAGACAAGAAAGCTTCTTCACTCTTCACTGTGAATTTCTTTAGGTTTTTTGTTTTCTCCTCTCTTTCCTTTTGTTTCAGTCTTAGGAAATTTTCTGGCTCCCCGGTGTCTAAGTGGTCCATCGCTGATTGAAACTCTGCTATGCAGTGCATGAGCACCTGTGTATTTAGTCTAATTTTCCCTAATATATCATTACCAAAAACTGTGAACTGAGTTATAGAATTTGAAGTAAGACAGCAATAGAATATACTAACATTAAATTGTATCTGGAACTCGGTATGATATATGCATTACATATCAAGTCATAATTTTGTTTCAAAAAAGTGGGGGATGGATTGTAATCTTATTATTTATTTATTTATTTATTTATTTGGTACAGGGTCTCACTACGTAGTTTAGATGCATAGTAATCCTCCTGTCTCAGCCTTTTCACCACTGGGATTACAGGCACATGTCACTCTGCCCGGTTTTGGGGCCGGCATGGCAGCCCCAGGATTCAGGGGCCAGGAAAGCATGCACTACTAGGGATTAAACTCAGGTCCTTGCACTTGCCTGGCAAGTGTTTATGCCTCTAAGCTATCTCCACAGCCCTGAATTATAATCTGGTAGTACAAAATATGCTTAGCATATACAAGGCACTAGGTTCTAACAATCCAGTAAGCAACAAGGCACTATTTTTCAAAAGATAATACTAATAAGTAATGTTCACACAAACATAGTAAAAAGGAGTATTCATATATTTTATGGAAAACCTTATACTTTAAAATGTATGAACAAGAGAATGTTTTATCAACCCAACAGTGTCAAGAAATTGAGTGTACTTAAATAATTTCACATAAGTGCAATTATAGAGAGCAATTCCACCTTGAACTAGTATTTAACTAGGTACCTAAACATATTTAACTAGGTACACATATTAGTTACCTACATCAAATGTCTTGTCTTTTTCTGGAGATAGGATCTCACTATGCAGCCTAGGCGGGCCTCAAGCTCATAGTGATTCTCCTGTCTCAGCCTCCAGAGTGCTGAGATTACAGACATGCACCACCAAGCTGTTTTGCTTATTAAAATACGACCTTGGCTCAATGCTTTTTCAGCACATACTGCATGGGACTGAGGAAAATGACACATAGTGGAAGAATTCCCAGTCTTACAGGAGAGACATAGAGATGTGTCTGTAATGAAGGCACACACATGGCCTTTTGGGTACAAAGAAAGGACATCATGTTAGCAACACACTACTACATTAGTGATATTTCAATTGCCTAAAAATCCCATTTTTCTATGAAAATACAAAATTTAGGCCTCCATAACATTAACAAAAGTAACAACTCTATATATGTAAAACATTATTTATGTGGTGCCAGAGACCGAACTCAGGACCTTGCACTTGCCAGGCAGGCGCTTAAACTACTGAGCGAACTCCTTGGCCCCCTAAAGCATTAGTTTAAATAATAAGAAAAAAGAGGGAAAAGGAAAAACCATGAAAACTTACTCCATCTGGTAGTGCCCTCCAGCACACAGCACTGACAAATTCATTTGTATCATCTTCTTTTCGGTCTTTATCCAGAACACTTTTGACTGTATCAAACTTAAAAGTTAACAAAGTCTTAGAAAGTCCTTTATAATACAGGTAGAGGGAGTTGTTTTCACTTCCTAAAAATAAATCATAAAAATAAGTCTTAGACAATGGCAAAACTTCAGATTAGAGTATCACACCCAAGGAGCAGTTATAACCCTAAGTTTTAGCTAAGAAAATCAGTAATATTTTATGGTATTAAGACTAGATCATAGGACTAAGTGAAAACCAAGTGAGCAAAGGAGTCTCAGGTAAAGGCTATGACTTACTAATCTAAAGAAATCAGATGTAGGGCTGAGGATGTAGCTCAGTTGTATAGTACTTGCCTAAAATGATACAACATAGTGATAATTCTAAGGCTGAAACTGTTATATAAAAATTACTGAAAGGTCTGTAGAACTAGAAATAAGTTAAAAAAATCTTAAATTATAATGGAAAAATCACCATGTAGAGAGGAAAATGAAAGTTGTAGTATAGTACTTAGAAAGACTTCAATATCCTACACTATTTCCTATTTCCCAATTAATGCTTTATTCTAATGGATGAGCGTGGTCTATAAACCTGTATTTCTGACAACAATCATGCCATATAATTACTTCAGTGGTGTTTATATTTACACATGTGGATAAAATGTAATTTATTAAATGAAAGTCAAGATATTTAACATACTGACAAGGTTCATTAGATATCTTAGAATATTTGAATATCAATTTTTTTCTACTTTTAATTTAAAATTGTGTAAATTATCAACAATAAAAACCCTAGAAAAACAGATCAATGCCACTCAGATTGCTTAATGAAGTGAACATCAGACAGAGGAAAATTAATATCAAGCCTGAGAAAACGTTTTTCTTGGAACATTATTTGCAAAAAGTTAATTTTTTTTGTCTTCTACATAAGCCTAAAGAAACTATGCTATAATAGAGAATAAGCACAAAGCATAGTTAGAAATCTTATAATGTTCAGGTATTCAGGTTCATTATGTTTAATTTTTTAGAAAAGACAGAATAAAACTCTTTCAGTACAACCTAAGAATAAATTCCTAGTGCTAAGGCATCAAATATATCTATAGATTACCTTCTACACCAAGTACACAGATAATTTCTCCACTGAATTCAAATGCATTGAGATATCTGTTTAAAAGTTACTATAAAAGAGTTTTGCTTACCACAAGCTATATAATCTCCGTTGGAAGCAAGGCCTACAAAGTTTTTTTCATTGATATGACCCTTGAATGAACGCAGACAGTACGGCTTTCCTACATTCCATAGTTTTAGCTGGCTGTCTGTTGAGCTGAGGTAAACACAGAGTTACAACACATGCAATACTTCATGGCATGAAACAAATCACTACTAATTAGGGCAATCCAAGGCTCGACTCTGGAGCCAGACTGTGACATTACAATGTAAAATCTGCTATTTGTTTGTTTTTAGCCCTGGGTAAATTATGAAACCACTGGCCTCAGTTTTTCATCAACTAGATATGAAATACAATTATTACTCCTTTATAAAATGAAATGAATCTAATGAGATCATTTGAAAATTAAATTTATTTAAAATTTAACAATGTTTTTGTACGTAGCACAATCTATATACAAGAAGGGCATCAACCCTACCATACCGTTATCACCAAACGATGAGAAGCTCTACTGCAATGTGTTTAATGCTAAAGATATGGTCTCTCTTGATCTGATTTACCTTGAACTGTTCAACAAGTTATTTTGGAATAATGGTAAAAACTTTTTTTTATTGTATTTGGTACGGGGTCTCACTATGCAGCTCAGACGCATAGTGATTCTCTTATTTTCAGCCTCCCCAGTGTTAGGATTACAGGTATGCACTACCACCACACCACATCTTGGTGGCCTGCTCCATGTGCTCAGGGTGGGGCCTGCACTTCATGTAGTGCTGGGGACTGTTCTTTGCCTAAGCAGGTGCTTAGTCTGCTGAGTTTATCTCACCAGCCCTGACACAATCTATTTTTGCAGCTCAGTCATTCCTACACATGAGGGATAAGATAGTGAAGTCTATGTGTTTATAAAGTAATTTATCCTGCTGACAGAATTTACAAATGTCGTTATTTACTCCCCCCTCATTCCACCATAACATAGGTAATTTTAGGATTTCCATAAGACACCACATTTTTTTTCTTTTTGTTACAACAATGGGACATACTATACATACAATTTTATAAATGGCTTCCAGTATTGACTAACTTGTTCTACATTTTTCCGTAACAATATAGTTATTATTGACCACAAAACCCCCATATTATTTCTTACTCTAACATTCACTAAATAGGATACCATAATAAAGGCTTTATACAATGTGTTAATTATTGAAACTGTCCTACCAGTTTGGTTTGAAACTGTCTCATTGCTATTTGTTTCTCAATAAATTTATGGAAAAAAAAAAAGAATAAATAAATAAATAAAAGCAGACAAAGGAGAACATAAAAAAAAAGGCTTTAAATATTTTAGCTAAGGAGTCAAAACATAAGTACTATTAACTCCATTTTGAGAATTAGGAAACTGAAATTTAGAGGTTTAAAGATGTTTTCAAGCTATCAATGCTAGTAAAGAGTACAGCCAACACACAATCTGTCTGAATTCAAAGGCCAAACTCCTAACTCTTTATATTTTCTCCAGTGTCACTCACAAACTCTTCATAACATCTGTTTTTCAGCATTACTTTTAATTCATTTTCCTCAATAATGTTACAGTGAATATCCATTCAGGTCTATACTTTAAAATATATCTAAGTATTAACTTTAGTATTCTCAAATACACTTCTGGATGTTTGAATTCATTCCTAATACTTCTAAATTACTTCTAAGTTTCAAAATCATTCCAAGGGGGAAAACAATTGAGATTTATAAAAACAAAGAGGGCAGAATGACTGGTGAAAATATATTACATGTCCATTTTAGTAAGGTGAAGACTTCCAACTCAATTAAGTACACATGTATTTCAATTAACTAAGTCAAATTGAATATTTGTAAATTTGAAATTAAAGAAAAACATTTTTGCCATATAACATCTATATGAGTCTAAATAATATTTAAATTATTTATTGCCTATCATATTTATTCATAAAAATGGGATATATATTTTTATTTTTTTCAGAACTGAGGATTGAACTCAGGACCTTGCGTTTATAAGGCAAGTGCTTATTCTACTGAGCTAGCTCCCCAGCCCCAAAAATGATATTCTTAAAGCTGAGTGGACAATTAATGTTTTATCCTTTCTATAATTCAATTTTTATCACCTTGCCAAACCAATTCAAATTACCTATTCTCATTTAGACCAACTAGTGTGGAGGTAGATGTGGTAAGAGATACCAAATATGAGGTAGTGGCATTAATAGTCTAAGAGATGAGAAACAAATAAAAAAGAAAATCATTAAATTTGTGAAGAAAGTGAATATAAAAAAGAAATTAAGAATGAAAAATACACACAATTAAGAAAACTAAGAGATGGATAACTGAAAAATGAGACTACCTATGATGGCAGAGCAGTTTATTTTGACAACTGAAAGTTGTGTACCTCACTAACACCTTGAAGTTTACATTTTAATATTTCAGTGTAGAAGACTACTTAGAGAATATCTGTCAAGTATAGATAATCACTTGAGAAAATTCTCTTCAAAACATATTTATACTATGGTTCGACCCCCAGATCCTCATGCCCTACCAGACCTGCCCTTACAGCATCCTGAGCCAGCCGAAACAAAAAACAAAATAAAAAAATTATAACTAAGCCCAGAAATAAACAGATTTACTATTTAAATTTATCAGAACTTAAGGGAAGAACTAATGCCAATATTCCTCAAATTCTTTTCAGAAAATGAAAATGAAGAAGAAACACTGCCCAACTCATTCCTTAAAGCCAGTGTTACCCTGCTACCAAAATCAGACAAAGACACAACTAAATAAGAAAACTACAGGCCAATTTATTTAATGAACACAGATGCAAAGATCCTTAATAAGGGATTTATAAACAGAATGTAGCAAATCATGAAAAAGCTCATCTACTATGACCAAGTTGGCTTCATCCAGGGATGCAAGGATGACTCAACATACATATATTTGTAAATTTAATACACCACATAAACAAAAGAATAAAAATCACACCATCTTCTCCACAAATGCAGAAGACTTTCAAAAATTCCAGTATCAGTTGATAAAACTTTTGATGAAGAGGTGCACAAAGTCTCTACCTCAAACATAAAAAGAATTTATGACAAACTCACTGCCAATATCATACAGTATGGGGAAAAACAAAGTATTCCCTCTAAAATCAGAAACAAACAAATCTCACCACTCTTGTTAAACACAGTACTCAAATCTTTACCCAGAACAAGCAGGGAAGACAAAGAAATAACATGGATACAAACACGGAAGGAAAAAGTCAAACTATATTTGCAGGCAACATGATCCTTTACAAACAAGGCCCAAAACCTTGACAGAAGGCTGTTAGAACTTATAAATTCAGCATAAAATCAACACAAAAAAAATCAGTAACATTCCTATACACTAACAATGAAACTATTGAAAAAGAAATGAGCAACACAAACCCATCCATGGTAACTTTCAAACATACTTAAAAAAAAAAAAAAAACTAAAAACTACACAGCAAGGAAGTAACCTAACCAAGAAAGGAAAAGATGTCTACCAGTAGGTGCAGTACTCTGAAGAAAAGTGCCTGAAGTGGACACTGGGAAGTGTCCTACATAGAAAAAACTATATTGCCAAAATGGCCATATTACAAAAAACTACATGAGTTTAAGGAAATTCCAATAAAAGTATCAGCAGTATTCATTACAAGACTAGAAATATAAATCCTTAAAATTAAATCCTGAAATTTATACAGAACCAGCAGACATACAAAGTAATCAACACAATCCTAATCAAAAAGAGCAAAACAGAGGTATTGCAATTGTGATCTCAAGTTATACGATAAAGCTACAATAACAGAAACAGTGTGGCAGTAGCACAAAATCAGACACGTTAGCCAACAGAATGGAACTGAGGTGCACGAGAAGCCACGCTCCCTCAGCTATCTTATTTTTGTCAAAGGGGGCAAAAACACTGAAAAAAGCCTCTTCAACAAATGGTGCTGAGAAGCTTGGTTATTCACAGAAGAATTCACCTAGATATGTATCTTTCACCCTGTGCTAATATCAAATAAAAATGGATCACTGACCCTGATATAAAAAAACAAAAACAAAACCTGGTGAAATCAGAGAACTCAGTGTTAGTATACAAGTCAAAAATTATTTAAAGCTGAAAATTCTACTACTATACTCTAATTAGATATACAGCAACATTAGTTGACTTTAATAATTAAAATACTTCTCATTCTACTGCATTAACTATGTTGTTCTCCTTCAGGAGAAGCACTAAGTGAAATACCATTTGAAGTTCAAATGAAATTAAATGTGGCATTTGAGATAGTAAGGGTTGCATTAAAAACTGGTATTTACAGGATTATACAAAGGAGGAATTCAGATCAGAATATATATGTACTGTAATGGGAAAAGTATAAATAGCTATCATTTTTTTAAAAATGCATATAACCTGATATTATTCTTTACATACACTGATAGTGACTTTACAGACTGTCAAATGCTGACAGTTCTGTATTGAGCTCATCCTCTAAGAATAATAATACTCACGCAGAGACAATTTCCTCACCACTCACAAACTTTGCATACGACACTGCTTTTCGGTGTCCCTTGAATACCATGATTGGCTGTTTAGTGTTACGAAGATCATAGTAGTGGACACAGTGATCTAAAACAAAACAAAATGGGACAAAGGTAGTAAATGAAGAAACAGAATGCAAAGCTAACAAGTGGCTTCAGTATTTTTCATCAAATGTTTCACCGACAATATGAAAACGGCAAGGTAGAGCCTTATGGCAGCACAGTAAGACCCTCTAGACAATGATCTCAATTATCCAGGTAGTTAATTACCTTTGCATTAGCTCAGGAAACTAAATGAGACATCACAAACCCCAGTTTTTACATAACAACAAGAAAAGCCACACAGAAGAGAAAGAAATGAACTGTCCATGAATCTCTATCTGAACTTCAAACAATACCGTGTGAAGAGAAGCTGAGGAAGAGGGAATTAGGCCCAGGCCTTACACTCAAAACCACTACAGGGTCCATCATGATGCAATCTAGTTCAAACAGGGCCTACAATCTCTGTGTCCTGGCTACTGCATCTGGCTGAACCCGAGAACCGGAGTTAGACTGGTGGCCAAGCAACTGCCTCCACTACCCCTTTGCCAGACTTGCACAGTATGATATGGAGAAAGTCCCCATCCGTGGGAACAGGACAAAATAATCACAGGACTTTGCCTTAGACTCAGTGCGTGAAATGCAATACCGAGAAGACCCCAACGGTTAAGACTTAAATATATGGTGCTTATAAGGAACTCATTTATGTCTAACAACATTCATAGGTTGAAAGTGAAAAGAATGAAAAATACATTATTTACAAAGGGCAACTAAAAGAATGCAGAATGAGTCATACTTGTTTCACATAAAAGCAGTAAAAGAGACAAAGGTCACTATATAATAAGATGGTCAATTTGATAATAGAATTTATAATTACATGTGCACCAAATATCAGAGCAAATACATATACAAAGCAAATATTAACAGACCTAAAGGGAAAGCAGATTCCAAAAGAGTAAAAGAAGAGTACTTTTTCAACTTTTAACACTGGACAAATCATCCAGGTAGGAAATTTGAACAAAGAAACAAAAGAATTTAACTACACTTCAGGACAAACAGGTCTAACCTATTTATAAACAATGTCAATCAAAAGCTGCAGGACACATAGACTTCTCAACATCACATGGCAGGACACAAAGCAAATTTCAACCTACTAAAAAAAATTAAAAACCTAGACTCACATAGATCATCTTTTGCAATGAATGTTCAATAAAACTAGATAACAGGTAATGTTTTAGACTTTATACAAACACATGGAAATTAACTTACTCCTGAACAATTTCTGGCTCAAGAAAATTAGGAGGGAAATAAATTTAATTCATGCTTATTTATGGTATGTTTGTTTTGGTTGATTCCTATACTTCAATGTAAGCACCACAAAGGCAGAGGACTTTTCCTGTTTATCACTGTATTCCATTTGACATCCCTCAGTATTATCAATAATATATTTGCAGTAAATGTATGTATTTAAAATACTAAGGTTGCTATACATTGATTACTTTTAGATAAATAAGAGATCAGTATTGAATGCCTTTTTTTTAAGAAAAATAAGATTTTAGAGTACAAAAGTTGGGTTTAGATGTCTGTAAACTTATAGGGTTGTGGGTAAGGTGACTGTTTTTTTCACTTAGGCCCTTAAGATTTAAATTTTTTTCAAATATGTTATTATAAAACTCTACATATTCAGCAGATGGAATTTTAGTTGTTTTTTACATATCCTTATGTCCTAAAAGAAATGGTAATTACAGACATAGCCACCTGCTCTATGGCAATGGCTTTTTTCATATATATATTTTTTTTTTTTTTTTTTTTTTTTTTTTTTAAGGGAAGGGTCTACAGGGTGTTCAGGGTCTCACTACTAGATCGGACTTGTAGCGATCTGCCTGTTTATAGCCTTCCAAGAGCTGGGATTACAGGCGCGGGCCACCACACTCAGTCTCCATCCCCAGCTCAGCATGCCCTGGAGGTCAGGGCCAGCATAGCAGGCCTGGGGATAGAACCCCTGGCCCCTGTGCCTTTTTGCAGGCATTTTAATCTGCTGAGCTATTTGGCCGGTCCTGGAAGTGGCTTTTTAACAGTTACTAGAAAAGAATAATTTTGGAATAAATAGGTTTTATTTAATAGAAGTGAAGACCACAACTAAGCAACATAACCACTCCTGCTGAATAATCAGTGATCTTCCTGCCTCACAACCTAGTCTTGGGATGCAGTGCTAGCAACTGTTCTAAGCAATAGTTGCAATGACAGGAAAAAGCAAGATGGGGAAAATGGCTGCAGCCCTGCTGCTCCTAACTCATTTCTACCCCTTTTTGGGTCAGTGTGATTTTCTTTATTTCCTCTTTGGACAATGGCACCTTGGGTCCCACTTTATGCAGGATGCCAACTGCATTTGTGTGACTAATGTATCTTGTGCATTTTAACTTTTTTCTCTATAAAATAAATACCCTGGTTTTGTATTTGTGTATATTTCAATTTAAGGCCCTCATTCCTGCACTGTGTTCTCACATACATGACCATCTCCAGGGTAAATGGGCAGCAGCTCCAGGTCTGCACACCACTAATATTTTTGTTTTTATCACCATGGAGAGCAAACGGAGTACATAATCTAAGTGAATAGGTATCTTATTTCTGTCAATTCCAGCTGAGTCTTCCATCATAATACCCTCTTGAAACGCTTTCTACCTTGAAAATGTTTCATAGGAAACTAGGTTTTAAAGTGGCAGGCCATGACTTGATCTTCTCCTGGAAGATTAGAAATTACTCTCAACAGAAAAAGGTATTACAGAGAAGTTAGGACAGATGGGACCAGGTGAAAAGCCGGAGAAGGTTAGGTGATGGTTGTCTAATCCAAGGGCAAGGGGCTTGCTGTACATATTTGATCCATCCTTTGCTGTTAGCTTAGTGGTCAATGATGGTGAGCCTTTTAGAGTTGAATGCCCAAAAATCAACCCCAAGCCCACTTACTTAATCCAAGTGTCAACACTGCAATTAAATCGAATACTGAGGTTTTAGTTTAGAAAAAATTCATACATTAACATCTTTTGTCAAAAACATTAAAAAAAAAAATTAGCAGGCATGCCATAGGATCACCACCACTGGCCTAGCTCTTCGATGCATAGCAGGGTCTGTGTGTGTGCATGTATGTGTGCGTGTGTGCAAACGAGTGTTTCTTTTTTTAAAAGAAGTGAATTGGTAAGACTGAGTTTTAAGAACAATGCTTTTGTGCCCACTGTGCTAAATGGTTATATGAAGCAATGACCAAAATGTTGAACCTTTCAACATTACTGGCTTCCAGGGAGACCCACAGGGGAAGCCTTCTTTGTGGCTCCAGAAGCCAGTGGCCTGCCCTGGTGCAGTGGTGATGAATAGTGTCTTGGTAGCTTAAAAAAAAGAAGGGTGGGGGGTGGGGGAGTGGGGTTTGTCATTTACATGCAGCAAAAACAACACAAATCTACCTCACTATGTTGAAACAGGACACACACAATAGAAGGCACTGGGTAATGAGTGTCTGATCCTGGTTTTTTGTCTCTTCCCAATGCTGTGCCTGCCTTGATTACTGTGTCTGTCTGGGTTTTGTAGGACCTCACTGAATCTGATTTGGTGACTGTTAGATGGCCTAGTTTGTGTAATATGTTTGTTTTTTCTCCATATTCTTTTACAACTTTATAAAAATTTTTTTTTTGAATTGAGTACAAGATAGCAAAAGCATCTTTGACAGAAGGTCCTGTACCAGGTAAAAGAATCTGTAAAATAAGGCTTTTTGGGGGGATCTTGAACCATTTTTCTTTTGTTTCCTATCTGTTTCCTATTTGAGGCTAAACCTGTCTTAAAAACTTGATTCCTATCTTTTCTTTCCTAAAAGAAAAGAAAAAAAAAAAAATCCCTACATATGCACATGTATCTCTATTTAATTTTTACAATACCTTTGCACTTCATAAATGACTTACACAGAAATTCTGGAGAAGCAAGGAGTGCCTACCTCTTGTTCCCAACCTTTTGAGCCATGAGGGCTATTTGATACAATTCATGCTAAAGATGACACTGGATGGATGAAACCTGCTCTATTTTCATCCTAAAAAGAAACTGGGGGCTTCTATGTGAAAATGGGGATCAGGACACCCAGGAAAGTTCACATGAATGTACATTCAAGTCACTCAGGATCTTTTAATACAGACATGCAAGAAATTTATGTCAAATTAGATTCTGTTCAACAGGAGATGGAAAGATGTAACTCCAAGTCTACTGCTAGAAGTGAAAGCCTTCTGTGAAATCTTGAGCTTATGGGGAGGGACAGAAGGACACTCTACCAGTTCTTTTCCTGAACACTTGACATCATTCTTGAACTGCCCAAGACTAAGCCCCTTTTGGGCTTTGGAGATGCTCACCAGAAGTGTCTAATTGATGGTTGATTTTGCTGTATCCCAGTACCATACTCACTTCCTTTTTCTAATAATTCTGTAACACATGTGCTGATTCTTTCCATCCCTTCTCCTTTCCTGGGAAAGTACAATGAATAAAAAGTGAAAAAGTCATACCAGTACTGTCCCCACCCTGTGACCAAAAAAAAAAAAAAAAAAACCAACCAAACAAACAAACAAAAAAAAAACCTAGTTAAGTAGATTTCTGTAACACCCAGAAACATTTTCTCACATTCTTTCTCAGGGTTTATACTGATGAGAGCAGAACGGCTGACACACTGGTTGTGGTTCAGGAAGCTGGCTGCTAGGGGAATCTACAGTGCTGTGCTTCAAAGGTGAGTGCAACTCCACACTTCCTTTGTGGCACAACTGTGAAGTCACACTCACTTTCCACACTTTCTCTCACATTTTCCTTTGTTCTCTGCAATTCAAATCAAATTCTATATCCTTTACCCAAATGAAGGTTCCTTCTATAGCATTTTATCAACCACTTTAAAAAAAAATCAGAATACAAGTATATTCTGTTTTAAAGAAAAACAGAAAATATCTTCAAGACAATCAACCCCAGAGATGAAGAGCACTCATAGGTATGACCTATTATTGAAGGATTAGGAAGCCTGGGTGAATAATCTTTTGTAGCTACTATAAGTTATCTATACTTTGGGCAGTTTTTAAAACTATCTTTCTATCTTCCCTTTTTTTAATTCTAATAACATGATTATTATCAATAATAATTATTGCCAGTCAACATCACTTAAACAATGAAACAGAAACCTGAAAAAACTATATATATATATATATATATATATATATATATATATATATATATCCCTACAATTATTCTTAATCATAATATTCTTAGGAGCAGAAAGAATTGTTTTATATTCTTTTTGAAACAACTTTAAGCCCTACTCTAATTATTATCACACATTGAGGTAATCAAACCGAATGAATAAAAGCAGGGTTATGTTTTTTCATCTATTTAGCAGGATTTCCACCCCTTATAATTACCTTAATTTACTTAAAAAGTCAACTAGGATCATTAAACTTTCTCTTATTTAAGTATTATAACCTACCCTTAACCCATACTTGACCTAATAACCTAATATAATTAACATGTATTATAGCATTTATAATTAAACTACCAGTATATGACCTTCACTTGACTCCCAAAAGCACAGGCAGAAGCCCCAATTGCACACTCCATAGATCTTGCAGCCATTTTACTAAAACTTGGGAGGTTACAGAATAATAGGATTTTCACAACTCCTAGAGCTGTTAACAAGCTTTACAGCATACTCCTTCGTCCTCCTATTATTGAGGCATAATTACAACTAGCTTTATCTGCCTCTGCCACACAGTTTAAAATCCCTCACTGCATACTTATTGCATGCCTCATCAGCCACATAGCACTAGTCATTGTTGCTAGCCATATCCAAACCCCATGGAGCTTCATAGAAGCAACTGCCCTCATTAATTGCCTGTGGCCTTACATCTTCTCTACTGTTCTGCTTAGCATACTCACACTATTAGCGAAGTCATAGTCAAACTTTCTTCTTTTTTGTTTTTGTTTTTGTGGTACCAGGGATCGAACTCAGGATCTTGCACTTGCCAGGCAGGCGCTTATGCTGCTGGGATATACCTCTGGCCCTCCAAACCTTCTACTAGCTTGAGGGTTACAAATATTATTTCCACTAATAGCAATATGATGAATCCTTGCAATCCTAACTAACCTTGCCCTTCCTCCTACCATCAACCTGATTGGGGAACTGTTCATTACCTTCTCGACATAATTTTATAATTATCTTCACCGGATTAAACATGCTTATCACAGCCCTCTACTCACTCTTCCTGTTAATTTCAACACAATGAGGAAAATTACCATATCACATCTACGACAAAAACTCCAACATTCACACGAGGAAATACCCTTACAGCTCTTCATATCATGCCACTACTTTTTTTTTTTTAAACATTTTTTTTTTTTTAATTATTTATTTATGTGTGTGTGGCCAGCTCAGCCCACCAGGGGGCGGGGCTGTCTGGCATGTGGTGCTGGGGGATTGAACCGCGGTCCCTGTGTTTTGCTTAGCTAAGCTTGTTCTAAGTAGGTGCTTTAGACCACTGAGCCATCTCACCAGCCCCATGCCACTACTTTTATTAACTCTAAACCCAAAAATTATCCTACGCAACCTATATTGTAATTACAGTGTAATTAACACATGAGACTGAGAATCTAACAATAGAAGAACATAAACTTCTTAGTGACCAATAAAAGAAAGAAAGCTGGAACTGCTAATTGCACACCTCCGTAATTAACTCTAATGGCTTTTTTTTTTTAATAGAGTACAAATTAGAACAGAAAAAATTGCAAATGATACAAATTTTCACTTAACGAAGTAATACAAATTTAACAGTATTTGTTGTAATACACAGTTTTCTCTTCCAACCAGTTATTCATATTACCAGATATATGCATGTAAACTTGGTAGGAAAAAAAAAAAAGAAACATAAGAAATTATGAAGACAAGAAGGAGAAAAAAGAGACAAAATAAATTAAAGCATTAATTGTTTCTTTCCATTCCAGCTTGTTTATAATATAAGGAGGGGAGCGAGGCTGGCTAGAAGTCACAGCTTTAGAGGAAAATAAGGTATTTAAATATGTATTTCCATAAGCTTTTGCAAGCATGTGCATAAAAGTACTAGTAGTAGCTTTACATAGAATATTTCCTATGCTTTCAAACCAGTGGAAGTCACTGAGTGATATAACACTAGCTTATGGATATACTGGTACCGTATAAGCAATATTTTTTTATAAATAAAAGATGGACAGTTAGAGACAATAATGAGAGGGCCTTTGTTTATTATCATAAAAATTCATACAATGGTATATTATCTATCATTACAAAATTCGAATATAAGAAACTATTTCAAAATTTATTGGCTTAGAACATTCATTTACTTGCACTGACCAGGGGCATCTTAGATTCACTTGCTTATGTGTGTGGACTTTGAATGGGTTGGAGCAAAGAGACTCTATTTCAAATGTCCTACCAGGACCAGCAGCTGGCTTGGGCATACTCTCCTTATGATGATGGCAGGGAGGAAGAATAAAAGAGCCCAACTACGTACACATTTCAAACTTCTGCTCCATTCACCATCAATGCAGTCAAAACAAGTCAGATTAGCAAGTTCTGAGTACCATGGTCAACTTCTGGCCCACACAGGAATAGGTAGAGAAGAATTAAAACCACTAAGACAATTTGCTATAAATATTACATACAAAACAATTATTTCAACAACTTACAATAGCTTGATACTGATTAATAGAGAACAATTAATTGGCACTATCTATTCTTGAAGTATAATTACTAGAGTCTTCTAGGTAGTTTATAGGGCTTAATATTAATCCAAGATTATTAAAGAGACAGACCTGACATCTAAAATATAAATTGTACATATTACACTCACAAATCAAAAGGTCACAAAAAGCCGGGGAGGTAACTCAGAGGTCTAAGAGCCTGCCTGTTAAGCACAAGCACCCGGGTTTGATTCCCAGTACCACATGCCAAACCCCACGCCATACTGGCCTCAGGCTGTGCCTATTGCACCAAAGGCAGCCCCTAAACCCAGGTGTGGTAGCACACACATGTAATCCCAGCATTGGGGAGGCTGAGACAAGAGGATCACTATGACTCTGAGCAGTTCAGCAAGACCCTGTACCAAATAGATAAATAATTTTTTTAAAAGGTCACAAAAAGATGAGAAAATAAACACTAACACAGGCTTTCAGGAAATTGCCTAACACTGAAACGATAATCTATATATTCTATAATGCACATCTTATAAAAAAAGACAGATTAAAAAGGGGACGGCCAGCAAGATAGCTCAGCAGACTAAACATCTCCTTAGGCAAGCACAGGGAACTGGCTTTGATCCCCAGCAGCACAAGCCGCACTGGCCCCACCCCCAGGCACACTGAGCTGGCTACCAAGACCAGGCAGGGTGGCACATGCCTATAATCCTAGCACTGGGGAGACTGAAAACAGGAGGATTAGTACAAATTCAAGCTGTGTAGTGAGACCTTGTAAAAATACACTAAAAAAAGGGAAGTGGGGGAGACAGTATGTTTAATTCATGAAAGTTTTTAAAGATTATGTATTTATAAGTGACTGTCTAGCTTTGCACAGTGGCAGTATCATAGCCAATGAGGTTTATCCGAGGCGCGATTATTGCTATAAGTGACTGTCTAAATATTTTTACCCTCTGTAACACACCCTCTTCTTTAAATTCTCATTCCAATTCTCACTAAAGAAAATAATCTACAGTTATGATTTGTCACTCCGCTATGTATACAATATGCGTGCACCATAACTTGACCAGATGTACTAGTCAGCTTTGTACTGCTGTGACAAAATCTCTGACCTAATCAACTTGAGTGGAGGAAATATTTATTTTGGCTAACAGTCACTTGTGTTTAGTCCTGTGTGAGGCAGACGACTATGGTGGGGAATACGAGGCAGAGCAAAGCTATTAACCCCAGGGCAGCCAGAAAGCAAAAGAAGAGAGGAGCCTTTCATGGGCACAACCCCAGAGCCATCTGCGTGCCTCTACAGTCCGCCCCCTCCCAACGGCCCACCACTTTCCAATGGTGCTATCACTACTGGAATCGAGCTTTCAACAAGTCTTTCGTGGAACATTTAAGATCCAAACCGGAACACAAAAGGATGAATCTCTGAAGAAACCATAATCTTGGCTTATTCTGGCTGTTTATTTTAACTCTGCCCTTAAGTGTTGTGTGGTACGGGTTGGTGCCGAAAGAAACGACGAGAAGACCTGATGAATGTAGCTTCAGAGGTCTCACTGAGATTAGTCTCTCTCCAAGTGAGCCCAGAGCCTCAGAAACATCTCACTTTTATTGAGGGGTAAAGGCAGACTAAGGAATGTGCATAATTACCTAAGTGAATACAAACTACTATCTCTATTGACTTCCACCATTTGCCTAATGCTAGTGGATAACATCCCAAGCAAGGGATCAAAGGACAGGGCGCCTGCAGGAGAAGCTGTTATCTGCTGCCTTGGGTCCCAGCTTGCCGGGAATTTGCAAACAGACAGCAACCCTCCTCGGGCTCAGTCCAGTGTTCCCTGCTCTCTTGGGACATCAGACTTTTGTCTCAAATCTGTATCTCTACACTTAAGCCAAACTGACAGTAGCAATACTTCAAGTTCAGTGTAAGTGCTGAGTGCTGGTGAAAGGAACACAAATGATACTGCTAACAGTGAAATTCATGTAATCTACAGGGAATGAAAATAGTAACAATTAAACCATTTTGATAAAGCCTTGCTCTTGAAGAAAACTTCAAGAGATACTACCCTATCCACTGAATTAAGCATTTATACCTGTTACACTGTAAGTCAACTTTAAGACATTTCTGTGATATCTTAAGAACGAATTTTTTTTTTTGAGGGGGTGAGGGGGGAGGCTGGCTCAGGCTGCCTCAAAGGCAGGTATGGTATGATATGTGGAGCTGGGGATCGGACTGCAGTCCCCTGCGCCTGACTTGTGATATCTTAAAAGTCACAAAAGAGATTTACTATTTTTATGTGAACTGGTTGTTATTTTGAGCATTTGCTTTAATTACTTATATGTATATAGATATATTTTTAACTTTTTCAAAAAAATTTTGTGACTTAACATCTCGCATATAGAAGAGTGTCATATACTACGTGAGGAGCTTTGATCTCCTTCTAACTACCATGTGGTTATGAATTACTTGTGTGACTTAAATTTTCCCTATGTATCACATCTTTTTCTGGGAGGTATACCCAATCTGAAGTCATATATTTATTTCCTTTTTCTACTGCATGGTTGACCATCAATGCATACATTTTAAATGATATACTACTTGTATTGAACACTCATGAATGCAACAATAAGGTATATTTTCTGAGATTTACTTTCATTGAACATTTGTTACAGATTCATGGAATTGTGATTTATTCATTTTGGTGTTTACATTCTACCATGAGGATGTCCTATCAGTAAATGTGTATTGTTTATTGCTAAAAACTATGCCATAAGTGTACATTATGTGATTATGTTTTTCTCAGGCAAAGCTGCTAAAACTTCAGAGGGCCTACCAATCAACTGAGGAGCAATTTTTTCCTGCCTTTCCTTAAGGCAGTTTCCCGCAGTCCACCTCAAGCGACTCTGCTTTTTTCTTTTTTTATATATTTGGTTGTTCAAAGGTTTTATGTATTTGGTTGTAGCAAGGTCGCACTACACAGATCCGACTTGTGGTGATCCTCCTGCTTTCCACGTCCCTAGTGCTGGGATTACAGGCATGTGACACCACACCCAGACTCTGGCTGGCTCAGCCAACACTAGGGGTGGGGCTGGCATGGCATGTGATGCCTGGGATCAAACCATGGTCCCTGAGCTTGCCTAAGCAGGTCCTTGAGTCCACTGAGCTATCTCCCCAGCCCATCTTTTCTTTTCCTAAATGACATGACCATATTATCTGCATACTAACATTTTATCATTTACATACTGTAAAATATTTTCTCCCAACTAATGACTTTAGAAAATTTTAATATAATTAGATGAACAGAAGTTTTTAATTTAATTGTAAACAAAAGCTTCATGTTTCATTTATGATATATACTTTAAAGTCTTCTCTAACACAAAATCACGAAGATATTCTCTAATATTGTGTACTGAATATTTGATAATGTTACTGCTCACATTTAAGTAGCTTAACCATCTCAAATAGATTTTGTATATGGTGTGAGGCATAAGTCCGATTTAATTTCCCCATATAAATATCCAAAGTCCAAACACAGAAGTAACATTCCCTCACCCACAAACCTTATGTAATGGCACCATATGTAATAGCAAATAGCAAATACTCCTATACTTGAGAGCCTGTTTCTGTGCCACTGAACTATGTACATCTGTGCCAAAATAGAACTTAGTTTTCCATACCCTTTTTAAAATGTATCACCTATAAATATGTTATAGTATTCTGAACATTAATGCTAATGCCTCCTTTTCCTGTGGAGCCATTAACAATTTCTATTTACTAAAATTAGGTGTAGGGGCTGGTGAGATGGCTCAGTGGTCTAAAGCACCTACTTAGAACAATCTTAGCAAAGCAAAGGGACCACGGTTCAATCCCCTAGCACCACATGCCAGCCAGCCCCGCCCCCTGGTGGGCTTAGCTGGCCACACACACACACACACACACACACACGCACACACATAAATTAAAAATTAAAAATAAATAAAATTAGGTATATCTGAAACTCTACTTACTCTCTTATTTTTGCCTTTTAGTTGATTTGAAATTT
>NW_004524593.1:1666932-1678701 GCF_000260255.1 Octodon degus | reverse complement strand
TTTTGCGGTACTAGGGATTGAACTCAGGACCCTGCACTTGCCAGGCAAGCGCTTATTTTACTGAGCTATATCCCCAGCCCCTTGACTAGAAATTTTTATGCTTTCTTTCCATTATTCTACTATGCCCTCCCCCTTCATAGTTTGTATTTTGGGATTTTGCTCTATTATTTCAGTAGGTTCTCTGAAATATGCATCATGCAGTTCATACTTACAAAGTATTTATAGTAACTGCTCAATAATACATGATTATCATAAATATAATATTAGTAACTGGTGAATATATGTTGCATCTTAAATTTTATTGCATCTAACATAAATACTATAATTTTTTTTGTGTAAAGCCCATTTTTTAAAACACCTGGCTAACCGGTCAGTTATACCCTGGAAAAAAAGACAGACCTAAATGCATGAAAGATTTATTAGCTGCTTTGAAGTTATTTTTGTTTTAGCAGTATCAAAAGTTCATTTTTATTTAATAAGGCAATAGAGTAATTTGCTTCCTGAATATTGGTTTATATGTAACTCTTTAAATTGCTTTTAAGCAAGTTACTTGGAAACTTGAAAATTAAATGTCTGTTTCCTCCTGTAAACAGGAAAATTTATAGAGGAATAGGAATGCGGAATAAGAATAGCTCTTGAGAGAGGAAGGGTCCCAAGTGGGTTGCTTGAAAATGAAATGCTTTTACTATTCATTTTTTTCTTATTATCTATGTAATATAGGTAATTGAAATGCATATTCATGAATATTGTGACATTAATCAAGATTCATTAAAAATTATTCAGAAATTTATTAAAAGGTGATGAACATTATTCCTATGGATAATTCTGTATAAAATAAAAGACAAGGGAGATTTATCATTTTAACAAACCTAAAGTATTATTTCTTACTTCAGTAATACGGGAATAGATACTAAAACATATTCTTGCAAATATCTAAGTTTGTCCATGCTAACCTCATGAAATGTATTTCAGGTTTCATGGTTCCTAAAGACCAAGTTCTTATATTAAAAGGAATTAATTATGCCTTGTAATTTAGGAGACAGAGGGAGCAGATGAAGTCAGACCATAAATAGACTTCAGAAATATGCATTTTATATAGTATATGAATCTCAGCAGAATACATATTTCCTATTTGTTCGTTGAGTTTATTAAATTACAAGATATTTCAACTTAGTTTGCAATCAAAACTATTACTAAAACCAGACTACTAGAAATTCTCTTTAATCTTATAATGTTCTTCCAAACTGAAATAAAAGAAACATGAGTTAACTGTAACACAAATATATGACCTAAGTGAGATAGACAAAAAGGTTACAGTGAACCTAATGCACAACTTCCTAAGTAAATTCACATTGCCCATGCACAGAATGCTACACTGTAACTTGGTTGGTTGTTCGCATACCAATTCAATGTCTTTCCTGACTGCAAAAGCAATGTTTAAACAAAAGTATCCCATTACTAATATCATCATAAAAGATACTTAATAAGCAACTCCATCGATCTGATTCTCTATTCCTCTCAGTGGTAAACAGTACAGCAACAGGAACATTTAGTTAACCATTTAAAATAAAAGTAAGGGCTGTGGAGATGGCTCAGTGGAATAAGTGCTTCCCTGGCAAGCACAAGGGCTGAGTTCAATCCCCAGTTCCACAAAAATAATATATCAAGGTTATACTGTATTTCAGCCAGAGAGAGGTGAAATTAAAAGTTAGTTACAAATAAAAACACGGACCACTTGCACCCACTGATGCCTTGATCTGATGCTTTCTCCTATTTAAGACTGATATATGCAATAAAATTATGAAAAGAAAAAAAAAAAAAAAGACTGATGTAGATTCTAAGTTCTAAACTCACACCTAACCTACACTGTACTAGAAATTACTCATGGCACACAATAGCCAGTTTACACTTTACAGCCAGGAAAGACTGGAAGTTAAATATTATATTCCACAGATCCCCTTGAAGTTTTACTTGTGCACATGAATCTGATTGTGCCAATCAGACACAATTTACATAAGATACGAAAGGGCAACCAACAATCTGCAGTGATGCCCGTTGTGGAGGATTCCTTCGAAAGGACAGTATAAATACAGGAGTTTCTCATCTCCAGCTGTATGGACAGTATAGTGAGGCTACCCCAAACCCTCTATTATAACAATGCTATCATGTTGTGGTTTCAAAAGCTGAGAAGTAACAGTTTTCTTGGCCTGTCTATTCTATATTGAACTAATAGAAATCCTGCATTCATCTATGCTACAGAATAGCTCTGAAGCCCCACAAATAAGTATATTTTGCTAAGAACATTAGGAAATCTATGATGCCCTACTCAAGAGCAGCTGCCATTTGTTTGTTTGTGTCCTCCCCCTCAAGCCCCCCCTCCCCCCACACAGACAGGTGAAAAGAAAAGCTATACTGATGCACAACAAGAAAGAATAATTAAAATCAGGAATATAAGAAGTGTTACTATTGTCAAGATTACAAAAAGTAAAAGAATTACAAAGGAATGTTATGAAAGGCAGTAACTCTCAAAACTGACTTTAAGAATATCTGAGTACACCTGAACTAAAAAAAATTGAACTAGAAATTTAAAATCTTTCCACAAAGAAAAGCCCAAGCTCCATTGGGTTCTCTGATGAATTTTATTGAATATATAAAGAAACAACACCAATTCTACAAACACTCAGAGAACAAAGAAAGGAATACTCCCCAATTCAATCTTTATAATGTCAAGTTCAACATACTTCACTATGAGAGCCTTCTAGAAAACATAAGAAACAACAGATGAATAACCTTCACTAATAGAGAATCAGCAACATTCTAATTACTTTATATCATAGCTACAATGGATTTCATCTAGGAGTGAAAGGGTGGATTTTATGTAGAAGTGAAAGGGTATTTTAACTTAACAAAACTAAAATTATATTGCCTATTATGTGAAAGGACATAAGTCACAGGATCATTTCAACACAGGGAAGAAAAGTGTATTACAAAGTGAAACAATTATTTACAATAAAAACTCTTAGCAGACCAGGAAGTGATGAAAATATTCTCAATCTGATACAGGTTATATATAAGACAAAAAAAAACCAAACCCTCATGCTAGCACCATAGAAAACTGTGATGGACTAAGTGTTTCCATTGTGATAAGCAAGCCTCTTTTAACCATTTCTGTTCAACAATGCACTTCACTGTCTAGCTAATGAAATAAAGCAAAAATGCATTCACACATTGTTTAAATTCGGAGATGGTATGACCTTACACATACAGAACGTGAGGAAAATTACAGGAAGGAATAGAAAGTAGCACAGTTGAAATATATGATCAATATATAAAAATTATTATTTCTGTACACAGGCAATGAAAAGAAACCCAAAAATTTGCATTAATAGAACTAAAAGCTAAAAACTAAGAATTTAACAAATAAAGTTGAACACCTGTACAATGAAAATCATAAAATACTGATGTGATGTTAAAATGGTCAAAAAGGACATTATTTAGACAAATTCAAGTTCTCAATATAAATGTACTACTTGTAGTGAAATACAAGAGTTTGTCAAATGACTCTATATAATGCCAAAGCAAAGTTTATTCAAAAAAGAGAGTACCGAAAAATGCATGAGCATGATTATGTCAACATATTAAACAATACACTTAGTGAATTATTGTTCACATTTGTTTCTAAATAAGTAATAATAAAATAAAATTAATTGAATAAAGACTGTTTTCCAAAAAGAGACAACCTACACAGCAAGATACTAAAGCCTGACTAAGTGACATAGTGGCTTGGGATGGTGGTGCACACTTGTAACCTTAAAACTTGGGAGGCCTAGGCAGGAGGATGAGTTTGAGGCCAGCTTGGGCTACACAGTGTGTTCAAGGCCAATTTTGCCAGAAACAACCAGAATCTAAATGAAATAAAGCATAAAACTTCATTAACTACTAGAAAACAACTCAAACAAATAAAAAGACATCTTGCCAGAGGTCGTATATGCCTGTAATCCTAGCACATGGGAGGTTGAGACAGGAGGACTTTTCTGAACTTGAGGCCAGCCTAGGCTACATAGTGAACTCAAGGTTAGGCTGGACTACAGGGCAAGCCTCTATCTGCAAAAAAGAGAAGAAAAAAAGAAGAGAAGAAAAGGAGGAAGAAGAAGAGGAAGAGGAAGAGGAAAAAGAAAAAGATTTCCATCCCTAGGCCTGCAGAGCTGGCCCCACACTGGCCCCTGAGGCACACTGAGCTAGCCATTGAGACTGGTCATGGTGGTGTGTGCCTGTAATCCCAGCCCTTGGGAGGCTGTAAACAAAGAGAATCACCAGAAGTCCTATCTAGTAGTGAGGCCCTGAACATCCTGTAGACCCTTCCCTAAAGTACAGAAAATAGAAAAAGAAAGATAATACTTTTAATTATGTGGGAAGACATACAACCTACAGAGCATCAATATTTTCTTTTCTTTTTTTTTTTTGGTGGAACCGGGAATTGAACTCAGGCCCTTGTGCTTGCCAGAGAAGCACTTATTCCACTGAGCCATCTCCCCAGCCCTGCATCAATATTTTCTATACTAGCTATTAGGGCCAAATAGCCCAGTGGATTAAAGCGCCTGTAGGCAGACGCAGCAGCTGGGGTTCCATGCCTGGCATGGTGAGTCAGCCCCGCCCCAGGGGCGCACTGGGATGGCAATTGAGACTGGGCATGGCAGCGCCCGCTTGTGATCTCAGTTACTGGGAGGCTGAACAAGAGTCTGATGTACGTAGTGAAACCCTGTAAACCCTTACTAAAATAGAAAAAAAAGAAAAAGAAAAAGAAAAAGAAAATGTAATTTAATTTTGATGAATATCCTAAAAACGTTTTTTAAACTTGGAAAAACAAATCTTAAAGCTTCCAAGGGAAAGTTATTGACAAATTTAAGTAAGAAATGTACAAAATTTTAAAATAGTGAGAAAAAATTGACCAATACATACTGCTGGAGTATTTTTAAAGGTTTTTTTTTGTTTTTCTTTTTTTAATTTTCTAGGAAGGGAACTATTTGGATAGGCATATCTGACATTATACATATTAATGAAATACTGAAGAAAACAATTTATAAGCAATGGCCAAAGGTTAGTGTGTTTATAAAACATGTATTTTTTACTAAAAAAAAAAAATCAATAAACCAAAAAAAATTTTAACTGAATAATTATAAAACAGTGATAGTGAGAACTAAGTAGTTATTAAATATATAATAGCTTTACATACAGTACATCCTTTCATAATTTTAATGGCATCAGAGAGCTCCATCTCTATGAAAGATAACTTGGGGAGGGAAATATGCACTTAGGATTATATAATTA
Organism: Octodon degus; assembly: GCF_000260255.1. Taxonomy (NCBI): domain Eukaryota; kingdom Metazoa; phylum Chordata; class Mammalia; order Rodentia; family Octodontidae; genus Octodon; species Octodon degus. The sequence goes on along the minus strand of NW_004524593.1, from coordinate 1,673,373 downwards.
GTGAGTGACAAAGAAGGGTTTAACTACTAAGCAAGCTAATGAAAAAAAAATTAAGCATTATTTAAAAATTCTACATGGTAACAGAAAATTCTACCCACCCCTACATGTTAGCTTCACATTCATATACGAAGCTAAAAACAGACATATACTAATCAGTTCTAAATTATGCTTTTCCTTTTTAAATATTGCTACTATTCTCATGATATACTGCCAGGACTTTCCTAGGAACCTGATATGATGACTTTTATGAAGAATCAAAATTTCATAATAGAAAAATTAAATTAAATTATAAGTAATTGGGGCTGGGGAGGTGGCTCAGTGGAATAAGCGCTTCCCTGGCAAGTGCAAGGGCCTGAGTTCAACCCCCGGTTCAAAAAAAAAAAAAAAAGTAAGTAGTTACTGTTGAAGTAAATAATCAAGGAGAAAAATATTAGAGGATATAAATATGGTGAACATGAGGTATATCTTTCTAATTGCTGAAAGAACAGGTTCTTCTAAAAGAAATCCTTGTGCCTATACAATATAGCTTGTCTAAACATTGAGCTAAATTTGTGAATAAGTAAAAAGCATTAATTTCTACATGCAGACACTTAGAAGAAAAAAAAGTCATCTCTACGTAGGCAGAAGATAGGTGACAGAGTAGTGGAATTAAAGCACAGCATTAAATGAGTAATAAAAGTACATGTGCAATTTTGTCTAATAACAAAAACACAATTTTAGCTTTCAAAAGTATTCATTTTTAAATACTCTTCTAGACATAATACTGAATCAACATCAAAAGAAGACAAATATGCTTTCATTTTTACCTGCACAGCCAAAAGCCAGATGATATCTGGAAGAAGGGCTGAACTTCACACAGCACACATTAGCCTTGGCCTCGATGCTTGCCACTGAATTGTCTAGGTTGGTAGACCACAGCTTCACTAAGGGAAAGACAAGAACAAAAGAACTGAGTAAAACATTAGCAAATGCTTCTATACTTTGGAAAGTTTGCTTATTAATACAGATATCTTTTTGTATCAATCTAAAATATTTTGATTTACTAGAATCAAAAACTTTAAATTGAATGTCTAATAAAATAATTACCTTGAAAATAAACTTTAGATTGAAAGTCAAAAAACAACAAGAATAATCAATGATTTTATACTGAGAAGTAACACAAACCCACAATAAAATATAGGAAGTACAACAGTATTTGAAGCTATGCTGCATACAGGCAGCAAAATACAGCTGCTCTAGAATCAAGAAAAAAATAGGTTGTTGAAGAAAAAGAGTAGATCTTGGAATCTGGAGGGAGCTGACAGAAAAACTAGACACTTAAGCCAGAGAAAAAAATACATTGAAGAGAAAAGAACAAAGCAGTCTGGGAAGTTAAACTTGCTCTCTGGGATGAATACCTGTTGCCCTCAACAGATATTCATTGAATACAAGCTGGGGGCAAAGAAAGCCAGGGAGGGGGCTGGGGAGATGGCTCAGTGGAATAAGTGCTTCCCTGGCAAGTGCAAGGGCCTGAGTTCAATCCCTGGTTCTGAAGAAGAAAAAAAAAAAAAAAAAAAAAGCAAGCAAGTAAGCCAGGGAGAAACAATGGATCAGCCTACAAAAACAGCATGAGATTTACTTTGAAAGTGATACTTATGCATGGCAAGATGGAGAAGATATCTAAGGCAGGGCTTGCCATATTTTAGTATTTAAGCAGCAATCATTTGGGTAAAAGGTTAATGGTTTAAGGCTAAGTTGCAGAACAAATACACTTCAGGGTTTCTGAGGCCACCTTACCACAGAGACTGGGCTAGAAAATACCATAAGAAATAGTGGTGTAGAGGGTGCAGCTTAGACATAGAATCAGAAGTTTAAGCTCAGGCCAGTAACGACATTGTGTAGAGCTAGGAAGCTTTACCTAGAAAATGAGAAATAAAACAAGGATGCCTACTAGTACCACTCCTGTTCAGTATTGTACAGTGGTACTATTACAGGCAGCTAAATTAGATAAAAAATAATATACAGTCAGAGGGACTGGGTTCTCAAAGAAGTCGGTGGAGATGCCAAATTTTGGCTGGAGGCACATCTGAAGATGGGAAAGCCTTAATATTAAAACTACAGAGCTTGCCAGATAGCTCAACAGACTAAAGCGCCTGCTTAGGCAGTTACAGGGACCAGGGTTCCATTGCCAGCATGCAGCTCCAGCCCTGCCCCTGGGGCATGCTGAGCCAGTGATTAAGACTGAGCACAGTGACAAAAGCCTGTTAATCCCAGTGTTTAGGAAACTAAAAATAGGACCATCCCTACAAGTCCGATCTATGTAGTGAGGCCCTACAGACCCTGTAATTTAAAAAAAAAAAAAGGATTAAAATTACAAACTGGGTATGTTGGCCCCTGCCTGTAATTCTAGCACTCTGGAAGCTGAGGAAGGAGGATTGTAAAGAGTTTGAGGTCAGCGAGGGCTGCATAGTGAGTTCAAGGCCAGCTGGCAAGAATAAGAGACCAGGCCACAAAACAGACAAATCAACAAAGGATTAAAATAACAATGGCCTAACTTGAACACTTCCCTAAGGAATGGAGGGAAATTTGAGATTATACTGCAATTGGTATCATATAGACCTTTATATTCAGGTATACAAACCTGGGATAGGTGACCAAAGTACCTAGGCCTATCCCTTTGGCCTAAATGTTCCTGTTTTAGAAGTCACAGATAAGCAAAGGTTAATGATGTCAGTTATATGCCCTTGCAAGGTGCCCCACTTATCTATTAGATCACTATTAGCTAAGTAGCTATTTTACTGGTTGATTAGTTTGATACTTTTATGGGTCGTGCCTAGTTGTCCCCAAAACCTCATGCAGTCATGGGGTGGGGACTTTTAGAATTTGAGATTAGCTCATGATCCACTGGGATTATGGGTCTTAGTACTGCTGGGATTATGGGTATGAGTACTTGCCCCAGTCTGGGGTAGAGACCCTGAATGTAACATAAGAGAGACAGAGAGAGACGTGCTCCCTATTGTCACTGGTGCTGTTACTTTTCCCTTTTGTCTTTATTCATTGCCACTGCCATGAAAGGATGCTCTCTGCCATGTGCCACTCTGCCCTGGAGCCACCTGAGTACAGACTGAAACCTCCAATAACTGTAAGATAAATAAACCTTTCCTTCCTTCATTATGGGTGTTAGCCCATCAACGAGAGAAGCATAACTAAGACAGATACACAATGTACCTGTCTCATGATTTTGCACCTACCGCCTGATTTTGCCCAGAAACTGTCTCTCAGGAGCTATTTCTATTTTCCAATAAATTTTCTCATTCTTAACCATCTTTATCCTTTGGAATCCATTCTTCAGTTTCAGGGGACAAAAACTGGGCATGTCTGACATGTAGTAGGTTGAGAGTTACATTTCTATTTCAGTATTTTGGTTCACAAAAGCTTTTGTCTATGAACAATTTTATTCATAAACTGAAGAGACTGGCAAAATTTTATTTTTGTTTACAAACTGCATCAGGTGACAAACATAAGCATTTTCATCTTTCCCACACCAACACCAATGTGGTCAACTTTTCCAAAATCATCAAACAAATTCAAATTCCTCAACAGAGGTATTACTGTACTTAAAATATTAGCCAAAGTAACCATGCATAAGAAAGAAATGGGATGCAAAAAGGAGCCAAACTGTCCTTATTTACAAATGACATTGAGCCTTAAAAGTCCATAAAGATCCAGAAAAGATGGAAAAAAACTCCACTGAGAGATTCCTAGAATAGATAACCAAATTCACCAATGTGTAGCAGGCTACAAAACAAAAATTAACAGCATATGTTCAAGAAAAATTAAATACTTAGTAACTAACAAAAGAAATGAAATAATCTACATGATAAAAACTATAGTACTCTGAAAAACAGTAAGAGAAGACATCAGAAAAATGAAAAGATATCCTGTGTAACTATAAGAAAAATGGTCATACTTTCAAAATTAAAATACACATTTAATGCAATCTCAAAGCAGCAACAGCATTCCTCACAGAACTAGAGAATACAATCCTTTCCTCTTTTTTTTTTTTTTTTTTAAATTGCAGTATCGGTGATCAAACTCTGGACCTTGCGCTTGCCAGGCAGACACTTAGGCCACTGTGCTATCCCCCCAGCCTGACAAAACAATCCTAACAGTCATATGGAACCAGGAAAGACCCAGAATATTAAAAGCAAAACTGGGCAACAAGAGCAAAAGAGGTACTACAACCCTGGATTTCAAATTATATTACAAAACTACAGTGATTAAAAACAACATGGTTATATTAGTTTGCATTTCCATCAATAATGTAGAAGGATTCCTTTTACCCCACAGCCTTGCCCGCCATGTTTACTACGCGATTCCTGATGACAGTAAGAAGGAATCTCAGTGTTGTTTTAAACAACTGAGCATTTTTCTGTTATAACAAAGGATGAACTTAGACCATAATGTTAATTGAAATAAAACATATAAGCTCAAATATCACATGATTTTTATCACATGAAAGTGTAAAATATAAATAAAGAAAAAAAAAAAAGGCAGAAAATAGGGAGATCTTTTTCAAGTGGGAAGGTGATCAAGAGATGGAGAAGAGAGGGGAAAGAAAGGACTGAAATGTGCCCTGTAAAGGCCCAACTGCCCACAAGGAGTACAATCACTATGTACTGCAAAGATACATTAATAAAACATAAAAACAAGAATAACAACGAAAACATGGTATTGGCACAAGGACAGTCATGTAGACCAACAGAGCAGAATGGCGAATACAGAAACCTCAGGCTCATTCAGCCATCTGATCTTTGCCAAAGGGGCCAAAAACATGCACTAGAGGAAAGACAGTCCCTCAAAATAAATGGTGCTGGGAAAACTGGCTATGCAGACGCAGATGACAGAATCAATACCACTCTATCGTCGCCTACTCAAATAACATCAAAATGGATCAAAGATCTAGTTAAAAGAAACAATCTGTTAGAAAATAAAATTGGTACAACTCTTGAAGGCACAAGGATAGGAAAGGATTTTCTGAACAGAAGTGCCATTCCAAAAAAAAAAAAAAAAAATTAATAAATGGTACCACCACAAATTTAAAAGAAGCTACACTGCAAAGGAAACAACCAGTATGAGGAGACAATATAAAGTAGGATAAAAAATACTTTCTTTGCCAACTACTCCTTGGAAAGACTTATCTACAATGGGATGGGGAGATTGCGCAGCAGTCTAAGCGCCTCCTTGGCAAACACAAGTACCCAAGTTTGATCTCCAGTACCGCCTGCCCTGAAACTGAACACGTTGGCACATGCCTGTAATTCCAGCACTAGGGAAGCTAAGACAGGAGGATCATTATGAGTCCAAGCCTCATGATAAGACCCTGTACCCAATAAAGATTAAAAATAAATAACAAAGTTTAGCCAACTGGTTGTTTGCTAAAACAAAATAAAATCGAAACATTCCTAGGAAGCATAAAATGGATCCAGTCTTACAATGCAATATCCAAAGTGGTTAAAATATAATTCTAAAATTGTTCAATGTATAAAAACCATGAAATGAATTTTCAGGCCGGGAAGATGGCTCAGTAGAATAATTGCTTCCCTGGCAGGTGCAAGGGACTGAGTTTGATCCCCGGTTCCACCAAAAAAGGGAATTTTCACAGAAAAAGACAATTTTTAGTAACTATCACAAAAGACCGGGGATCTGGTAAATCAAAAAAATTTGAGTTACTAAGTTGAGGAGAAAGACAGGAGAGGGACTGCGGGAAACAGATGTATCTATGTATGTCAGCAGAATGGTTTGCACCACTGGACAGTACATTTCTGCTGGGCTATGGAAAGGAGCAGTTAATGCTTTAATTTGCTTTATCTCCTTTTTCAAATGTTTATACTTTTTCTCTTCTTAATTTCTTACAGTTTTCTTTCTCCTTCCAATTATACATGCATATATCTGCTAATATGAATAAGTGGCCAGAAGACAACACTATGTGTTACAACAAATACTGTGAAATTCATATTACTTTGTTAAGTGACATATTGTACAACTTACAATTTTTTGTTTTATTCTAATTTGTACCCTTTTTAAAAAATAAAAATTGAAAAAAAGCAAAAGACAATTTTAAAAATTTTATTTTACTTTATTTTATTTTGAAGAATAAAAATAGGGACCAGGGAGATAGCTCAGTGGTGTAAGTGCTTGCCTGGAAAGCGCAAGGTCCTGAGTTTGATCCCTGGTACCACACACACACACACACACACACACACAAATAAAAGCAGAAACAGGGTAATAGAACAATATATGTTACAAAACAAGAATAGCAAATTAACAATGGTTGTGACGTTACCTATTTGTATCATCAAATCTGTTGCTCAGATGAAAAGATATAGCTATGCAAGACTGGATAAATAACTGAATGTTAATGTTTGCTTTCAATAAATCTTAATTTTTTCTAAATTTTTA
>NW_004524593.1:1660184-1666832 GCF_000260255.1 Octodon degus | reverse complement strand
TTCTTTTATGTATTTAACAGGGTATATAGGGACTCACTATGTAGAATAGACTTTTAGTGATTCTCCCATTTTCAGCCTCCCAAGCGCTGAGAGTACAGGCACAAGCCACCATGCCTAGTCTCAATGGCCATCTCAACATTCCCCAGGGATCAAACAAAGGCCTAAGCAGGCACTTTAGTCCACTAAGCTATCCTGGCTGGCCCTTAAAAATTTATTTTACAGAGTATAATAATAATTGATAAAGACATTAGAAATGATGCACATTTAGAAGACCAAGATGAGAAGTATTCTTTTGTATTTACAGATTGGATTGCAGATATCAGCATACAGAGTTAGTCAAAGTGAAAATTCTAAACATTAACTGCTATTTTCAAAAAAGGCTGATGGAAATTATTAACACAAGCATCTCAGAAAAAGATAATTGACAGAGTTCAATTATAAAATATAGGTGGTAGATCCAAAAATACTGGATGAACATGGCTGCACTGATATAGGTTCTACAATCTGAGGTACAGGATCTCAGGACAAATCCTGAGGGCATTTCACTGACCTTCTCAGACCAAAAAGCTACAACTCTTGTTGCATAGGTCCTGCTTTACCTTGGTCTTAACCATCCAGCAGAAAAGTATGAAGACGAAATTATAAGAAATAAAGCCATGCTGTTAAGTTGAGCTGTGGGGGACTCAGGTCAATAATTTCTGACATTGCCAGTTAAACAGAAGACCCAATGCTATTATGGGCTACTGGACTCTTTTAGAATATTTTGCTGAGTTTACACACCTATAATATTGAATAACAGAACTTAGAAAAAATGGGGTATACCGATGAATGTCCATTTTGTATCTGTGTATTCAAAGTGGTTGGGATAGATATATAGTTGCATTCTCTTAATGAATAGAATGATTTGTTCTAATGGTGTTTGTAAATAGGATCACAAGTCCGCATCTTGTACAACAATTAACCACTAAGAAGAATATATGCAGTGTATTATTTGTTGAAAAAAAAAATAAAAAAAAAAATACTGGATGAAACAGATTTTAAAGCATTATTGTGAGAATGTTCTGTCAAATTAGGGTAAATACATTTAAAATTAAGGACCAGGAGAAATACTTAGGAAAGATACAGGATTTATTTTTTTAACAAAACCAGAAGGATATGTAAAGGCCCTTGGTTCAATCCCCGGTATTTCAGTTACGTACTTTTCTTAATTAAGAAAAAATAAGCCTAACAAAGTGTTTAGCAAAATAGGTATGAAAAATGAAAAAAGTAAATAGAACTAAAACACAGAATAGAAATTACACAATCTAAAGAAGAAAATGCTGGCATGAAAAAAGGAAAAAGGCACTGCAAGAGGCCTATAAAACAAAACAGTGTAATTTGAATCTGAACAGAAAAAAGATTACTGGTGATGAGTACCTAACAAAATAGTTTTCAGAAAAGAAAACAGTGAATAGGATAAAGAAAGAATGAAACTACACAATGACAACAAGGGCAATTCATCGAAACATATGAAGCCTCAATATATTTATAGTCCTAAGACAAAAGCTTCAAAATAAGGGAAGGGGAGAAAAACCACAAAGACAACTGAACAGAGACAACTGGACTTCAATGTTCATGTTTCAATCAGTAAAATGACCAACAATTCATCAGGGCCTAGAAAAATCAGAAAATACCATTAACAAGTTTGATCCACTCCACCACTCAGAACATTTTAAATGCCTAAACAAGTCACAGCTGAACAAGTGTCACAAAAGAATGTATACAATTTTACGGAATTTTAAAAAGAAAGGAAAAGCAAATACACTGAAGTTTATGGGATCTGCTTAGGCAGAGCTTAAAGGGAAATGTGTAACACAAAAATGTTAAGAGAAAGTATCAAATCAGTGATATAAACTTCAATTTAAAAATACTAAAAAAGAGCCAGGGAGATGGCTCAGTACAATAAGTGCTTGCCTGGCAAGTGCAAGGGTCTGAGTTCAATCTCTGGTTCTGCCACCCACACCCACACCGACACACCCAGAGATTTGTGGCAAGGGAGATGGCTCAGTAGAATAAGCACTTCCCTGACAAGTGCAAGGGCCTGAGTTCAATCCCAGGTTATGCAAAAAAAAAAAAAAAAAAAAAAAAACTAAAAAAGAAAATTTGAACCAAGAGCAAAAAAAGGAAGAACAATGAACAAAAATCAGTGAAGCATCAGTGTAATCCCTACTAAAACTCCAATGACATATTTTATAAAATTAGATTTAAAATATGCATGCAAAATCTTAAGGGACCCCACATAGCCAAAGCAACCTTCAAAAAGAAACACATGAAAGGCCAATATTCTTGAATTGCAAAACAGCATAAAGACTTAGATATAAAAAAATGGAAAAGAGAATCCAGAGATAAACTGTTGCATGTAGAGTGCAGTGATATCTAACGTGTGTCAAGACCATTCAATGGGGGTAACGACAGACTTCAATAAGTGGTTCTGAGAAAGCTGAATACATTTATGTGTAAAAGAATGAAGTTGTATCCTTACACAACATACAAAATTTAAATGGATAAGAGACATATAAAAGATATGAGAAGAGCACACAGGAAGAAAGCTTCATGACAATGGACCTAGCAAAGACTTCTCAGATACAATGCCAAAGGCATTAACGACGATAAAATAAGTACAATAGACTTCAACAACAAATCAACACAATCCCCTCCCCAAAACTCAAACTCTATGTATCAAACAATACTACCAACAGTAAAAAGGCAACCCACAGAAGGGGAGAAAACGTTTTCAAATCACCTATGTGATAAGTGATTTAATATCCAAAAATAAACAGAAGTTCATAACAAAAGCAAACATTAAAAGAAAATCCCACAGCTGAAAACTAAAATCAAACTCAAGTAACACATGCAAATTAAACAGATAATCCTTTAAAGAAGATATGATTGGCTAATACAGACATAGGACATATTCAACATCACCAAATATAGCAATGAGAAATGAAAATCAAAACCACAATGAGTTGTTTCATATTTTTTTTTAGAAATATGTAAAGAAAAAAAGGGCAAAAGCAAGAGTTCATAAGAACATGGAGAGAACACAGCGCTCAGGCACTATAACCATTAGTGTTGGGACTGTAGAGTTGAATAGAAAACAAAATGGTAGTTCCACAAAAATATTAAACAAGCTGGGAGTAGAGCACACACCTATAATCTCAACATTTGGGAGCCTAAGGCAGGAAGAAGATTGGAAGTTACACAAAGAAAAGAATGAAAGGGCAAATAAATTAAGAAAGCCATTCACAGGGCATTATAAATGTAATGGTAAGAAGAAATAGATCAAAACAAGGTATTAAAAATAACAGGAAACATGCACATTCCCGGTGGGACCGTGGGCGGCCCGGGCGGCGGCACGCAAGTGTGTGTGCAACTGAACACACAAAAGTATGGATATGGGAAACCAACCTCCTTCCATTACCAGGCTTCAGGAAATCCAAAAGGAAGTAAAAAGTATAGAACAGCAGGTACTCAGCTTCAGTGGCCTGTCAAATGACAAGAATTACAAGAAACTGGAGAGGATTCTAACAAAGCAACTTTTTGAAATTGACTTTGTAGATACAGAAGGAAAAGGAGACATTCAGCAAGCTAGGAAGAGGGCGGCACAGGAGACAGAGCATCTTCTCAAAGAGTTGGAGCAGAATGCAAACCACCCACACCGCCTCGAAATACAGAACATCTTCAAGGAGGCCCAGGCTCTCGTGAAAGAGAAGATCGTGCCCTTCTACAGCGGAGGCAGCTGCATAACTGATGAAATCGAGGAAGGCATCCAGGATATCATCCTGAGGCTAACACACGTTAAAACTGGGGGAAAGATCTCTTTGCGGAAAGCAAGGTATCACACACTAGCCAAGATCTGTGCTGTGCAAGAGATTGTCGAAGACTGCATGAAAAAGCAGCCTTCCCTGCCGCTCTCTGAAGATACACATCCCTCCGTCGCCAAGATCAACTCAGTGATGTGTGAAGTAAACAAGACCAGAGGTGTCGTCGTGGCGCTGCTGATGGGCGTGGACAGCAGGGAGACTTGCAAGCATCTGTTCTGCGAGCTCTCAGGGCTGCTTGCTGACCTCGATGCTTTATATGTGTGTGGCCACACAGAGATCAGAAACTACTGGAGGGAGGTGGTAGAAGACATCAACAAGTTACTGAAGTATTTGGATTTAGAAGAGGAAGCCGATACGACTCACACATTTGACTTGAGGTACAACCATTCCATTTTGAAAATAGAAAAGGTCCTCAAGAGGATGAGAGAAATAAAAAAGGAATTTCTCCAAGCCCAAAACCCTCCCGAATTGTATCTGAGCTCCAAGACAGAGCTGCAGGCTTTGATCAGCCCGCTGGATGAGGTGAGCCTGGAAAGAAACCCCTGCATCCAGGAGGCCAGGAGAAGGGCTGTCATTGAGGTGCAGACCCTGATCACACACATGGACCTGAGGGAGGCCCTGGAGAAGAGGAAGCAGTTGCCCTGTGAGGAGCACCCGTCCCATAAGGCGGTCTGGGAGGTTCTGGGAAACCTATCGGAGATCCAGGAAGAAGTCCTCTCCTTTGATGGCAATCGGACTGACAAGAACTACATCTGGCTGGAGGAGCTGCTGACCAAGCAGCTGCTGGCCCTGGACGCCATGGACCCGCAGGGCGAGGAGAGGTGTAAGGCTGCCTGGAAACAGGCCGTGAAGCTGGCCCAGAACATCCTCAGCTATCTCGACCTGAAATCTGACGAGTGGGAGTACTGAAGGGCCGGTGTGCTGGTGGCCTTCTCACTCGTTCTGCACTTGGTTATCCTGCACATCGTGGAGCGCTCTCAGCTCATGGAGCCTAAATGTGATTTATATGTGCATATTCCAATCTCAGTATTGATGACTTACGCAAATTATATTCTGGATCTCTGCTGCTTTTGATGTTGTGAAACAATTATTATTACAGCTCATTAACCTTTCAAAAAAAAAAAAAACAGGAAACAACAGACAGTAAAGAATAATAATCAAGAAAAATAGGAAGCCATTTAAACTGCCCAAATAGAGGGTTAAAGATGTAGCTCAATAGTAGAGCATTTGCTTAGCATGTGCAACCAACGACCAAAAGAGGAAAAAAAAAAAAAAAAGAAAGAAAGAAAAAAGAAAAAGAATAAAAAAGGAAGCATGAGGGAGAAAGAGAGGAAAAGGGGATGGAGACAGAAATACAAACATTAAGGGCCAGTGAGATAGCACAGCAGATTAAGTGCCTGCTTAGGCAAGCATAGGGAAAGGGGTTCAATCCCCAGTACTACATGCAGCAAGGGCTCTGGTCCCACCCCTAGGCACACTGAGCCACCACTGAGACCAGGTATGGTAGGGCACACCTGTAATTCCAGCACCAGGAAGGTTGAAAACAGAAGGATCATTGAGCCTGAACTCCCTAGTGAGATCCTGTACCAAATACATAAACTAAAAATATATATATATATATATATATATATATCATTAAGAGATTTTAGTACATGTTGGACATTTAATGTAATTCAAAATGTAAAAATGTCAAAGCATTTCATGAAAATATGGTCCACCTAAAACTAAAAGACCTGATTATAAGATGGCAGCAACTCTAAATATCACCTTATGGCACAAATCCGGAAAACATCATTATAATGAGGAAACAAGATACTCATTTTTTCCTTCACTTAAAAAAGAGAAATTAAATTCAGGGCTTAGTATTATCTTTGGAACAATCAGGAATCAGAAAGGTCTACAATGAATTTCTTTTTTTTTTTTTTTTGGCGGAACCATGGATTGAATTCAGGCCCTTGCCAGGGAAGTGCTTATTCCACTGAGCCATCTCCCCAGCCCCTACAGTGAATTTCAATAAATATAACTCTCCCAAAAAGAGGAGTTGGTGGGAGGGAGAGGAGGTGCTAAGAAAGAGATTCACATAGTACCTTTTGCATCATCAGAACCTGAAGCCAAAAGTTTGGGATCCATCAAATTAAAGTCAACACTCCAACACCTCTTCTCATGCTCCTGGATACAGCAGAAAGACAAAGGGAGACTTAGAAGACAGAATATAGACCTTAAAAATAAGTAAAGCCAAAAAAGTTTGTCACCAATTTACTGCTAGGAAAGAGAAGGAATGAAAGCAGATTATAAAAACTAAATTAAGATGCTGATGCACAGCAAATACAAATCTTTCATAAATATGTTTACAAAAGTTATTGCTTTTGGAAATGTATTTGACACATTCTAACATACAAATGTGTAGCGAAATCCTTTCAAAAAGCACCAGTATTATATAGCCATTACATACCTATAAAAATACTAAATAGTGACCTAAAATCTGTAATTATAAAGTACTGAAAAAAGCTCTATGATTAAGAAAGTAAAAATAAAATTGTTAAGTAACTAATGTCCAGATTTATTTACCTGATAGACCTTTGACCTCTGTCCTGTGAATCCATCCCATAGGATAACAGTGCCTTCATAATCACTGCTAGCTAACAGGTTCTTATGGTAACTACTCCAACTGATACAGCTGAGGAAAAAAAAAGAGTTAAAACTTAATTTGCACACAAGTAAATAGCAACCGGATATAAAGCAGAAAGATTAGGGCTCTTTTAAAGTGATCTACATATGTTCATAA
>NW_004524593.1:1648282-1660029 GCF_000260255.1 Octodon degus | reverse complement strand
TGTGGCCAGCTCAGCCCACCAGGGTGCGGGGCTGGCTGGCATGTGGTGCTGGGGGATTGAACCGCGGTCCCTGATGCTCTGCCAAGCTTGTTCTAAGTAGGTGCTTTAGACCACTGAGCCATCTCTCCAGCCCCAGTTGACAGTATTTGTGAGAAAAATATGAGCCTACAGCTGTCACTATCTTTGATTCCAGAGAAAGCATGTCTATCAGTGAAAACAGATCTGAGCATGGCAGGGCAGGATGAAGGAAGCCTGTTGAAAAAGTGTAAATCCTGACTTAATTGTGCCAAATCAGATAAGCCAAATTAACTAGTCTGAATCCAGCTTTTGTATTTACATTCAAAAAGGCTTAACTAAATGCAACTTTCAACTGAAATTTCCATTAAAGGCATCTAACACTTTTAATATTGATGGTTTCAGCTATTCTCCAATACTTCAAAGTCTACAACACCTAAAATGTATGCTATTGTTGAGATACGTATCTAAATCATGTACATGTAACTCATATTAAGGAAGAAGCTACCTAGTAATTAATAACTAATAACTTCTAAACTTGTGGATAAAAAATCTTGTTCTGTACTGGTTATATTCATGCTAAATTTTTAGTGACCAACAGAGCTTATTTTCATTTTTCAAAATACTTATAAGACTTTCTCACAGAAATTTTACAGAACAATTAAACTTAGGATTTAGATAAATCTATTCCAGGTATGGCACTTCATGGCTGTGGCTTTAACTAACTGAACACATTTCTACAACTGGTGAAAACAGATGGCTAACTTTGTTTCAATTCTGTTGAAGTACTGATCTCTTTGGCTCCAAGTACACCGCTTTCAGCCTTAAGCAGTCTGTCATTTCTGTAATGTATTGTGTAGCATTGTGTGTTTTTACATATGTCCTGACAACCACATTAAATCTATTTATATTTTCATTAAAGTAACATTTATTATGAGACTTTACCATGGGCAAGTATTGTGGTGAGTATATTATGGTAAAGTTTAAAAAGTGCAATCCTATAAAATAAGTTATGAGCATTATGGCTTTTGTGCCATAAATACAAGGTAAATAGTTCTTACAAGAGCATAGGCTCTAGAAGTAAACTATTTTAGTTTGAATCCCAGCTCCTCTTTATATTATCAGTATAATGTCAGGCAACTTATTTGTATTTCTTTGCTTTGGTTTCTTTGTATATTAAATGGGAAAATAACGGCAAGTATCTCAGGTCTGCTAAAGACAAATCTATTACTTAGGACAATGGCTTCACATATAAAAATTTAACAATGCTATATCTCACATATCCTCCTCGGGAAATAAAATTATAAAAGAGCTTCAGTCATGAGTGCCAATGACAAGTGAGCAGGCACACTAATTATACCAGAGTACAGCATTTTTATGAAAACATTTAGAAACAAAAAGGGAAGCTAACTTGAAACCAAAATATGATGGTTCAGTGTCTATGAAGTTGGTTTCATGTGCAAAAGTATGAATAATGTATAAATTACCTATAAGCTATGTGTGTAAGTTGTACATGAAAAATAAATAGATTTTATCCTTCTATTTGGGTCCCATTAACAAGATACCACATCATATATGTGCAAATATGCCAAAATCACAAATACTTCTAGTCTCAAGTGTTTAAGATGAAGGATACTAGTCCGACATGTGTAATTTATCATGATAAGAAAGGTACATGGAGGCCTGCTTTGAAAATGCTCTAAGTTGCAAGCAAAGTATTAGATGACTTCCTCATGTATAATTCCCTTTTAAGCCAGTGCTTACAAGAATAGTTTGGAAAGTCATTTAAGTTATTTTTTAAAAAGGAAGAAGATGGCTGGGGAGATAGCTCAGTAGAATAAATGCTTGCCTGGCAAGTGCAAGGTACTGAGTTCAATCCCTAGTACCGCAAAAAAAAAAAAAAAAAAAAAGAAGGGAAGAAGAAAGAAGAAAGAAGAAGAAAGAAGAAGAAGAAGAGGAGGAGGAGGAGGAGGAGGAGAACAGGAAGGATAAAGAAAAAAAAAAAGTATATTCTAGTCCTAGAGAGATATAGAGGGGCATAAAAGAAATATGAAAAGTACAATAGAAGCAGTTCTTGCATTTTCAGCATAATTTCAGGTTTGAAAAGTACTCTTTAGGAACCATAACCCTTCATACATGAGATTTTAAATGTTACTGCTTCAATGAAAAGCAGAATATGTGAAAACCATTCTTAAAAGCAGAAACAATTGTAATATTGTGGAAAAGTTCCTGAATTTCAAGTACTATTCTAAGGCTATAGTATTTTTTAATGTAATGGTTCAACAATAATCACTTCAAACGAAGACCGTTATTGAATTAAGTGGAAAAAATTAATTTGGAAATTAGAAAAACATAAAATGCTAAACCACACATCAGAAAAGCAACTGATATCTATGACAAAGACGGCATGTTAGGTTGATAATACAGCCTCTGCACTCACAGTACAATTACAGTTTTCACCAATGAGTCAGGAGACATACAGAAAGGTAAAATGATCTCACACTAGTTTTATATACAATTACATACATACTGCATCATACCAAGAAAATAATGTACACACCTGATTTTGGAATTGCAGGTCATTTCATTCTCAGGGTAATGAATATCCACTGCGTCCTGGATGACTGTGCCATATTCATAGACTTTAATCTTCTTTGTAACCCCAGCAATGGCAAAATAGTCACAATCCCGGTCAAATTCAATACTAAAGGAGAAAAAGAAAAATGTTTTACCTATAAGTCTATTTGTCACATTTACAATAATATTTCAGAGCCTGACATTCTATTAATAAAATAACTTCTGTTGATAGGGATAGAGGATCCACTTGAAATGACTTCAAAGTATGCTGGCTCAAAATTATGTCCCAAATAGGTCATCAAAAACACCAAATTCTAAGTATTAATAATAAAGTTGCAAAGATCTGCACAACTGTACTGACAAAATACTACTGCACTCAAATGCCTGACATATTTTTCAGCTGAGCAACAGTAACAATATTTTAACAAGGCAGGAAAGATTTAATGGTCTAAATAGTTTGGTATATTGTAAATATTTCAAAAATTAACAAATTTAATAAATCCTAGCAATTTTTCTTTCTATCTTATGAAGATTGACAAGAGTTCACAGTACTTAATGTCATTTTAATATATAAATGAGTATATATTAAATAAGTATATATTAAATAAGCTGAACTAATGATGTAATTGGGTGGTAACAAAGGAACAGAATACTCTTAAAAATGGAGTCACTAAATTGTTACTTTACCCAAACAAATATGATCTCCTTGAATTACAAATCCCAAAATATACTCCATAGAACACAAACAATAAGGCAAATCTTGAAATCTCCCTTCTTTTAGTGTTTCTTAGGATATTCACTTTCCTTACTTTCCTTGTAGTGACTTAAAAAAAAAAAGTCCTATATAAGCTACTCAAAACATAGATCTCATTAACTTTTGTAGAACTTAACTTGGAACCACACTAGAACTATTATAAGACGGCTAAAAATACAACTGACTTCATGAAAATGAACGTTGAAATGTATCTATTATTATTATTGTTATTGTTGTTGTTATGCAGGTTGGATGCGGAGTAGTGGCCCTCCTGTTTTCAGCCTCCCAAGCGCTGGGATTACAGGTGTGTACCACCACACTCAGTCTCAGTCACCATCTCAGTGTGCCCTAGGGGTGGGGCCAGCACTTTACACTAGAGATCGAACCGTGGTCCCTGCATCTGCTGAAGAAGGTACTTTAGTCCACTGAGCTATCTGGTCAGCCCTTGAAATGTAACATTATAAACATTACTTCTTAAAATAATTTTAGCATACTTTCTAAAAGCTTACCTATAAGCCTATAATATTCATAAGAATTCTCACCTATAATTAACTATATAGATCAATACTCAAAGTTAGCCAGAGAATAAAATGGTATTCAAAACCAGACAGTCTGATTTGATAGTTGATGCTAATAATCACTATTCTAATCTTCAAAGTTCTTTTGTACAAAGCAAAATGCAAAGTGTAGTGGCTAATGGTTTACTATAAAACAATGTGAATGTGTCCTTTACACCTATGTATGTGCTCCATCACCACAAATGCCCACACAGCGTGCTGCACACATCAAGGATTCACTAAGGGAATATAAATTCAAACACCTACATGACATATATTGATAATTATCAATGATGCATTTTGATATAAAAATTAATGATTAATTAACTTAGAATGGTTACTAAGCTAGTGGTAAAAAATAAAATAAAATAAAAGAACAGGAGAATCAACATGAGTTCGAGGTCAGCTTGGATTCCATAGTGGGTTCAAGACCAGCCTGACCTACACAGCAAGATCCTGTCTCAAATGACAAAGCTTCCTTTAATGACACACTCAGATACTCAGCATATAGCTTTCAATCTGCCATAATTTTATATAAATTTTACAGGATTTTCATTCAGTTAAGTGTTTCTGATGAAAGCACCAATTAGCAAATGTTATTTTCAATATAATATGACTACACAGCAATGCAATATTTACAACAATCTTAATCAAATTATTGCCTCAACTTGATTAACACAGCATAATTATACATATATCAAGTAATCATCTATCCTCAACTTATATTCACAGCTTCCTGTCACTGAAGACATAATACTGTATCTGGTAAATGACAGTTATCAAACCTGAATTCATGTGTTCAACTTACTAGGTTTTGAGTCTGAGACCTCAAATGAGAACCAGTTATCCCTACTTTTCCTCCCCCTTTAAACAAACAGCAATTCAATCAACAAATCAATTCTAATGCACTAGTAAAAGTACGCCATTAGAAAACACTATTCATTTTAACATAAAAAAACTGGATATTAACCAGTTGTTATGTCAAAAACAAAATGTTAGCCTATAATCCCAGTACTCTGGAGGCTGAGGCAGGAAAATCATCTGGAGTTCAAGACTAGCCTAGGATACAAAGTGAGCTCAAGGCCTGAAATGCACAGCAAGACCCTGTCTCAAAAAGACAAAACAAAGTGTTTTTAATATCTACATTTACACATAAATAAAAATGGACATTAATAGTTCAAAGAGCCAGGAGAAAACTGACACATAAATAAAAATGTTATCTAACGGAAGATCTGGGGCCAGCAAGATAGCTCAGTAGACTAAAGCACCAGCTTGGGCAAGCACTGGGACCACAGTTCTGCGTCCCCCGCTCCATATTCCCTGTCAGCTCCACCCCTAGGACAGGCTGAGCAGGCCAGAGTCCAGGTATAGCGGCACATGCCTGTAATCCCAGTGCTAGGGAGGCTGGAAGCAAGAGGATTAACCATGAGTCCAAGCTGTGTAGTAAGATCCTGTAACAATCAAATACATTAAAAAAAAAAAAATCTGATATGATGGCCTAAATAAGTTAAGGCTATTATGTCTTCTTTTGCTACTTTGCTACTTAGAGTAGTGCTCTCCTTATCTCTATTTCCAACAACATAATGAAACTTCAGAAACAGATCATGGAATAATTCATACAAGCACTTAAGTTTTCAGGTAGAGTTTTCCACAGTTAATTTCATGTGAATGGCCTTTTACTTTATAGTACAATATTTTAGCTGCTTTTATTGTTCGGTTCAGTAACACAAATGGAAGTGCAAAAGTTTAACAGTGATTTGTTAAATGGAAACAAAAACAACATAAACAGATTAACTGAATTTATTTGCTTACGCACTTAAAAACGAGAATTATAAGACATCTTGCTAATGTTACAGTTTATTTCTGCCATCTGCTATCTACCAATAGTAATTACTAAAACGATTGGTTTATAAAAATGTAGTTCAATGATAAATTCCATTTCACAGTATTTGTTTCTAATTACAAGGTACACAAATTTCCTTTGAAAAGTACTAGACACTAGATTCACTTTTGTTTTCTTTTTTGTATTTTAGGAAACAGTCTGCAGGGTGTTCAGGGTCTCACTACCAGATCGGACTCAATGATCTGCCTGTTTACAGCCTCCCAAGAGCTGGGATTACAGACTTGCACCACCATGCCCAGTCTCAATCTCTGGCTCAGCTTGCCCCTGCGGCGGGGCTGGCAGAGCAGGCCCAGGGATCGAGAACTCCCAGTCTCTGTACCTGTTTCAGGTGCATTAATCTGCAGATTTACTTCAAATGTGTAGATAAATTGCATTTTTCACTCATACTTGAAAATATTTCAAGTGACAAAATAAACTGACTTATTTCAGTTGATGAAAACAATAGTGCTCGCTTTGGCAGCACATATACTAAAATTGGAACAATACAGAGAAGATTAGCAAGGCCCTTGCACAAGGAAGACACACAAATTCATGAAGCAGTCCTATTTTCGGGGGCAGGCCAGATAGCTCAGGGGACTAAAGTGCCTGCTTGCTTGCTTGCTTAGGCAGAGTGCAGGGACTGGGGTTTGATCCCCAGTGTGCCATGCCAGCCCCTCAGCTGTGAGAAGTTGAGCCAAAGATTGAGACTGGGCGTGGTGGCACAAGCCTGTTAATTCCAGTGCTTGGAAGGCTGAAAACAGGCGGATCACTAGGAGTTCGATCTGGGTAGTGAGACTGTACAGACCCTGCACTAAATACACACACATAAAAAGAATAATTCATCTATAAGAAACTGGTCATGCTCTCTGTCAAACAGGGCCATCAGTCAAGTGATTACAAGAGCAAGTCAAGAGACCTCAGAAGACAGCTGATGAATGCCTGCCTCCAAAACAATGTGGCATATGCAATTCAAAGCCATCAATACACCCAATCAAGTGAATACTTGCAGGGTTCCTACAGTCGTATCTCTTTTCATTACAAAATAGTTATTAACAAAGTGAATTAATATCCCGAACGCTACCATCTAATTTATGAAAAGCAATTATAAAGAGCAGTTATTGAGTTTCATTATTATGGTGACAGCATACCTCAAAAGTAACAAGTAACTATAAAAGAAATGGAATCTAGATTTAGAAACTGAGCATTTTAGTGAAAAGATCTGTAAAGAACAGAAACACAAGTCAATTAATAGTTGGTGTTGTTCAGTACTGTGAGAAAAAGACTAACGTCATTCAACTGACTTTCTTCCCTAAGACTGATATTAATAGTTAAAATTCTCTATATAGTATTTACTATGTCCTGGATGTTTTAAACACCACACATAAACTCTAGGTAAAGAAATCAAGATATAGATGTTCATATGCGCAGTAATACCAGATAACTGAAACAATCTGTTTTGAGCCTACATTTTCAATCATTATGAA
Organism: Octodon degus; assembly: GCF_000260255.1. NCBI lineage: Eukaryota > Metazoa > Chordata > Mammalia > Rodentia > Octodontidae > Octodon > Octodon degus. Next base: position 1,652,760 of record NW_004524593.1, on the reverse strand, counting down.
AAATTGCAATTTTAACAAAAACAATGAGTTCTTTTTAAAGAACAAAGCACAAACAAGAAAAACAGAAAAAAAAAAAAACCATCACTATTTTGTATATAATGATAACAATTCAACATTGTGCAAAAATTATTTTTATTTTTTATTTAGGACAGATTATACAGATCTCAATGAGTAGACAGGACTTGTAGTGATCCTCCTGTTCACAGTCTCCCAAGTACTGGGATTACAGGCACATGCCACCATGCCTAGTCTCAATCACCATCTCAAGTGTGCCCCGGAGGTGGGGCCGGCACAGCAGGCCTGGAGATTAAACTCCAGACCCCTATGTCTGCCTAAGTAGGTGCTTTAATCCACTGAGCTATTTATCTGGCTCTAACATTGTGTAAAAATTAAATAGAAGGGACCGCAGCATTTTGCAAAAGTTATATACAAGGGACTACAAGAGTAAGTTATAACTGGTAGGAAAGATCATACATAGTGTAAGGAAATATCAAATGGTAAGACAAAATGTATATAGCAATTCATAAGGCAACATCCTGAGGCCTGCAAGAACAAAATAATAACATAGGAGTATTCTCAGCCATTAAATATACAGAGGGCCTGTTAGCTGCCAGACAGACACTGAGATGGCTGATAAAACACAAACATACAAAGTCCTCCCTATCAGCAATCTATGCTTTCAGTCTGTGTGCTCTATTAGAGCATTCCTATGCACAAATAAGTATGTAAGAATTCCTATTTTTAATCAAACACAAGGGATGACATTATACGTCCATATTTATACCACACTGTTTCTCCCTTCACCTAGTCACTTCCTTATCATTTCATATCATTATATATTAGGACCACCTCATTTCTTCCAAGTGGTTGCACAGAATAGCATCATATCACTGTACCAAATTAATCAGTCTAATACTTATTGTAGTCTCTTACTATTAACTATTTAAAAAATGCTGCAATAAGTGTCATTTCCCATATATTCCAGAATGCCTTTTAAGTATGTGTATGTATATAGAGATGAAGTGTAATATAAAAAATTATACACATTTTATTGCTTAGCAAAAGCCAAACCTCTCTCGACTTCTACACCACTAATCATTCCAGTTCCTTCCCTATTCTCTTTATCTTCTTATTCTTTTTTTTGCCCTTATGATTACCTTTATTAGTCAACATTCAAAAGTAATTGTGAAAGAAATAAAAATATTTAAATTCATGAAACTAAATTTTATCACTGCCACAATGTGATTTATCTTCTCACTCTAACTGAAACCCAACTGTCCCCTGCAAATGCCTCCACACTGGTTTCTCTGAACTCTGCCTATATATCATATTCAAGTAGAGTTACAAGTGTGGTCAATGTCCTCTTTGCTATATAAAGCTTCTTCCAGACAATTTCCCTTTGAAATGCTCCAGTCTCTGTAAAAGATACTGTTCAATACCTCTCTAGTTATTCCCATGCATTCTTAGAAATTTTAACTTTTGGTGCACTATCACTCTTTCCAACACTACTCCTGTCATAATTCTTAATTATTTCAATGACCATACAGATGATTACTCTAATACCATGACCAATTTCATATCACACTTACAAAGATTTTTCTTTCCGCTTACACTCCACACACAACCATGACCATATTCTAGACATTTTCATTACAACTTCACCACCTCTATAATCTCAATTTAATATTCTGACATAGCATTTTCTCACAAACACTTCCATTCTTTTCAGTGTACTCTGTTCTATGAACCTTTAAAGGCCATCACCTCCTCTATATTCACTTTCTTCTTTACACAAAATATACGGCCAATAATGAGAACTCCCTTACATACAACTCTGTACTCTCACACAGTCAACTCGATTTTTTTCTTACTTCCTTAGCACAATTCTAATCATAAATTTGCCCGCTACTCTACACTTGAACTGCCACAACACAACACTAAGAAAAACACATGACAATGTTCTCTGGTCTTCTGAATTCCTAATCATTACCTGAAATTGGGCACTCAATACTGTCTAGCTTTGTAAGATATTTCCCTTGTCTGTTTATTATTTAACTAGCATAAAACAAAATTTTCGGGCTTTGACCATTGTTCTCCAGCTTCCCCTGATCCTTTATAATTACTCTCAGCAGATTCTACGCTCTATGGATTATTGAAAATATCCAAAGTATAAGAAGATCACTTCCAAAGGATCCTACCACCATATCTGTATTTACCAGCATTTCTTTCAATATACTTCCACTACTTCTCTTGTCACTCCAGCTGAATGATTTCTGTTTCAGGACTGGACTAAAATGTTGACTTGTTTGTACATTCCATCCTTGTTTGCCTTACTTTATGAATTAATTCTCTTCCTCTCTCCTGAATGAGCTTTTCCATTTATTGTAGACCTTTCCCATAACATCTCTTTTAAATTAAGTACAAAATAAATGAAAATATCTCTTACAATTCTATTTCTATCTACTTACCACTCATTTACTTTTAATGAAAAAAAGGGATTCAAACTCAGGACTTTTGTGTTTGCCAGACAGGCGCTTAAGCCACTGAGCTATATACCCCAGCATCTCATTTAATATTCTAATAGCACAACTTTGCCCCCAAAAAACTTACAAAAATGATGAAAAACTATGCTATGAACTCTGTCCACACTCATTCCAACTGACTCCAACTGACATTTTCTCCTAAGTTATTGGAATCTAGCTTTTACATCTACCACTGAAAACAGTTATAAAATATAAACGTCAAGAATAACATCACTGGGGCTGGTGAGATGGCTCAGTGGTCTAAAGCACCTACTTAGAACAAGCTTAGCAAAGCACAGGGACCGCGGTTCAATCCCCCAGCACCACATGCCAGCCAGCCCCGCCCCCTGGTGGGCTGAGCTGGCCACACACACATAAATAAATAAATAAATAAATAAATTTTAAAAAAAGAATAACATCACTATGAATCATCTTCCTTGAATATAAACATTAATGACTTCATCCCCAAAGACAGGTAATTTTTCTACTTCATTTAGCAGCTAGATTGTTCCTACTTTAGCCATTCATTTTTACTTTCACACTTAAATATCACATTTGTACACTCCACCTCCTTTTCACCGACATGAACATCTCATGGTTTTAAATCTATACACTGATGACCCTCATGTGTTTGTCTTCTACCTCCATCGCCCTCTACACCAAAACTGCCTGCCTACTTGACACCTCCAACTTTAATCAGGCATCTGTCCTGAGTTTCTAAATGCCACACCAAACCCTTCTGTCATCTTGTAAATTAACCACATCTCTCTCATTAACTAATTTCTACAGTAATCTAAATACTCCTCACTGACTTCTTACTTCATTGGAGAAACTGTATCAAAATACTTTAAACTGATAATCATAAAACACAGAAATCTGGGCCAGCAAGATAGCTGAGCAGACTAAGCATCTGCTTAGCCAAGCACAGTAACCTGGGTTCAATCCCCAGCACCACATGCCGAGCCAGCCACCGATTCAGGTGTGGTGGTGCAGTGCTGGGGAGGCTGAAAACAGGAGGATCACTAGGAGTCAGAGCTGTGTAGTGAGACCCTGTACCAAATATATTTTTTTAAAAATATAAAAAAAAAAAAAAAAAAAAAAAACACTGAAATCTATTTCTCAGTTCTAGGGGCTAGAAATCTTAGGATTAAGGTCTAGATTTGCTATCCACTTAAAGGTCCACTTCCTGACTCATGTAAGGTCATAAATGGCAGAAAGGGAGAGGGAATTCCCTCAGGCCTCTATTTTAGGACACTAATTCCATCTGAGAGACCTTCATGACCTAATTAGTCCCAAATACCAAGCCCAATGTATGCACACCTGCCAAATACCCTCATACAGAAGATTAGGGTTCTACATATGAAGTGGGGGCTGGAGGAGCAACACCAAAGTTCAGACCATAACAAGGTAACTCTGTTATCATTTTCATTGAAGGCATCATATTTTTTGCCTGTATTAGTATCTCTGCTTCCATATTTAATCTCTAACAGTTCTACAATCCATTCTTAACACAAGAAAAAAATACCTTTCCACTGATTAAAAGTACTGTGATACCTTCAGACATAACTTCATGGAAAAAACGCCAAGTGATTATAAAATGACACATGCCTCCCCTCATTCAAAGGTTATTCTCCTTGGTAAACCTAAGATACAACAAACCTATCTCACCTCAGGGACACAGCACATGACAGCTATGTGACACATATGACACATATGCAGTACTCTGTCAGTATGCACATGGCATATTCCCTCTCTTAATTCAGATATTATCTCAAAGTTAAGATTCTTGCTCTTCTCCTTCCCAGCATTACATTTTTATTTTTTCTATAGAATTTAAAAATATTCTTATATTCTGGGCTGGAGAGATAGCTCAGTCCCTGCCTGGCAAGTGCAGGATCCTGAGTTCAATACCTAGTACCACACACACACACACACACACACACACACACACACACA
>NW_004524593.1:1641705-1648182 GCF_000260255.1 Octodon degus | reverse complement strand
TTTTTTTTTTTGCATTACTCATTAGTGTTAATCTAAAACCATTAGGCAATTAAGAAATTTTTCTCTATAGGCCACCAATTTCTATACCTTGTTGCAAATCTAATAGCTTAAAACTGTAAACAAATGCTGCCACCTTGTGGACTCACAGGTATGGTAAGAACCCTAAGAGGAATTTCTGGTTCAGTTTCTTGGCCCTTGACTAAGATCAAGTGTAGCTTTTATATGAGATCCTCATGATGCAATAAATGTCAATGTGAGATACATTTAATGCAATTCTACAGTAAGAATAATTATTTCTATGATGTAATACACCAAATTTAATATTATCTATCTTCTCATTTTTATCCTTTTCCTGAAAGAAATCATTAATTTCCTATGCTAAGAATTAAAAACTTAAACAAAAAAAGGCGATACAAGAATTATTAAAGTGTTTGCCATTTTAAAAAAAAAGAATTAAAAACTTAAACTTTATTATCAATATTTTGAACATCAATGCAGATAATCACCAGGGATGTGAAAACTTAGAGGCACTGTCGTTTTTGGCTGTATCATCTTCCCTTTTACTTACTGGATTTCTTATGTACTGCCTAACAAACTTCAAGCTTTCACAGCCCTGGTAATGAAATGTTAATTCAATATAACTGAGAGAAAACAATGGACATTAACACGCAAGATGGACCAATTAAAGGTACCTTAATATGTTTTCATTTTAACTGAAATATTTTATTTTTTGTTTTTTGTTTTTGTTTTTGTTTTTTGAGGTACTGGGGGTTGAACTCAGGCCCTTGCACTTGCCAGGCAAGCACTTATTCTACTAAGCTATCTCCCCAGCCCTGAAACACCTTATTGTAACTAACCTTACTGTGAATTATGATATTCCCACTCTAAAATTTCAACTAGGCTTGCTAAGGATAGTAAATTCTACTTCAGAATTTCTAGTGCTTTGACATAAATGTCTTGCTATGGTCAAAATTTACTAATAATTTTTTAAACTCCTGATTATGTTAAAATGGCTTTCAGATATGACAAAGAATGAGGCTTATACCTAAAAGAGACTTGACAGAAACATCCCCTTTCATATAAGTAGACATACTGTTTTTACAATATGACATTGAGAAGTTTTAATATGGGGCTAAGGTAATAGCGTGGAAGTTTAAGAGCCTGCCTGGCAAGCGCAAGGACCCAGGTTCGATCCCCAGTACCACAAGTCATATGGGCCTGAAACTGGGCATGGTGGTGTACATCTGTAATTCCAGAACTGGGAAGGCTGAGACAGGAAAATCACTACAAGGTGAGTTGCACAGATAGAGAGACCCTGTATCAAATGAGAAAATAAAAATATTTTTAAAAAATAATTTTTTTTTTAAACAGAAGTTTTAATCTCAGGGGGTTTTTTGCTTTCTCTCATCAAAATACCAGGTCCTTCACACAGAGCTACTATATCCTTAGCCTCACTAAAATGCCCAGGCTGGACTCAAACTTGTGATTCTCTTACCTCATCTTCCCAGAGCACTGAGATTATAGGTGTGTGCCACCACGCTCAGCTTTTTGTTTTAATTGAAGAGGAAAATAAAAGATGAACTCACAATGGTAAAGGACATTAATCAACATTAAAGAGAGCTACTATTTATGGTACATCTTACCTTGGGTTTAATCATACTGACAGAAATATAGACAAGAATCTATATGTTCCTATTATAAACAACTACTGGTAATAATTCTTGCCATTTCACTTTCCAACTACATTATCTGAAGTCTTAATCAATGTTATACATACTTAAAAGCAGTTAAAATTTAAGTAATGTTACTTTGCTACTCCAAGTGAAAATGTTTCATACTATTTATAGTAAAGGCACTAAAATAAAGACTGTGAGCTTTCCTGATTAAAGTACCATGCCTAGCCTCCTTAGTATTACACTTACCCTTAAGCCCACACTGGGTGGACAATGAATTCTGCTAAGTGAGTTAAACAGTTTAACAGAAAAAAATGTATATTTTTACATTTTACTTTAATCCAGTGCTTTAGCACACTGCCAAAATAAAAACAAACAAATGTATATGATTTTTTTGTCTCATTCATTATTGAGCTAATGCATTCCAAACTTTCCCACAATATTCTCTCTAGCTATAGGCTTAGATTTCAAGATTTACCTTCATATAGTTTTTTTTTTTTTTTTTTTTTTTTTTTTTGGTACTATAGCACAGGGTCTTACTATGTAGAATGGACTCATAGCAATCCTCCGGTGTTCAGCCTCCCAGGAGCTGGGATTGCAGGTGTGCCACCATACCCAGTTTCAATAGCCCTCTCAGTACGCCCAGGGGGCGGGGCTGGCACAGCACACCTGGGATTGAACCTCAGTCCCTACGTGTGCCTAAGCAGCTGCTTTAATCTGCTGAGCTATTTCGCTGGTCCTTATCTTCATATACTTAAAATAAAAATTTTGGTTGTACAAATGAAAAGTGTGCAAGGTTTTAGTAATGTTATTATAAAACTCACAATTGCCAGTGTTAAGAGTAAAATTTAGTGATACACCCAACCAAAAAAATAAAAGAAACTGAACTTACTACATTTTTGATCTGCTTTAAAATTAACTTTAGATCCATTTATTCTAGAAAGTTTGAATATGAGCTAATAATCGATACCATGGAATCACTGCTAACTGTTGACATGGGACTTAATTCTATAAATTCACAACGTTTGTTTTTGTTTTTCTTTTTTTAAAATCCAGATTCTTAAGTTTGTGGGATAAAAGAATAGAACATCTGTGATTTCTCTTAAAATACTACAGTAAAGAAAATAACATAAAGGTCAAATGAGGTAACATAATAGTCTTAATCACCACTGAATCTAAGTGATGATTATATGAAGTACCCTATTACTTCTATTCTTACATTAGCAATTTTCGTCAAAACTATTAAAAGAATGATGCTCAAAATGATGTTGAAGGGCTAGACACAATGATAGAGCCCTGGAGTCCCAGAGACTTGGGAGACCAATGCAGGAGAACTGAAAATCTTAGGAATTTAAGCGAGAACCTGTTCCAAGATAAAATAAAATGTATATATAGTTCAGAACTCCCTGGATTCAATCTCCAATACCACCTCCTCCAAATCAGTAATAAAACATCAACATATTGATACCTACTTCAAAATATCAAGCTCTACTTGAAAATCGAAAAAAATTTTATCTAATCTTAGGAAACAAAAACAAAAATTTAAAATAGTTTAAACTGGACATACACATGTCTGTAATTCTAGCAGCACTCAAGAGGCTAAGGCAGGAGCATCACCATGAATTCGACACCAGCCTGAATTACAGTCAGGCACTCTATGTCAGGAAAAACTACATAAAAGAAAAAAGAAAAAAAATTCAAAATAAATCTAAAAAGTAGGAAGTATTTTAAACTGAATGAAAACTGTGAAGTCACATCAATATGTGTCTGATGTATCTAATGGCTGACTCAATGCTCAGAGGCAGAAATTTATACTTTATGATCTCTACAGTAGGAAAAAACTGGTACCAACCCAATGAGCTCAGTTTCTATGTTAAACAGCAAATAAGGACTAAAGAAAGCATAAAACTGAAAGAAGCAGAAGAAATAGAGATGGAAATATAAAACATCAAAGTCAAGAACAGGCTGAATGCAAATGACAAACTAAGACTATTTAGGAAAAAATAAAGAAATCAGGAATATCATCCTAGAACCTAAATATATTAAAAGATAAGGAAATCTGAAGAACTATTCCAATTCAACAATTCAGAAGACAACAAAATTCTTCACAGACACAAATTAATAAAATCATTTAATGCATAAGAAATAGATCATCCTAAAAATCCTAAATCTCTTAAAGTAGCTGAATTTGTCATTAGAATCTTCCTTGCAATGCTCTACTGGGAAGTACAACAAAATATTAAAGGAAGAAAGTTATTGAAAAGCAGCAAACATTTATGGGGAACAATCTAACATGAAAACAAGATATAGATACTACAAGAAAACTTCGATCGTATGAATGGATACTATTAATGATCTCATCTTAGTGATGAAATTTAGGACTTTGGAGGTTTATAAGATTCTTAACACCACACTATTAAAAAAAAATGGAAGGCAACTTAGCTTCAAAATGCAGGCTTCTAATAAGATGGTTCTCAAATTCAACTACATTTTAGGTATTTTTATGAATGAAAATAGCAAGGAGTGTTCTTAGGACTTACCTAGAAACTATGCTGGAGCCATTATACAGATCACTAGCATATGACAGTGTGGCCAAAGGTCGTACTGAATTATATCGAGTAAATCTGGACAAGCATTCCTGAAATTCATCCAACTGACTTGCAGTTCGACTGTCATCTACAGGAAGAACACACACATAAAAAGAATTGTACTACGCAGTAAGCAAAGACCAATATTCATGAAATGAAATTTAACTTGTAAGTACAAAAACATTATTTCAAAAGATATTAGACAAGACTAATATGTCCAGATTAGCTAAAGTTTTTATTTTAATAAAAATGCCTGGCTAGTATTTAAATGGTTTCCCTTACTTTCAACATCAGTAAGAATATAATGAAATTTGCATTTTTTTGTAAAACTTTCTTAGAAAAATAAAAGAACACTAATAGAAGTTAAATCATTTATAAACAAAAATCTCTTATTAAAGACTAGTAGGAAGAGGAGTGTATGTGACGATGGTATTCGTTACTTAAAGGAACATATTACAGGGATATAGAGCTATGTCTATGTTTACTGTTCAAAAAAATAGTGGGGGCATATTTTAGAGAAAAATAAGGTTCTAGATGATATGTGGTATTATATGCCTATAACCCCAGGACCCAAGAGGCTAAGGCAGGAGGGTCATTTTGAATCTAAAGGCACCATGGGGTACATAGAGAGATCCTGTCTCAAAACTCACACACACACACACACAAAATTCACACATCATTTTTCTTTTCATAATGCTTTGAAGTGTCTCGAATCTTATTAACAGAAGGAAATTTAAAAAGTAACATAAATGACTGATTCTCAGAAATGAATGTTTGAAGTAGCTCCTATTTATGTCAAAGAGCACCTCAAAACAAGAAAAAAAAAAAGATGGACTTAACATTTTCCTTCCCAAAGAATTAAAAAAAAAAAAAAACCCAGCATGCAACTTTTTTTTTTTAATGTATTTAGTACAGGGTCTACAGGGTCTCACTATACAGATCAGACTCGTAGTGATCCTCCTGTAATCTTTCCAAGCACTATGATGACAGGTGTGCACCACCATGTCCAGTCTCAATTACTGTCTCAGCATGCCCTGGGGGCGGGGCAGGGTGGGGCACAGCAAAGGCATGCTGGGGCTTGAAGCCCAGTCTTGCCCAAGCCTAAACAAGCACTTTAGTCCACTGAGCTATCTGGCCGGCCCTTGCAACTGTTTTCTCTATTTAGCTTTGCATTTAAATTCTAAAAAAGAGAGTTAGGAGACAGCTCAGTGGAATAAGGTACAAGGTCCTGAGTTCATTTCCTGGCACCGCAAAAAATAAATAAATAAATAAAATTTGAAAGAATTGTGTTCTAACAATGTCTTCATAGTGTTTTCATTATTCTAAGCGTATCCACATATAGTATTTTGGGTGTTTTTGTTTTTGTTTTTGGCAGAACCAGGGATTGAACTCAGGCCCTTGTGCTTGCCAGGGAAGCGCTTAATCTACTGAGCCATCTCCCCGGCCCCACATACAGTTTCATCAATGTGAACTTTCTCGATTTCTTTCTTAAATGCCTACCCAGAAGGTAACAGTCACCATAATGAAACTGAGAAGAAAAACCATTAAATTGAAAGAATTATATGATGTTATGATGAAAGTATTTATCTGGATTATTAAATTATATTGAAAATGTACTGGCATGAAGAAATTTATACAACAATTATTTTAAAAATCCAAAGCTTTTGTCCCTAACATCTTATGAATTTTAAAGATATAAACAGTAAGCAAATTCAGGCCATATTACGAGTCCAGGGGCCGGAGATATAGCTCAGTAGAATAAGCGCTTGCCTGGCAAGTGCATGGGCCTGATTTCAATCCCTAGTTCCACCAAGAAAAAATCCCAAAAAAACTCATTATGAAGAGTCCAAATTGGCAGTGCTTCCATTCTAAAAACAGCAAAAAGAATAACCAAATTAGCATGCAGTAGTAATAATACTGAGATAAAAATGTTTCTTAGGAAATTAAGCAAATTATAAGTAAAATATGATTGATAAAAAAGGGAGAAAAAATCCAACACCCAAACTACTGACTGAACTTCAGAGTGATGTGATTGCTATAGTTAACTGACTCTTTTTATGTATAATCCTATTAACTTGAGCTTTTAATGTAATTTAAACACTGGAAAGACAATTTATTCATTTAGAAACTGTTCTAATGTTATTCATGTTTTGACTTCAGTTTCTGCACACATAATCAAGGTTGTATATTCCGCTAAAGATAGTTCTTTGCAAGTA
>NW_004524593.1:1638281-1641605 GCF_000260255.1 Octodon degus | reverse complement strand
CACACACACACACACACACAAAATAAATAAATAAATAAAATAAAAAATAAAAAAATCAGCCTAAAAATATTCTTGTATTTTATATATTCTTTTAATACTTCGCTAGTTTCACTTTTCCACACAGATATTCAATCCATATGAAATTTTATTTACAAATAAGAGGACAGTCATATAAATGTTTATCTTTTAAGATAATTACCTAGGCATCCCATTTTCCCCATTTATCCAAACTCAGGCAAAGGATGAAACTGGCTCCCAGAATTTAGTCTGCTGACCATTACACTGAATTAATGGCCATACTTGAGTCTCTGTTACAGGCACTAAATGGAAGTCAACTTGTACAGTCTCTGTGCATTTTTATTAATAATTTTTATCAGGTGGTTCATTTTGTTTTACCCATAAAGCCACAAGAGCTGGCTTTAAAACAACTGCTTAAGGGTGGCCAGATAGCCCAGCAGACTAAAGCACCTGTTTAAGCAGATGCAGGGGCCTGGGTTTGATCACCAGATCCCCAGTGTGCAGTGCTGGCCCCCGCGCCGGGGCACGCCAAGAGGGTGACTGAGACAGCGTGGTAGCACACACCTGTAATCCCAGAGCTTGGGAGGCTGAAAACAGAAGAATCACTATGAGTCCAATCTGTGTAGTGAGACCTTGTACTAACTACATTAAAATGAAAACAAAAAACAAAAACAATTGCAAAGAAGTTGACTTTCTTCTTTCCTCTGGCTATCAGTGAAAAACTAGAATACACGACACAAAAGACTACAATGAATGTCAGTGTTTACAATGGTAAAATGTCTTTGTTCTCAGCGTACTTAAAATTAAACCTGCATCTTGAGGCCCTTAAGAATCACTATATTGATTACTAACTTTCACTTATTAAAATTTAGAGAAGTCACAGTTTATATTCACTTCATTTAGCAGTAGGTTCTTCATCTATCTTTTTTTTTTTTTGTTTTTTTTTTGCGGAACTCAGATCCTTGCATATAAGCTTTAATTCAGTACTTTTGAAACTGGAACAGAAAATACATCTGATTTCACAGTCACATACTCTATTTACAGAGTGGTTAGGGAATCACCACTAAATTCTTCATGTCACTGCTATGATGATTCATTACGAAGTAATAAAACTATGATATAAGAACTATTTCATGCTACTGGAGAGAATAAAAAACTACAGGAAAAATTTCATCATGAATTATTTTAGAATTGTGTCCCCAAAATATCAGTTAACAAGGTACTTAATGTGAAATTCATTTCATGTTTACCCAAAGGGACAAGTTCTCAAAACTACTGAAGTGGAAAGAAAAAAACATGATTGAGACAGTTAATTTTGACCATCAAACTGACTGCCTAACACAAGATGTCTCAGACATTAGTAAAGCACACTCTTGTTCTAAAATGCATATAAAAACCATAAAGAGGATAAAGGACTTACCTGTTTCAAAGCTTTTAACAGTATGGTACAAATTTATGAGCAGACATATACATGCTACATACCAACATGTGACTCTAAAATGGGCTGTAGTCCCACTAGATTATTCAACCTAGAGAAATCATTCACTTCTTTCTTTTTTTTTTTTTAATATTTATTTGTTTATTTATTTTGTGTGTGGCCAGCTCAGCCCACCAGGGGGCGGGCGGGCTGGCATGTGGTGCTGGGGGATTGAACCCAGGTCCCTGTGCTTTGCTTGGCTTAGCTTATTCTAAGTAGGTGCTTTAGACCACTGAACCATCTCACCAGCCCCCATTCACTTCTTTCGATCATGTAAGTATACTCTATAATGAATGTTTTTCTCAGAACATATCCCTCTTTATAGATGCATAATTTGAAATCAACACAACAGAGAGTTAGTATGATTCATATGTGTGATTATGTGATTAACATAGTTTAAACAAAGACATCAAAATGAAAAAAGGTTATCTTTTGAATAATGTATGGAACAGGTAGATACCCATGGGGGGGGCGCGCATGGCGGGATGTGAACCTCCAATTTTTACCTCACAAACTGAGCAAAGCTGAACTGGAAATATAGACCCAAACTTAAAATTTAAAACTATTGAAATTAGGAAAGAAGGCATAGAAGAAAAATGTTTAACTTGGAGGAGCCAAACACTTCTACAGGTCAGAAAACAAGCAGAAACTGATTAAGTTAAGATTGATCAAAATTAAATACTTGTGTTCTTTCAAAGACACTATTAAGTAATTCAAAAGGAGTCACAAACTCGAAGAAAATGGTAACAAACATGTACTGAAAAAAATATATCTAGAACGAAGAATTCTCTTAACTAAATACAACAACATCTGATATTTTAATTATCCACAAAATACATTTGGATAGATAATCAGAAAGATATACAAATGTCCACTGGCAACCACTAGTGTTAAAGGCAGAACACAGAAAAATAACAAGGCTGATATTTAAATAACTGATCCAATAAAAATGATAATGCCAAGAATTACTGAGAAACTGTAATAATTAGAATTGTAAACTGCAATAAACCCATTTTGAAAAATAGTTGAGCAGTTTCTTAAAAGTAATAAACACACCTACCCTAACTACATAACTCTGAAAAGAAAAATATAAACATGATAGGCCAAAATGAATATTCAAAATTAATGATTTATAAATTATACAATTGTTGTAAAATGTAATGGTATTCATAAAAACTAAACGAGCTGGTAATACAGCTAATTTTAGGAATACATCTCAAAAACATGGTGAACCAAATAAGCTAGACACAAAAAAGGTGTTTCTTAAATAAAAATTAAATTATGTAAATATCACTGCAAATTAACTTTTCACACAAAGATCAAAGCATGGGGTTTTGCAACTTCTATCAGTCACCTATGATTGCAGGCAAGGAAGAAGGGAAAAGGAGAGAAACCTTTCAAAGATTCCATTTTCAAAAACCCATTCAACAGAAAACAGTGAAATTGTTTCTGCTCAAATTCTTGTTGCTTGAATTTCTCTAAGTAAAACATGAGTTGCATGAAAAACTTAAAAACAATATTCTTTGGCACAAATGTATTAATACAACTGAGAATCAGGGGCGGCCAAACAGCTCAGTAGATTAAAGTGCCTAGAAGCAAGCCCAGGGGCTGGGGTTCGATCCCCAGGCCTGTCGTGCCAGCCCCACCACTGGGACACGCTGAGACTGGGATGGAGACTGGGCATGGGCCTATAATCCCAGCACTAGGGCGACTGTAAACAGGAGAATAACTATGAGTCTGATCTAGTAGAGAGACCTTGAACACCCTGTAGACCCTTCCCTAAAATACAGAAAGAAAGAAAGAAAGAAAGAAAGAAAGAAAGAAAGAAA
>NW_004524593.1:1626080-1628799 GCF_000260255.1 Octodon degus | reverse complement strand
CACACACACACACACACACACACACACACACACACACTAAATAAATGTTAAAAAAAATTTTTTTTTAAAAAATATCTGAAAGTACAGCAATCATTGTTCACTTATCTACTTACACAAAAGAAAGATTTTGTTTGGTTAGTTTTTATGATCAGCATCCACATATGTCTGCTGGGATATCAACTCTAATGAAGCGTTTTGATTGTCTCTTTACTTTCTCTGAATGCTTTATAACTTATACTTCTTTCCACTTGGGAGGGTCTGGTAGATTTGTGGAGTCTCATTTGAAAATACACAAAGGACAACCATTTTCTTACTGATCTCACTATGTGGAAGTAAAAATTTTCTCTTTATTGTCAAAGGAACTGAAAAGGTACATGATATTCAAGCAATATGATACTACAGCACATGTGCAACTCGGATAAAATAAGCAAGATTCCTAGAAACTAACGACATGTTTTAAATGTAATATGGCTATGACCACATAAATTAAATCTATCTTCCTAGTTTTAACTTATTCACCCTCCTGTAATGCAATCTCTAATCACATTAAGTTGTCAGAGGACTCTACTATTCTAAGCATGCCTAGGATGCTCATGATGTAGCAACTATTAATGTCACCCACCCCAAGATCTTTTTAAAAAGAAGTCTTTCACTCTGTCTATTGTATTTTAACATTAAAACAAAATAACATTTAAAAAACTTAAAAATGCCTGTCAGACAGTATGCAAGTCTCATCATCTTCAAATTAACTTTTCCTGCTTATAGACAATCACAGACACTCAGTGACTCAACCTCCAGGCAATAAATGCCACCTTTACATCTACAGAAAGTTGTTTATCACTAACCTTAAACATGCCTGCCAAGTAACTATTGCCCCTCCTCTTAACTTGCAAGGAAAAATGCTATCTAAATCTAACATAAGTTTTCCTCTACCATCAATCTGGAGACAAATTTGTCCAAAAGTATGAATATAAGACATCCATTCAACCAAGGCTAAGTTGTCAACATTCAGTAAAATACAAAAGGATTTTTCCTTTGTTGGTTTTCAGTTAGAGCAGGTGTACTAGCAATGATAATCAACTGAGCATGCATAACGTACCAAACATTCTGGTCTATATTTGTCACCTAGAACCTTTTGGTATTAATATTCTTACCTTACGATAAGCAAAAATGCTGAGCAATGGGCTCGGGAAATAGCTCAGTGGCCTAAGCACCAGCCAGGCAAGTACAAGGTCCTGAGTTCTATCCCCAGTACCGGGGGGAAAAAAAAAAGCCAAATCTTTGGGCGCAGGGGAGATGGCTTAGCAGAATAAGCGCTTCCCTGGCAAGCACAAGGGCCTGAGTTCAATCCTCGGTTCCAAAAAAAGCTAAACAAGGTTAAAGAACAGAAAGCTTTATTACTTCCCCAAAGCAATAAAAAGACTGTACTGCTGTCATGTATATGTCTTCCCATGTGTTACTTCCATTAAACTGAACATGCTTCCAAGCGTTTTTTGTCACCTAACTCATACTAGCCTGGGCCAAACTCCCTCCAAACTCCCTACCCTGTCCTTCTTTCCCTGAACATCATCTCATTCTCAACAGGTCTGAAACACTCATTCATATTCTATCTATCTATCTACCTATCTATCTATCTATCTATACACATACACACACACACACACACACACACACACACACACACACATATATAGTTATACTGTTTCCATAATTTTTATATGTTTAATATGGTGACTTTTCCCACTAAATGACAATAAGAACCTTCAGCTTTTAATTCTTTTTTTTTCTGTGGAATTGGGGATTGAACTCAGGCCTTTGCACGTCCCAGACAACTGCTTATTCTACTGAGCTTTCTACCTAGTCCTAGCTTTTAATTCTTAATACCAAGGACAATGTCTAGAACTTAATGATGAATGAATAGCAGGCAACTAAAAAGATCTTGTATTTGCTAGCTATGCTACCATGGATAATTTTCTAACCTTACTTTGCTTGCTACAAATCAAGATTAAAAATTCCATAACAGAGAACGAAAATTGTGGAAAATAATATTCTCTGTAAACTTTAAACACCTTCACAGTGCTCTGACTATATAAAAAATATACACCTTTCTTTATACTAGGATTCTCCACAAGTCTACCATAAAAACCTAGAATGTGACCTAAAATATGAATTTGAGATATTTGCAGAGTGATCCTAAACATGTACCTGAGATACGAGACATCCTTGTAGAAAAATAGCATTGCTCTAAGTCTTCAAAATGAGCAGTGAGTCGTTTCCGCCTCGATGCTAACGTGCTGTTATACCATGGCTGTTTCTTCGTCTGAGGTGATAAAAGAGAACAAACCTTATTCTTGCTTTATACAGACGTCAAATGCTTATAAATGGTAGAAAAGTAGTTCTTGGAGCAAATTTTCTTTTTAAAATTAAAGTAAAAAAAATTCACAGAAAAGAATGATTTTTAAAATAAGCTGATTTTTAAAATAACCAGTTTCAAATGCCTAAAATAAGAAATGTTTCAAATATGCAAATTAATAATTACATTACAAGATGGAGAATTTTAATATTCAGAAGATATTAGAAAGACATTATCGGGGCTGGTGAGATGGCTCAGTGGTCTAAAGCACCTAATTAGAACTTAGCAAACACAGGGACCACGGTTCAATCCCCCAGCACCACATGCCAGCCAGCCCTGCCCCCTGGTGGGCTGAGCTGCCCCCCC
>NW_004524593.1:1622322-1625980 GCF_000260255.1 Octodon degus | reverse complement strand
AATCACTGGTGATGGAAAAGCATCCCAGTTTCAAGATTAGCATGATACAGTTAAGTCTCCATACAGCAATCCTTTGTCCTACTTCAGAGCACTTGCCAGCACTGCTTGATTAAAAATAAACAAATAAATAAAACTTTAAGATCCAAACAGGTTCTGTGGCTGAATAAAACAGAAATCTGTTATGATATATAAGAAATGTAGCTATTATTCAGCCAATGATGGTGTACCAGCTACACAACAAATGGAGCAACAGGTTATTACTGTTAACTAATGTGAAGCAGTTACAAGTAGATCAGAAAATACAGTATAAGCCATTTCTAGAGACTAAACAAATCTAGGTCAAGATTCAGCAAATTGTTTCTTTTAAAAGGCCAGAAGTTTTGCAATTATTTAATTAAACTTTGCAAATCCAAAGCAATTGTGTGAAAGCTACAATAGACAATAAGGAAAGGCATAACCATATCTGTGGCTGCAATAAAACTTGGAGATTGAAATCTGAATCTACTAAAAATTCTATGCCATTTGCTACCAGTTACATTATTATAATCATATGTGATTTTTTCAAAGTTTCAACCATTTAAATGTTAAATCAATTTTTAGTTCGAAGGTCACTGAAAATAGGTGAGGGTCAAATCTGGCCTAGGGTACACACAGTAGTTTGTTTTGTTTTGTTTTGTTTTGTTTTGTTTTGTTTTGTTTTGTTTTGTTTTGTTTTGTTTTAAGAGATTGTTTCCCTATGTAGCCCAGGCTGATCTCAAATGTGCGCTAATCTCCTATTTCAGCCTCCCAAGTGCTGGGAGTACAAGTGTGCATCACTATACCTGGCATGGTCATAGCTGCTAAATCCTGTACTAGAAAAAAATGCCACTGATTTTCTCATTCAAAATGTTCCCATTTTTATGAATCAAACCAATGTACAGTTTGAAACTTATAATTCCCAATGATTTAAAAATAGTTACAAAATTACATATATTTTCCACATTTCATTTATACAATTATTTGGGATGAAGGAAAAGAGAAAAAGAAGGAACGGAAAAAAAATATATGTATATATACACAGGACAGCTTGGATAATTGTACTGCTGATTTCTACTGGTCTACTGAAAGGAATAGTTCATGCTTAATTTTTTTTCTCTTAAAGAATTTGAAGACAACAATATGTAATATAATAACCACTGCTGAATTCCTATCATCTTGTTTAGTGAAATTCTGTATCATTTCCAGTATTTTTTTATTTTTTAAAATTCTCTTTTAAAAAAATAGATTATCAAAATTATTTTAGAAACCTAATGGGTTACAACAGGAATATCTGAGATCTATTTGTATACTTCTCAAAAATTTTACTTTAGTAAATGTTCGAACTAAATTTTGAACTCATGAGTATAATGTATCAAACACAGTAACATTACTTACCTCCTTTGTATGATACAATGAATAGCCTCGGCAATATTAGTTATTATGCTCTATTACAACTCAATGATATCTGTGTCTACTAAGATATATCAATCTTTCTGACTTCATATTAAATGAACATATACTCCTTTACTTTCTGGGCTTCTATTTGCAGTTTTATAGTCTCTTTTTCTCTGACAAACTGAGACCCACCAGTTTTTCCTGGTATCTCTGTACCTATTATTACAACCTTTCTCCACTTTATAACTTAAAAGTGATACAAACCGGAAACTAAGATTGTAGAAGTATACATGGAATCAGTCAATAGGCTGACATAACGCAACAAGCTAATAAGTGAGCTTTAGTTATTAATTTAATGGCATACAATAAATACATTCTGAAGCCCTTTTATTTTCCATGTAAGCTTTCTTTTTTTTTTTGGGGGGGGGGTATTTTACAAGGGTCTGCAGGGTGTTCAGGGTCTCACTACTACATCAGACTCATAGTAATTTGCCTGTTTACAGCCTCCCATGAGCTGGGATTACAGGCACACATCACCATGCCCAGTCTATTTCCATGTAAACTTAGTGTTTGTATTTTTTTAGATAAGACTGCCAGAGATTTAATTCTGTACAGGTAAAGTGTTAGCACAGTGAGGAACTTTCTACTGAGAACAGTAGGTGGAGGAATTAATTCAGATAAAAGGGAAAAAAATTTAAAGCATACATGTGGACAACTAATCTTGGAGTAAAGTTCTATCTTATCTAAAACGTTTTACACATCTCAAAATGCCTAATGGGAGAAATATACAGGAAATTACTATATCTATAGCAATGATAATGAATAGATGCTCTATCAAATACTCCACTAGCAAGTCTCTACTGTTAGTTAACCCATATGCTTGTCTTCCAGTGATTCGCCACCCCATAGGGGAGTGTAAAGTCCCATTCCTTTACCTTATCAATTCTACTTAAACTTATGCTATTTTGTCCTAATGGTATAAAGTCTCCATGTTTAACGATTGAGGGCAGGGGTTCTTTTATGAAACCTCTCACTTAAGTCACATAAAACTGTTAACATTAAACTTTCATGCCCTTTTTCCATCAATTTTTTTGTCAGTTTATTTCACAGGCCTAGTTACTGAACTCATGAAGTTAGAGGAAAAGCATTCTTCTTCTTGGCAAAGAAAAATCATACTATTATCAGGTGGGGCCTGAGGGTCCCAAGGCTGAAATAAGGAACATAATCCACACTTTTAATATAAGTCTCAGGGGCCTGCCCCTTAGCTCAGTTCTTTAAGTGGCTGCTTCAACAAAGCAGTCAGGCTCAGGTTGCTGTGGTTCCATCCCCACAACTCAAGCCAGCCAAACCTGCCCTGAAGGCATTCAGAGCTGAAAGAAAGAAAGAAAGAAAGAAAGAAAGAAAGAAAGAAAGAAAGAAAGAAAGAAAGAAAGAAAGAAAGAAGAAAGAAAGACAGTCAGTCTGGAAGTTTATTGCTTTGTGTCATGGGAAAAGAATTTTCAGTAAGTATTAGTAAAGGAGACATGAGAGTGTTTATTATAGATAGAGTTACAGAATGTTCAGATAAATGAAGCAAAATATTGTCCAGTTATGAACAGAAGATCTTTGTGTTTGGTGTGCTAAAAATCTGTGGAATTTCATGGTCTTTATCTAGCAGGTGGGATAGAAAGGTCCGCCCACAATGGAATAATATCCATTTATATGGGAAATCCTAAATGCAGTTACCAGAGAAGTTGAGGCAGAAAAGTCCCATGTTCAAGTTCATCCCAGCAACATCTCAAGACCAAGTTTCAAAATAAAGTTTGTAGAACCAGTGAAGATAGCTCAGTGGACTTATGCCCATGCTTTGGCATGCTTAGGGACCAGGAGTTCGATCCCTAGACCCACTTGCCATGCTGGCCTCACCCCGAGAGTACACTGAGCCAACGAGCCACTCTGGGTGTGGTGGCACACACCTGTAATCCCAGCTCTGGGGAGGCTGAAAACAGGAGGATCACTACGAGTCCAGGCTGCATAGTGAGACCCTGTACCAAATACATAAAATGAAAAACTAAATACAGCTTGTGAAAAGGGCTGGAATACAGCTGAAGACTGTACTAGTCCTGTGGGGAATGCTGATAGCCAGAAAAGCCATGAGACAAAGGCACATAGGAAATGTTCTTTACTCTGAACTTCCCTAAAATTGTTTTAGTAAATAAAATTCACTAGATAAGGAAAAACTATGATCATTTCCTGAAAATTAAAA
>NW_004524593.1:1616089-1622222 GCF_000260255.1 Octodon degus | reverse complement strand
TTTTTTTGCGGAACTGGGGATTGAACTCAGGCCTTTGTACTTGCCAGGGAAGTGCTTATTCCACTGAGCCACCTCCCCGGCCCCTAGATTTTTTTTTTGAAACTCTTATTCTAAGACAATGGTTCTCAACAAGTAGCCTTGGACCAGTCACATTAGTATCAGACGAAAATCTGTTGAGAAAACCCAATTCTTGGCCCCAGCAAATACTAAAGAATCAGAAAATCTGGGACAGAAGCCTCAAAATTTGTATTTTAATAAGGCCTGTGGCTGATTCTGAAGCACTGCTCTAAGAACATGTGAGTGAATCTGAAAGGATAAGAACATTAACAATTATTTAGTACTTACCATGTGCCATACAGAAAGCTAGAATAATGTCAAGTAAATTTTCATTTCATCTAATTAAAATATAGAACTGAGGATATAGCTCAGTGGCATAAGCGCCTGTCTGGCAAGCACAAGGTCCTAAATTCAATCCCTGGTTCCAAAAAGAAAGAGGAAGAGGGGGAAAAAAACCAAAAACCAAAAAACCTGCCTAATTCTAGTTAGGTTACATAACTAAAACAAATAAAATTACATTGTTTTAACCATGTAACACTTTATTTTTTCAGGCTCAACTTTCTAAATCCTATTTCAATTTATGAGCTGTACAATTCACATGAATTCCCTAAAGTAGTATCCAAAAAGACTAACCAAACACTTTATTATATACCATGATAATGACTAATTTCTCATTAACAAATGCTCCAATATTTTTCTTCTCATGAGTTATACTAATGCCTGATATAACAAAATTTCAATGTCTTCAGCAAACAAATAAAAATGTTCTAAACTACTTGAAGTGAAGTATATGGCATTTGTTAACCATGAAAGCATAGGTATGTTGTCATGGAATTCAAGAAGCAAACATCACTACTAAATCTAAATTTCAAAACAATATTCGCTGGTGGCCACTGAAAATATAATGTAAAACAAGATGCAAACTCTGACATCACTGCTTTATTTAAGAAGGGTACAGGAACTACCTTCTTTTTTTTTTTTTTTTTTTTTTTTTTGCATTACTCATTAGTGTTAATCTAAAACCATTAGGCAATTAAGAAATTTTTCTCTATAGGCCACCAATTTCTATACCTTGTTGCAAATCTAATAGCTTAAAACTGTAAACAAATGCTGCCACCTTGTGGACTCACAGGTATGGTAAGAACCCTAAGAGGAATTTCTGGTTCAGTTTCTTGGCCCTTGACTAAGATCAAGTGTAGCTTTTATATGAGATCCTCATGATGCAATAAATGTCAATGTGAGATACATTTAATGCAATTCTACAGTAAGAATAATTATTTCTATGATGTAATACACCAAATTTAATATTATCTATCTTCTCATTTTTATCCTTTTCCTGAAAGAAATCATTAATTTCCTATGCTAAGAATTAAAAACTTAAACAAAAAAAGGCGATACAAGAATTATTAAAGTGTTTGCCATTTTAAAAAAAAAGAATTAAAAACTTAAACTTTATTATCAATATTTTGAACATCAATGCAGATAATCACCAGGGATGTGAAAACTTAGAGGCACTGTCGTTTTTGGCTGTATCATCTTCCCTTTTACTTACTGGATTTCTTATGTACTGCCTAACAAACTTCAAGCTTTCACAGCCCTGGTAATGAAATGTTAATTCAATATAACTGAGAGAAAACAATGGACATTAACACGCAAGATGGACCAATTAAAGGTACCTTAATATGTTTTCATTTTAACTGAAATATTTTATTTTTTGTTTTTTGTTTTTGTTTTTGTTTTTTGAGGTACTGGGGGTTGAACTCAGGCCCTTGCACTTGCCAGGCAAGCACTTATTCTACTAAGCTATCTCCCCAGCCCTGAAACACCTTATTGTAACTAACCTTACTGTGAATTATGATATTCCCACTCTAAAATTTCAACTAGGCTTGCTAAGGATAGTAAATTCTACTTCAGAATTTCTAGTGCTTTGACATAAATGTCTTGCTATGGTCAAAATTTACTAATAATTTTTTAAACTCCTGATTATGTTAAAATGGCTTTCAGATATGACAAAGAATGAGGCTTATACCTAAAAGAGACTTGACAGAAACATCCCCTTTCATATAAGTAGACATACTGTTTTTACAATATGACATTGAGAAGTTTTAATATGGGGCTAAGGTAATAGCGTGGAAGTTTAAGAGCCTGCCTGGCAAGCGCAAGGACCCAGGTTCGATCCCCAGTACCACAAGTCATATGGGCCTGAAACTGGGCATGGTGGTGTACATCTGTAATTCCAGAACTGGGAAGGCTGAGACAGGAAAATCACTACAAGGTGAGTTGCACAGATAGAGAGACCCTGTATCAAATGAGAAAATAAAAATATTTTTAAAAAATAATTTTTTTTTTAAACAGAAGTTTTAATCTCAGGGGGTTTTTTGCTTTCTCTCATCAAAATACCAGGTCCTTCACACAGAGCTACTATATCCTTAGCCTCACTAAAATGCCCAGGCTGGACTCAAACTTGTGATTCTCTTACCTCATCTTCCCAGAGCACTGAGATTATAGGTGTGTGCCACCACGCTCAGCTTTTTGTTTTAATTGAAGAGGAAAATAAAAGATGA
The DNA here is from genome assembly GCF_000260255.1 of Octodon degus. NCBI lineage: Eukaryota > Metazoa > Chordata > Mammalia > Rodentia > Octodontidae > Octodon > Octodon degus. Next base: position 1,619,601 of record NW_004524593.1, on the reverse strand, counting down.
ACTCACAATGGTAAAGGACATTAATCAACATTAAAGAGAGCTACTATTTATGGTACATCTTACCTTGGGTTTAATCATACTGACAGAAATATAGACAAGAATCTATATGTTCCTATTATAAACAACTACTGGTAATAATTCTTGCCATTTCACTTTCCAACTACATTATCTGAAGTCTTAATCAATGTTATACATACTTAAAAGCAGTTAAAATTTAAGTAATGTTACTTTGCTACTCCAAGTGAAAATGTTTCATACTATTTATAGTAAAGGCACTAAAATAAAGACTGTGAGCTTTCCTGATTAAAGTACCATGCCTAGCCTCCTTAGTATTACACTTACCCTTAAGCCCACACTGGGTGGACAATGAATTCTGCTAAGTGAGTTAAACAGTTTAACAGAAAAAAATGTATATTTTTACATTTTACTTTAATCCAGTGCTTTAGCACACTGCCAAAATAAAAACAAACAAATGTATATGATTTTTTTGTCTCATTCATTATTGAGCTAATGCATTCCAAACTTTCCCACAATATTCTCTCTAGCTATAGGCTTAGATTTCAAGATTTACCTTCATATAGTTTTTTTTTTTTTTTTTTTTTTTTTTTTTGGTACTATAGCACAGGGTCTTACTATGTAGAATGGACTCATAGCAATCCTCCGGTGTTCAGCCTCCCAGGAGCTGGGATTGCAGGTGTGCCACCATACCCAGTTTCAATAGCCCTCTCAGTACGCCCAGGGGGCGGGGCTGGCACAGCACACCTGGGATTGAACCTCAGTCCCTACGTGTGCCTAAGCAGCTGCTTTAATCTGCTGAGCTATTTCGCTGGTCCTTATCTTCATATACTTAAAATAAAAATTTTGGTTGTACAAATGAAAAGTGTGCAAGGTTTTAGTAATGTTATTATAAAACTCACAATTGCCAGTGTTAAGAGTAAAATTTAGTGATACACCCAACCAAAAAAATAAAAGAAACTGAACTTACTACATTTTTGATCTGCTTTAAAATTAACTTTAGATCCATTTATTCTAGAAAGTTTGAATATGAGCTAATAATCGATACCATGGAATCACTGCTAACTGTTGACATGGGACTTAATTCTATAAATTCACAACGTTTGTTTTTGTTTTTCTTTTTTTAAAATCCAGATTCTTAAGTTTGTGGGATAAAAGAATAGAACATCTGTGATTTCTCTTAAAATACTACAGTAAAGAAAATAACATAAAGGTCAAATGAGGTAACATAATAGTCTTAATCACCACTGAATCTAAGTGATGATTATATGAAGTACCCTATTACTTCTATTCTTACATTAGCAATTTTCGTCAAAACTATTAAAAGAATGATGCTCAAAATGATGTTGAAGGGCTAGACACAATGATAGAGCCCTGGAGTCCCAGAGACTTGGGAGACCAATGCAGGAGAACTGAAAATCTTAGGAATTTAAGCGAGAACCTGTTCCAAGATAAAATAAAATGTATATATAGTTCAGAACTCCCTGGATTCAATCTCCAATACCACCTCCTCCAAATCAGTAATAAAACATCAACATATTGATACCTACTTCAAAATATCAAGCTCTACTTGAAAATCGAAAAAAATTTTATCTAATCTTAGGAAACAAAAACAAAAATTTAAAATAGTTTAAACTGGACATACACATGTCTGTAATTCTAGCAGCACTCAAGAGGCTAAGGCAGGAGCATCACCATGAATTCGACACCAGCCTGAATTACAGTCAGGCACTCTATGTCAGGAAAAACTACATAAAAGAAAAAAGAAAAAAAATTCAAAATAAATCTAAAAAGTAGGAAGTATTTTAAACTGAATGAAAACTGTGAAGTCACATCAATATGTGTCTGATGTATCTAATGGCTGACTCAATGCTCAGAGGCAGAAATTTATACTTTATGATCTCTACAGTAGGAAAAAACTGGTACCAACCCAATGAGCTCAGTTTCTATGTTAAACAGCAAATAAGGACTAAAGAAAGCATAAAACTGAAAGAAGCAGAAGAAATAGAGATGGAAATATAAAACATCAAAGTCAAGAACAGGCTGAATGCAAATGACAAACTAAGACTATTTAGGAAAAAATAAAGAAATCAGGAATATCATCCTAGAACCTAAATATATTAAAAGATAAGGAAATCTGAAGAACTATTCCAATTCAACAATTCAGAAGACAACAAAATTCTTCACAGACACAAATTAATAAAATCATTTAATGCATAAGAAATAGATCATCCTAAAAATCCTAAATCTCTTAAAGTAGCTGAATTTGTCATTAGAATCTTCCTTGCAATGCTCTACTGGGAAGTACAACAAAATATTAAAGGAAGAAAGTTATTGAAAAGCAGCAAACATTTATGGGGAACAATCTAACATGAAAACAAGATATAGATACTACAAGAAAACTTCGATCGTATGAATGGATACTATTAATGATCTCATCTTAGTGATGAAATTTAGGACTTTGGAGGTTTATAAGATTCTTAACACCACACTATTAAAAAAAAATGGAAGGCAACTTAGCTTCAAAATGCAGGCTTCTAATAAGATGGTTCTCAAATTCAACTACATTTTAGGTATTTTTATGAATGAAAATAGCAAGGAGTGTTCTTAGGACTTACCTAGAAACTATGCTGGAGCCATTATACAGATCACTAGCATATGACAGTGTGGCCAAAGGTCGTACTGAATTATATCGAGTAAATCTGGACAAGCATTCCTGAAATTCATCCAACTGACTTGCAGTTCGACTGTCATCTACAGGAAGAACACACACATAAAAAGAATTGTACTACGCAGTAAGCAAAGACCAATATTCATGAAATGAAATTTAACTTGTAAGTACAAAAACATTATTTCAAAAGATATTAGACAAGACTAATATGTCCAGATTAGCTAAAGTTTTTATTTTAATAAAAATGCCTGGCTAGTATTTAAATGGTTTCCCTTACTTTCAACATCAGTAAGAATATAATGAAATTTGCATTTTTTTGTAAAACTTTCTTAGAAAAATAAAAGAACACTAATAGAAGTTAAATCATTTATAAACAAAAATCTCTTATTAAAGACTAGTAGGAAGAGGAGTGTATGTGACGATGGTATTCGTTACTTAAAGGAACATATTACAGGGATATAGAGCTATGTCTATGTTTACTGTTCAAAAAAATAGTGGGGGCATATTTTAGAGAAAAATAAGGTTCTAGATGATATGTGGTATTATATGCCTATAACCCCAGGACCCAAGAGGCTAAGGCAGGAGGGTCATTTTGAATCTAAAGGCACCATGGGGTACATAGAGAGATCCTGTCTCAAAACTCACACACACACACACACAAAATTCACACATCATTTTTCTTTTCATAATGCTTTGAAGTGTCTCGAATCTTATTAACAGAAGGAAATTTAAAAAGTAACATAAATGACTGATTCTCAGAAATGAATGTTTGAAGTAGCTCCTATTTATGTCAAAGAGCACCTCAAAACAAGAAAAAAAAAAAGAT
>NW_004524593.1:1601364-1611889 GCF_000260255.1 Octodon degus | reverse complement strand
TTTTTTTTCCCATCATCCCAGTATTGGAGCTTTGTACTCTCTGAGTTATAGGAATAGCTTCTCACTTTAGGAACTGTTTAAATTAATACTATTAGATTAAGAGGCAGAAAGAAAGAACATACACTGAAGAATTTCATACATTTACCAGAAGAACAGAACAAAATCAGATACAGAAAAAGACAACAAAGTTGAAATATGTTGGCATAAAAATCCTATAAAAAAAAGAGTACGTTCTATGTAGTATATCTTAGGTGGCTACCTACTATGCTTGAGGCAGGAAAGAAAAAAAAAAAAGACATAAAATACCCAAGAAGCCAGGTGTGGTGGCACAGGCTCGTAATACCAGCACTTAGGAGGCTGAGGCAGGAGGATCACTGTGAGTTCAAGGCCAGTCTGAACTACACAGCAAGACCCTATCTCAAAAACAATAAAAAACAAACCTACTGTGCATCTTCTACAGTGGATTCTTGCTTTAAAACAAAATGAAGGGTAAAATGCTATTTTAAAGCAATGCTTGACAAACAAAATTTCCATAGACATAACAGATAAGAATCTGAACTAGAGTTGATGAGTAAATAATTATAAAGGAGGAGTAAAACACAGACAATAGTTATTTTAAGACAAATATCAACACAGAAACAAGTACTTAATTTGGAACTTTAAAAATTAAGTTTACAGACTATCAGAAGTACAAACTAAATTAATATCTCAAGAAATAATTCAGAATGAAGGACAAGAAAACAAAAACTGAAGAGTGGATAAGAAGTGTAAAAAACAAAAGAATGGTTTGAAAAATAGCCAGTGACTCCAAAGAAGAAAGTAAAAGTTTAACAGTCTGAAAAGCTGATGGTTGACAATTTTTCAGGAATGAAAATTAACACAAATGCAGACTCAGAAATCACTCTTACCAATTAAAAAAGAAAGCCACAATTAGACACAGTAAGGCAAAACAGTGTTTTTGTCCAAAGGGAAAATGATTTTAAAAATCATACAAATGGAAAAGAACTCAACAGGAACAAGAGGCAAAATACTTCTCAAGAGGCTATTAGACACCAGAACACAAAGGACTTTTATTATCTTCGAAAAGTGGAGTGAAAATTATTGCAATCTAAAATTCAAAACCTGAAAATTATATTCAGCAACATAAACAAAACGTATTTTCATGAGAATGCAAATAAAGTTCATTACCAATGAGCTGTTTCCTAAAGAACTTCTCAAATTATATACTTTATTTAATTTTTTGTGGTACCAGGGATCGAACTCAGGATCTTGTGCTTGCCAGGCTGAGCTATCTCCCTAGCTAAAATTATATACTTGAAAACTACAACACAAACTGGAAGATTGGAAACAAAAAATGAAAAACAGAACAAGAAAATCAATGAAATAAACTGTAAACGTTATTGTAACTCATAATTTATTGGGTTCAAAAGACAAAAATAATATACCAATAATGTGCACATACAACAGATGATTCCAAAATATGAGGCATGTTAAAATAAATTTTATAAGACACATTGCTATTAATCTTCCTAATACACCCCCCCCCCTACAACACACATTATCAGTGCCAATTTCTGAAGCAGTTCCGGAAGTCCTCTTTTGTGAGTGTTTTAAGAGAGATAATTAAAAAATATGAATACTGCTGTTGAATGCCACCCAATGGGAAGTCAGGCCCAGGAAAAGATTACCATGTGTTCTCATTCAACTTATTCACCAGATCTGGCATGCTGTGATTTCTGACACTTCTCCCACATCAAAATGACCATAAAATTAAAGATATTGTATCAACTCAGGAGATGGAGTCAGTCACCATACTGTGGCTAAAAACACTCATGAAATAGAACTTTAAAAACTTCAGAAAGAATAAAAGGACAGTTATTTAAAGAAAGGAGGAGTATTATGAGGGGAGAAAAGGAATATAATGGCAAACTGCCTTTTATGCAATAACTTTTAAATTAAACATAGTCTTGGGGCTGGATAGATAGCTTGGCAGCATAAGCATCTGCCTGGTAGGTGCAAGATCCGGAGTTTGAACTCTAGTACCATGTGCAGTGCCAGTCCATAACCGGGCATGGTGGCACACACCTGTAATCCCAGTGGTGGGGAGGCTGAGACAGGAGGATTACTGAGTCTGAACTGTGCAGTAAGATTCTGTATTAAAAAACAAAAACAAAAAAAGGTCTTTTCCAATCATATTATGTCAAAAGGGAGTAATATGAGCTTGTGCACTCACTCTAGCTTATAACATAATTGTAAAAATAAGTATAGAGGTAAGTGTGGATAATTTTAAAGATAACTACTAAAAGCATAGTTATAGAATAGGTAACATTTAAACTAGTAACAGGACAGTTAGGAAAGGATGTTTTAAAAAGTGAAGTGAAAAAACAGCAATGATAAGGACTACATGGATATAAATGCAAACGGCCATAATTACTGATTACAGTAGTGATGGAATAACTATACTACTGGCTAATGCAATAATAAAGACTGAAAAATTAGAAGAAATGATATTGACGATAATACGAGAAGATACTAAAAAAAAACACTTAAGATGAAAAACCGTAAATATAAAAATAGTCAATTATTATCAAAAAAACTTTAACTCAACAACTGCATATGTCTTTGTAATAAACAACCTCAAAAATATATAAAGCAAATATTCCCTGAGAAATTGACAAATCCATCAACATAGTGGGAGACGAACTTCAAATCAACTGAGATTAGGCTGGTACCAAAGCTAAGCACTGAAAGAGCTTTTCTGTCTCATCTGACCTTTTTCTTCCACAATAATCAGGTGAAACATTTTCTTTCATTGCCATGATCAGCAAGAGGTGGGGCAGACTCCCACTAAACTGTCCCTTGTAAAATAGCAGGATCCGCACATGACAAACTAACCTGTGACAAAAACAGCAGGAAGAAATACAATACCTATTCTTGAGATTTGCAGGACTGAAAACTGTCTTGTGACTAGATGATTAGGATCCATGTACATCTCTGGGCTACACACCTCCAGCTGCAAGAGGGCTCCCCCAGTCTTCACTCACTTCACATAAAAACCACTCCTAAAGCAGTCTCTCAGCAAGATGAGATTTGCATCCATGATCTTCTCTACCAGTGAGTTTTTTAAATAGCGCTCTTCCTTGCCTCAGTCTCTTGAATTTACTAGCTGCCATTCTAAAAGCAGCTGGAGGGGCTGGAGAGATGGCTCAGTGGTCTAAAGCACCTACTTAGAACAAGCTTATTAGCAAAGCACAGGGACCGCGGTTCAATCCCCCAGCCCCACATGCCAGCCAGCCCCGCCCTCTGGTGGGCTGACCTGGCCACACACACACACACACACACACACACACACACACTCTAAATAAAATGTAAAAATAAGTAAATAAATAATTAAAAAAAACCAAAATAAACATTTAAAAAAAAATAAAAATAAAAAAATAATGATAAAAGCAGCTGGACCTGGGTTTGGCAACATACAATATGGTGTGTCACATATAATATACGTTTGGTTTAGTAGACCATACACAGTGAGAGAAAATGTACTACCTTAAACACACATGGAATATTGACAAAAATTACCAAATACTGTTTGTATTCTCAATGGATAATGTTTATGATCTCAAAAGGAACTAGTTAATGTAAATGAAATACAAAAAAGTTAACTATGAAAGTTAAAAATTCTGACAAAGAAATCAAGAACTATTCATCAAAATCCAAAACAAGACAAGAAAAAACAAACTATGTGTAACACATAGGAATTAATGATTGGCATTCAGAAGAAAAATTTGAGATGCCCTAAATGTAATTATAAAGCTAGAAGGGGGAAGGAAGAATAATCATTTAACACACTGTAATCTGAAAAGAATAAGACTCTTACTATACTCCCAATGTGTGTTAAAAGTTTCTAACACAGATGCTACAGCAACTCAACAGGAAAACAGCCTACTTATCACCTCAACTAACCCAGAAGCAATGACTAGCTAGAACTGTCCTATTTCAAAGCTTTAACTTCTTTGCACAATTCATTGCTCTTTTCTCTAGCCAACAGGTTGAATGCAAACAACATACACTTTCCTTCTCCAGAGTTTTGGCAAAAATAATCTCCCCTGATACAAAAGACATTTTCCAACTATGACCTAATCTTGCTGCTGGAAATTGTAGGAACTTATCCCAAGACCTTCCCTCACTTGTGTATGGCATTTTGGGATCAGTAAATTCTCTTATCTCAGAGATCCCTTGAATTCAAGTTTTATTTCTGAAAGCATCGAGGATATACCTTGTTTTTAAAGCAAGGATATACAAAGATAAAAAAGACCATACATATACAAACCAAAAGAACAATACAAAAAAATGGAAAAAAGAGACAAAATGTCATTTCATTTAAATGCCTATCAACTGATGCGTGGATAAAAATGATTTGCCATTTTTATATAATGGAGTAATACTTGGCTGTAAAAAAGATAAAATTTGAGACTTTTATAGGTAAATGGATGCAACTAAAGACCATATTCCTGCATGAAATAAATCAGACCAACGTGTAAACACCATATTGTCTCCCTAGTGTAAGAACCTGAAAAGATAATAAAATCCAAAAGGTACAACAGATACTGTGAAAGGGAAAGAAACCTTTCAAAAGGAAGGAACAACTGGGATGAGGGAAGGCAGAAAAGAAGGAAGGGAAAAAGAAATCTATATGTATAGACTCAGGACAGATTGGATAATTGTGATGCTGACTTCTGCTGACCTAGCAAAAGAAGTTACCACTTAAATATTTTTTATCTGTCCTTAATATTATACAATTTCTGACCAATTTTGTATGCTTATATCTGGTATCTGAACAACTACTTTCAAGACAACAATACACAACATAACTACTTTTGAATTTCTAACTTTTTCTCTACATTTTTCTAATTTGTGTGGGTTTTTTTTTATTACTATTGACTATTTTCTTTAAAAAAATGAAAATAATACACAAGGTATTAACCATTGTGATGCTCCTATCATATTGTTTTGGAATTTTGTTTTCTATTTTGTGTTTTCTTCTTTATTTTAAAATAAAATGAAAAAATAAAAACAAATGTTCAACAGATCTAAAATTTCGATCTTACAGTAACAGAAAAATTGTTTCTGCTGTTACTTGTAGACATTGTGAGGAGAGAAGAATCCTGATCTACACCAGCAAAACAGCTGTAGATTTATAGCAGGGTAGTAGACAGTCTCAGCCAGCCTGCACCTTCTGAGTGAGACAACCTGGAAGTGGATTTATCTTTTTTCCCTTCTTTTTTACTTTTTTTTTTTTTTTTTTGGTATGTGTGTGTGTAACTGGAGATTGACCTCAGGCCCCTGCACTTGCCAGGCAAGCGTTTATTCCACTGAGCTAGCTCCCCAGGCTTTGTTTGTTTTTTGTTGTGGTAGTGGTATTGTTTCTGGGTTTTTTTTCTTCATTTTTTAATGAGTGTGAATGTGGTTTCCAGGCTTCTTGGGTTGTTTTCTGTTTTATTCTTGTTACTTCCTTCTCTTTCCCCTCCAGTCTTCTACAGTAGATCCCCAAATTTAGCATAACTGCCTTGTCCTCCAGCAGTACCTGTAATCTTTCTAAACCTACTTTTCCCTAACCCCTTTTAAATTTTAACCCTGAGGGTAAAACTGACACATTAAGGACTTACACACTACATGTAATTTTCTGGTCCATTTTAGATTTTCTTATGTAACTACAAATCTAGTCCATATGTTAGAAGGTGGCAAATTAATGGTTACCTTGGTCTGTTATTTTCAAGGCTGTGATTGTGGCTACTTTCACTGTTGATGGTGCGACACTGGCCAAAAGTGTCATTAAGTGTTCTAAACAGCTACTCTTTCTGGTATTCCAAGACAGAGATTGACTAATGGTCACAGAAAATACTGTAGCACAGCACCAAAAGACCAGGGACTGGGCCAAACAATCAGCAATGTCTCATCAACACAAATTGGATACATAGGTTCTTCCAACAGACTCAAAACCCAAAAAACAATAATACATGCAAGATACCTTGGAGAAATAGTAATTTCCTAAAGAAAAACACTAGAAATAAAGCAACCCCACAGAGGCAATTTACAAGCCTCACCCCAGAAATAAAACTAAAAAGAAAAGAAAATGAGAAGACATTTAAACAAGGTGCAATCCCAGACATCCAGTTCAAGGAATGCAAATCCAGAGGCCAATGAGGTAGGACAATACAAAAGCCACCCATCTGGCCTTTCTGAAGTGGCTAACTACAAAGCAATTAAATGAGGGTCTTGAAAAAACTCAAATCAGAAATAATTTATCAAATACTACACAGAAGGTGTCCACAATGAAAATCAGGGTTGGTGACTTTAGATCAGAAAACAAAAAGAAAAGGAAGAGCTTAAAAAAATTATAGAACCCATGAATGCTCAGCATAGAAAAGAAATGGAATATATAAGGCAGATTCAAGAAGAAATCCAGGACCATAAAAATTTCACAGCCAGTATCCATAGCAGATTAAGCCAGTATGAGAAGAGGATCTCAGATAAAGAACACAAGATTGTGGTTAGTCATTCTGCGGGGAAAAAAAATTCCTTAAAAATGGTAAAGGATCATGAGAAATCAATCCAACAGCTGCTTAGATGAGGTAAAGAATAAGATTGACTGGAATCAATGAAAAAGCAGGAGTCAGCACAAACGAAACTTCCTTGGTAGGGAAAAAGAATCTAATGTACAAATTAGTGAAGTGTACAGAACTCCAATTAGCCACAATTTAAAAAAAAAAAAAATCTACAGCCAGGTATATCATAATCAAGATTCCAGAAATGTAACACAAAAATAGAATTTTAAATGCTATTAGACAAAAATTAAAATTAAAAAATCCTAAATGCTATTAGGGAAAAGAAACAAGTCACCTATAAAAGGAAGTTCATCAGTACAAACCCTCAGGTCAAGGAGAGCTTGCATAAAGGAGTTCAAGTTCTAAACAAAAGCAAATATCAACAGTTTGATATATCCCGTGCAAAACTATCCTTCAAAATTGACGTAACATAATTCCATGACAAAGATCATTTGAGGAAATCCATGCCCACCAAACCATCACTCCAAAATGTTCTAAAGGATATTCTAGAAAGAGATAACAAGGACTACAACTCTATGACTCCCAACAGAACAAACCCACCAGCAAGGTAAAAAAATTAGAGGGAGAAATTAAAAGAGGGGTAGTCAACAACAGGAAAATAACATGACAAGGGTAAGTCAGTATGTATCGGTGATAACCAACCATGTAAATGGCCTCAATTCACTTATCAAAATAAGAAGATAGGCAGAATGGATCAAGAAACAAGATCCAACAATATACTATGTATGAGAAACACATTTTTAAAAATGTATTTGGCTGTTGCAGGGTCTCAATACACAGCTCAGAATCCTTCTTTCAGCCTCCCCAGTACTGGGATTACATGCAGGTGAAACTACATCCAGAATCTGTCCAGTTCAGCCCACTTTGGGGGCAGAGCTGGATGAGTATGTGGTGCCCAGGATCAAACCGCAGTCCCTACACTTGCCTAAGCAGACACTTTAATTTGCTGAACTATCTTGCTGGCTTCAAGCAACACATTTAATTCAAAAAGAAATTCACAGGGGCCAGGGAGATGGCTCAGTAGAATAAGCACTTGCCTAGCAAGCGCAAGGTCCTGAGTTCAATCCCCTGTTCCACCAAAAAGAAATTCACAGACTAAAAGTCAAAAAATGGAAAACAATACTCCAGGTGACAAGAACTCAGAAAAAAGCAGGAGCAGCTATTCCATTTGCAGACAAAATGAATTTCTGGCGAAGACTGATTAAAAGAGATAAAGGTCACTATATCTTTATAAAGGTAACAATCCAAGAAGAAGAAATAATAATCATAAATAAATATATATCATACACAACAAATGCTAGTGCATCCAAATACACAATCAAATATTAACAGATATGAAAAATCAAATAAGCACTGACACACTAGTATTGAGGGATCTCAAAAACTTACTGTCACAAGAAGACAGATCAACTAGATAAAAAATTAACAAGGAAATACTAAAACTGAACCAAACTTTTGAACAAATTGACATAGTAGATATCTATATACTATTCCATCCCACAACATCAGAATATACATCCTCAGCTTGTGTGTGTGTGTGTGTATGTGTTTAATGTATTTTAGCATGGTGTCTACAGGGTCTCACTATGTATATCAGACTCATAGTGATTCTCCTGTTTTCAGCCTCCCAAGCACTAGGATTACAGGCACACACCACCACAGCATGCCAGGAATCAAAGCCCAGCCACTGCGCTCTGCATAAGCAGGTGCTTTAGTCTGCTGAGCTATCTGGCCAGCTCTGGTTCGGGGTTTATGCAAGGTAAACAATACAGGACACATTTTATAATATCGTTTTATAATGAATCACCCAAAGAATCATATACAAGGAGTGCAAAACTCTGACCACTCACTAAAGACTGAAGAATCTAACTCAGGGACTGGATCCTAATATCCTACATGAGTCTACCTGAAGACCTAGAGTCATAATAATGCCCCCCCCCCCCCACGGCAAACTAGAGGCCTAAAGCTCACAACAATGTCTCAAGCAGGCCTGGTTCACAGATCTGTGCTGAAAGGCCCAAAGGTCAGTGGTGGAAGCCAGAAAGTCTATGCCAGCAGGACGAAGGATATGTACTAACAGGCTGAGAGATCTGAACTATAGCCAGGAAGCAATGCTCAAGATCAGCTCTCTCAAGAGCTCCCATCAAGAGCCACAGCCACAGCCATCCTCAACAACAGTGAGGTCCTGTGCCTCTCCAACACTGAGGAAAGCTGAATTCCCATCAGGAAAACCAATGTAACAAGCTTCTCCTTGAGGCTGAGCAGTGTACCACACTCCCCTCTAGAACTAGGAAGTGATGCTGAAGATGAGGACCAGAGCTCCCCCAAATTGAACCACATCCATAGCTCAGGAGAATACAAGGGCCTGAGTTCAATCCCCGGTTCCACCAAAAAATAAATAATAATAATATTAAGTAGTACCAAAAAGAAATTGACTGAGACAAGAACAAAGTCTAACCAACAAAACAGCTTAAAAATAATGCAAAGTGGGAAGTACTGCTAAAAAAGCCAATAAATTAAATTATAAAATATTCAAATAATATAGAAGACAAGAGAACACGAGAACAATGAGATAAACAGAAAACAAAATAGTAAAATAAAGAATTTTACCAATAATTACATCAGGGAACAGGGAGATAGCTCAGGGGAATAAAGGTTCTGAGTTTGATGCCTGGTACCACCCCAAACACACAAAAAAATTACCCTAAATAGCATGGATAAACACTACAAGTAAAAAGAAGAAAAAAAACTCTTAAACATATTGCTTATAAGAAATACACTTAAAGATAAAATAATTACAATGAAAATTAAAAGGATAGAAAAAGAGGGGGGCCTGCCCCTTAGCTCAGTTCTTTAAGTGGCTGCTTCAACAAAGCAGTCAGGCTCAGGTTGCTGTTGTTCGATCCCCACAACTCCAGCCAGCCAAACCTGCCCTGAAGGCATAAAAAAAAAAAAAAAAAAAAAGGGATAGAAAAAAGAGATACTATGCAGTGAGTGGCTATATCAGTCTCAGATAGAATAGACTCTGAGACAAATATAATCACCCAGACAGTGGACCCAAGTCTGCAAAAATATCTCACAACAATTATAAATAATATTAACAAGAACTTCAAAATATATCAATTAAAAGTCTACAAAAACATAAGATAATATAGAACGAAATTTTAATACCTTTCTCTAAGAATTAAAAGCACTACAAAAAGAGCAGATGTGATCTGAATAAACTACTCACTACTTTCAACTAATAGACATACATTTACCCAGCATATCAATTAGCTACCAATAAGAATAAATGAAAAATTTTCACAAAAAGAAACCACATGCATAAAATACACTTCCAATACTTTTAAGAGGACAGCAATGTTAAGAGTATATTTTATGATCACAATCTAATTAGAAATTTAGATATCTAGGAAAATGCAAATATTTGGAAATCATAAAACAGACATAGGACAAAAATATACTAATACAGGAAATTAGAGAAGCTATCATATTCAAGAATGAAAAACAACACAGTAAAATTCATGAGATACAATAAAACAGTACCTGTAGGGAGAAATTTATTACTTATATAAGAAATACAAGCAAGAATATATTCTATGTATACCTAGAAAAAAATCATAAAGGGAAAACAAAGTATTTTTAAAATTTATGAGAGTGAGAAACAGTAAACACATTAAAGGAAAACAAAAAATCTGTATTAAGAGTGACACAGGAATACAAAAGTTACAATTCTGGGTATATAGGTCTTGCTATATCTTGGTCTTAACCATCCAGTAGAAAAGTATAAAAATGAGGTATATAAAGTAAATCTGTATTAATACGATGAGCTGTAAAAGGCTCAAGTCAATAAATAACTTCTGAGGATAACCCACTAATATTATAGACTGCTAGACAGT
>NW_004524593.1:1595067-1601223 GCF_000260255.1 Octodon degus | reverse complement strand
AGTTCCCAAAATCTTTATAGTTTCCTGAGTGACACAAGTGTTGTCTATTATTTGTAGCAAGTATTTTTAGCTACACATCTTATGACTTAGGGTAGGGCTTCCTGGGCAGCTTCAGAATAAGGCTGGTCACCAGAAGACTGACTATAAGATTGGAAGTTTTAGCCTTGAAAATTAAGCTCTATAAAAACTTCTAAACATGATTAGGTGAGCTTCTGGTTTGGTGAACACTGAGATGGTGATAGGACAGAGATAGCCAGAGGGAAAAAACTACAAATCCACCTCCTTGTTCTATGTAGCTCTTCTAGCTAGCTGTAACTGAGTGATAACACTATTTAAAAACAAAAACAAACAAACAAAAAACCAGGAAAAGTAATGTGTTTCCAGAGTTCTGGGAACTATTCTATCCGAACCAAGGAGAATATCATGGTAACCCCTGATTTTCAGCTGGCCAATCAGAAATATTAGATGCCCACCTTTGTGATTGGATTGTGAAGTGGGGGCAGTCTTGTAAGACTGAATCTTTAACTTTTGGGAGTTGACACTAACTCCAAGAACATAATATCAGAATTCACTAAATTATACAATCAGCTAGTATAGGGAAGGTTGGTGAAATGCTAGGGGTTAGTGTAGAAGCATCATATTAATATAGACAAAAACTATTTCATCAGGGCATAATAAAGTACTATAACACACAATTCCTTCAAAAACAAAATGTACCAAATCTTTCACAACTTAAAAACGGATATGTAAAAAATAAAGAAATAAAAATGGGAATATAAAAATCTCTCTATCCAATAAAAATAATTTCACAAAAGGAACACTAGGACCAAATAATTTCACTTGAGAATTATACCAAATATTCAAGGAAGGAAGACATAAAACTAATCTTGGGCTATGCTTCCTGGCCTAAGTGCCTGCCTGACAAGCGCAAGGTCCTGAGTTTAATCCCTGGTACCGGCTGGAACCAGGCGTGGTATCGTAGCACTAAGGAGGCTGAGATAGGAGAATCACTATGAGTCTGAACTGTGAAGCAAGACCCTGTATCAAATAAATAAATAAATAAATAAATAAATAATCTTCCACAAAGTATTTCAGAAGAAAAAAAAAAAAAAAAAAAAAACTTCTGTTTACTTTATGTTCACTGATAAGAGTTAGCAAATATGGTTAGTGCCCCAAGGCTTAGTGATTAAAAGCTTAGTCTTGAGAGGGGCCTTTGGTGGGTGGTGAAACTTTCCACTGGCAGGGATTCCTGGGAGACTTTCAGACTTTCTTTGAGGACATAAGATAGTCTGTGAGTGCTCCCCTGAAATTCTTCCCCAGGGGGTATTATAAAAGAAGCAAGCCTATAGTCCTCTAGCTTCCTCACTCCTCAACTCCAGCTTGCACATGAACTCAAGTCAGGAGGCTGTTTCTCACCCTGACCAGTCTAGGAATCTGATCCTCTAAATTGTGAGTTTCATAAAAGTTTTCTGCTTTCGTAAGCCAGCTTACTCAGATAGTTTGTTGGAGTAATGCAAAGCAAAACAAACACTGACAAAACAAGAATATTGAGAGAAAGCAAGGGCATAGTATTCTTCAGAAACGTAAGCACAACAAAAAATTTGCTAATCAAACCCAGTGAAATATAAAAATACTAATTCACCATGAACAATTGGATTCCTGGAATCTGTGGTGATTCTAATGTTAGAAAAACAATGTATCTGATTAGACATACAAGAGAAAAATGAATAATTACTCAAAAGCTACAGAAAAAGCAGTTGACAAATTCCATATTCAATCATGTTCAGTTTTTAAGAGGAATTAAAGAAAATTTCTGCAATCTGATAAAAAGCATCCAGGAAAACGTAGGTAACATTGTAACGGGTGAGGAAAATGGGAAGCGAAGAGAGCAGGCAGATATAGGGGGGAAAGGACAGAAGAGGAAAATGGAGGGAAGAAAGATAAGGAGAGCACATAATGACCAAACATATGAAAGTTCTAAGAATCAAAATGGGGTCACGAGTCACATCGTGACAAATGGAGCCAGAGAGTCATGAAGAGAAGGTGTTCATACTAAAACAACTATGACAAAGACTGCCAAAATCACACCTTTACACAAAGGCCACCACAACACATAAAAAAAAAAATACTCAAATGAGGACATCTACATAGCATCTAGCTATCCAACCTTGGACTGAAGCCATCCTTGTTGCTGATCCTTGAACCGAAAAAATACCTTGGTAGTAAGTAAACCAACACAAGAGTGTCACAATAACAAGTAACACACAAAACTTAACTGAACTTTTATAGATTAGCAATAAACTGGTCCATCAAATTTATTAACAAATATATCAACAACAGCACCAAAATAGAAATTTACTAAAAGGCCTTTAAAGCATACCGAAGAGAAATGTTTAAAAGAGCAAAATAAATGAAAGATGTACTTCATTTGTAAACTTGAAGGTTCAATACTGTTAATATGTTAGTATTGGGAAATTCATAAAAGGTGTATAGGGAACCAGGAATATAGCTCAACAGCAGAGTGCCTAACTGGCAAGGTCAAGGTCCTGAGTTCAATTCCTGATACCTGTATGGGGAATTTCTCCATATTGATTCTTACAATTGCATAATAATCTATAATTATCTTGAACATGTGTAATTTTTATATTTTACTCCTGCTACTTTTTTGTTTGAGAAAGATATTCCAGATTGGGCAGATTCTCCTGCCTCAGTTTGCTGAGTGGCTAGCATTACAGGCATGCATCACGATGTCCAGTTATATCAATGAGAGACTTTCCCATCAATAAAACATTAATGGACAGTCTCAAGTATTTTTCTTTCATATTGCCATCTCCTATTTTTTGGTCAGCTCTCTGCTTCTAATTCCTGAAAGAAACTTGAACAAGTATTGTAAAAGCCAAAGAAAACTGATATTATTTTAGGGTTAGTCTTTAATGTTTTAAGATATATAATGGCTTATTGTATAAGTTAGATTTATCATATAAAAGAGGGGTCCAGATGATATTTTTAATTAGCATGTGACCAATCACTGGTAACCTGAACAATACAGTAAATATTTTTTCGACAGGATAGTTGTCAGTCAAGTTGGTGATGCCTGCCCATTACTCACTTATGCATTAATAAAATTACAATAAAATTGTTTTGTGAAAAATTATTCAACTAGTTTTAATTATTTAATTTTTTATGCTATTTTAGTACAAGGTCTACAGGGTCTCACTATGTAGATCGGACTCCTAGTGATCTGCCAGGGTTCAGCCTCCCAAGAGCTGGGATTACATCATGTGCCACCATGCCCAGTCTACATATAGTTTTTTTTTTTTAATATTTATTTATTTATTTATTTATTTAGTGTGTGTGTGTGTGTGTGTGGCCAGCTCAGCCCACCAGGGGGCGGGGGCTGGCTGGTATGTGGTGCTGGGGGATTGAACCGCAGTCCCTGTGCTTTGCTTAGCTTAGCTTGTTCTAAGTAGATGCTTTAGACCACTGAGCCATCTCACCAGCCCCTACATCTAGTATTTTAAAAATACCTTAACACCTAAAAAACTAGGAAGAACAACAGACTCAATTATATAAAGATATTAATTCTCATAAGATAACATAAGTTAAAAAAGCAGTTCTGTTAAAAATATTAAAGAGGTTTTTCAACGAAGCTAGATAAGGAGACATTAAAGTTTGTAGGAAAAACAAATTCTGAAAAAGAAAAGCTAAAGGATGGTGTAAACTTCTAAGACACTAAAACATACCAAAAGAGACAGCCATAGGGGCCGGGAAGATAACTCAGTAGAATAAGCACTTGCCTGGCAAGTGCAAGAGCCTGAGTTCAATCACCAGTTCCACCAAAAAAAAAAGAGAGGCAGCCAAACAAGTAACTTTACATTCTTCAAAAGTGTCAATGACATGAAAGGTCAAGGAATTCTATACCAGTTGAAGCAGCATGAAAGATCAGGACAAACATAAGAAGCAGTTCTGAATGGTTACTGAACCAACAATTTTTTAAAAAATGATATTAGTAAGAAAACTTACCCACCCAATTTAAAATTCCAAGATAATATTATATCAACATTAATATTTTAATTATGGTACTGTTCAGTTATATAAAAATGCTAAAGCAAAATCAACAGGCAACTCTAGAAATTCAGAATTATAAAATACCTAAAGTTCACAGGCTAGCATTTTTTAATCCAACTATTAAACATATTTTTAGGCTTTTTAATTGTAGGATAACTTTTACACCTTCTACCACGATTGGGCATGTTTATTTTTTGAATATGTTAGTACATTTTACTAACTAAAATTAATACTAGTGTATGATTTCCATCTGGTACTTTAAATCAATTCTTATAATAAATTCCTCTGTGTCTGATTACCAAATCAAGTATTTCTAACATTTGCCACATGTATATATTGCCAAACTTCCTTCCTAAAAGTCAACTCTCCCTCTTACATATTCTTTCTCCTATACACACACACCCACCCACCCCACAACATATCCACACACACTCGTGGACATAAACAGTCATAACATAAGAGTACATATATGTGTCCCATAAAATTTTCATCAGTAACAGACTATATATTTAAAAAAAAAAAAAAGGCAAAAAAATCCAGACTGAATAAGCAGCAGTAGTCTCATAAGATCATACTGGAGCACAGGAATTTTTATTGCCTAGTTATTCACCAACATGTTACCAGCAATATTGGTGAAGAACAAAACAAAACAACCACACCAAACCTACTTCACTGCATGTTTCATAAAAATACATGACATAGGGGCTGGGGAGATAGCTCAGTGGAATACGCGCTTCCCTGGCAAGTACAAGGGTCTGAGTTCAATCCCTGGTTCAGCAAAAAAAAAAAAAAAAAAGACATACAATTATGTACAATATGTAATCCTTGATTATCACAAAAAATTATTTGCTAATTCATAAACTTAATATACAAAAATTTTTATAGTTGTTTACTGCACAGTACCATGCTGGTGGCAGCCTCATATATCCAAGTTTACTGTGGTTAGTATTTTGTCTCTTAATAATATCTGGAGCCCAGTGGAGTGACTGCCATGTGACAAGGTATGTGTAAAGACATTTTACATACAATGTAAACAAAGCAATGAAATCATGCAATTCTCAGAACATATCTTCATGTTTAAGCAATGCATGAGTATTATTCCCAATGTCAAATATCTGTTTGATTTCCCTGCCCTAAGCATTAGGTATCTTCTTTGATAATGTATTACTTCATATATTATTACTTGGACACTGAGTATTTCATATGTGAGCATTTTTGTCTCCTTACGTATGTCTTTTACCATAATTTTTACTGTACTTGCAATTTTCATTAAAAAGATGAAATTGGTATCAAAGGTATTATATTTGAAGCAGTCAGCACAATTATCAATTATACTTACAATACTTTTCTAATTTAGGTTGAAAGTGGTATTTTAGTTGGTGGTAACTTGTAACAAAGGCTCTTTTTAAAATCCTAACGTTCTATTGTTATTTAAGTAATTATTTAGCAGATATGGACTTTCAGTAAGTGATAAAAGAAGCTCAGTTTCTATCACAGAATTTCCCAGTTGTCACAATACAATATACCTAATCTCTCCCTCCACTATTGTATAGCCGGATTACTACAGGCTATCCTATTAACTGAGTTTTTTTTTTCCCTCTACAAAATGATACCAGTTAATACCTGTAGTTGATTAGGTCAATTCTTTCACCATACTAACATCTGATTCTTTTATTCTACCAAAGAAATTTAAAGTCAGTTGGTAGCATTCACTGCAATTAAAAATTACTATTGGGTCTATCCAAACTGTGCTACAATTGTCTTAATCTATTTTAATATTTTGTTTTGAAAACTATAATTTGAAACTGCTATTTTTATTAGTATATAGTTGCACTGTCTTACTTTAAACTGGTTTGTGTAACATCTCATTACAATTTATGTTACGTAAGTATGCTTAAGTAAAATTGTTTCTATATTTAGCATCCTGTGATAATGTAGCCTCCTGGCAAAAATGCCAAATTCACTTATTTTCATTCTCTCATATTAGAAGGGTTAAATGGGGCCGGGGAGATGACTCAGTGGAATAAGCGCTTCCCTGGCAAGCAAAAGGGCCTGAGTTCAATCCCCGGTTCCGTAAAAAAAAAAAAA
>NW_004524593.1:1573794-1594827 GCF_000260255.1 Octodon degus | reverse complement strand
GAGGAAGAAGAAGAAGAAGAAGAAGAAGAAGAAGAAGAAGAAGAAGAAGAAGAAGAAGAAGAAGAAGAAGAAGAAGAAGAAGAAGAAGGGTTAAATGCTAAGACTTTTTAGTATAATTCTGACATTTCACATGAAGTATGTTTGAAATGTAAAGCTTTCCCAAGCATAAATTGAGTTTTTTGTATCCATCTACTGTTTTGACATAAAGGTATCCAAAAGTTTTTGATTTACTGTCTTCTAAATTATCTGTCAGCTTCTCTTCCTATTTAGTATTTGTGATTCTAATTCCTTGAATACAGATGGCACAATTTATCCTGTTTTAGAACAGATCAATTTTTCTAAGTGTTCAAGTATTAAACAAATATTTGCCCTTTCATGAAAAATATAAAGACAAGGTACTTCTTATAAAGTAACCTTAACTCATTTAACAAAACACAAAATAAAACAAGACCCCCAGGTCCTTATCACAGCCAAAGAAAGCTAAGTACAAATTAATTTCTAATACATTTATCATTAACGTTCTATTTTTCTCTTTAGCACCAATGGTTTACTGGACTGTCAGGCATGGTCCTACCCCAGGGATATCTTTTTCCTTTCTTCTGCTTAGAGCTATTAAGCAGAGGAATGCTACTGACTTTTTTAGGTACTGACTTTGTATCCTGCTACGCTAATGAATTTGTATATAAAATAAAGCCACATTAATATGCTGTGCCATGAAAGGGTCAAGTCAACAACTTCTGTGGATAACCCACTATTGTGGAAAGCTGGACAGTGTTGGATTGTTTTACTGAATTCACGTACCTATAGTATTTAGATGCCAATGGACTACCCATCTCTGACAGGACTAAACAAAAAAAGGGGACACAAAGAAACGACCATTTTGTATCTGTATATGTAGAATAGTTAGGACAGATATACAGCTACTTTTGCTTAATTCAATGAGAATATTTGTACTAATAGTGTTTGGACAGGATATTCTGTCTGCACCTTGTACTATGGATAAGCACTAAGAAGATAACAATATACAATGTATTAATTATTGAAACTGTCCTATTAATCAGTTAAAAAAAAAAAAAAAAGAAAAAAGAACTATCAAGCACATACTCAAGTGGCTGACTCATTTCTTTTTCCAAGGTGTTGAAAACAAAAACTTAGTGTCTTTCCATAGGGCTAGCCTAAGAAAACATGAAAATTCTACTAAATATGTTACTCTCTCGTCATCATATGGTTTAAAAAGCTGGTAGTCCAATCATCATAAACTGGAAATAGTTATTTTACTGTGTACTTTCCCCTACATATTTAATTTTCTATTTTTTTTCTAGCTGAGGTGATTTGCTAGAAGTTTCAAAACAATGTTATATAAAAGATGACAGTGAAAACCTTTTCTTATTCCTCTTACCTAAACTTTTCAAATGCCCTTCAGCCAAATACCAACAAGAACATATCTACAGCTGGACAAGTTTTATTTACTGCTTGTTGCACATGAATCAGCACATTATGGGTACACAAGTATAAGAGGATTTTAGAAACAATTTAAAGGATTCAAACTTGTATTATATAATTTGAAAGTATGTTCAAGGACGTAAGGCTTTGCTCTAGACTGGACACTGTCATGTGGGACTAACTCTATAATAATCACAATAAATCTTAGGAAGACAGAAGACTAGTGGGTTTAAGCTGTAAATGGTAAAGTAGCAGCAATCCACTCACATTTAGTCAAGATTGGGTAGTGCTTGCCTGGTTCTTTGTTTTGTTTTTGTTTTGCTATGTACACTGACCTTGCTTTTATGCCTTCATGTAAGTTTACGGCATAATGTACATTTGTTTCACTTTCTAAGCCACAGAACAGTTTTGTCTGATGCTCATGTTCTATAAAATCATGTTCGAGGAGTATATCAAAGTCTATCTATGAAAGTGAAGGCAATGTCCTGATTCAGAGACTGTGCTACTCTCTCAAGTTTTACAGTGTATTTAAACTTAAAGATTTAAAATTTCTCCTGATATATTCCATTATGTCTTATTAAAAATACCTGCATCTAATGGTTCATGGCTGGAAAAAAATACAAACCAACTATGAACTTAGTTTTAAAACAGAGGATGAATGCAACCAGGCACATGGAGACAACAAAGGATAGATGTACAGTTGTCCCATAAAGAAAGCAACAGAAGTATATACTGTAATCTAAATTTGTGGAAAGAAAAATGAAAAGTTATAATCCAAAGAACTTACTTTCCGACTTCACAAAAATAATTGCATTATTTTCTCACATAAAGTGACTGTACACAAATAAATGTGCATTAAAAATGGTTCTTTTTTCCTTTCCCTTAAAAGGATAATACTGTATTAGAACAACTTGTAGGACTTGAATAATATATAGGGATAAGAAAATGACACACTGGGGCTGGAGAGATGGCTCAGTGGTCTAAAGCACCTACTTAGAACAAGCTTAGCAAAGCACAGGGACCGCGGTTCAATCCCCCAGCACCACATGCCAGCCAGCCCGCCCCCTGGTGGGCTGAGCTGGACACACAAATAAATAAATAAATAAATAAATAAATAAATAAATAAAAGAAAATGACACTGTATCTATGTTAACTTCAACTTTAAAACTGTATTGTGATTACGTACGGAAAACATGCTTTTTTAAGGAAATATACACTGGTGTATTTAAGAGTAAAGGAAAGTGTCTGTACCTAACTCAAGCAATCCAGGAATGAAATTATACATTATGAAGTATTAAATGAGAATAAGACAAAATGTTACTGCTTGGACAACCTCTATGAAGAAGGACATGAATGAATTGTTTTTAGTATTATTACTTTTCTCTAAAAGTTAAAAAGAACATGTTGTCTAGCCTCAAAACTTGCCAAGAGTTTGACATATATCAGCACTGACAAGTCAAAAACACAGAGTGAAAGTTAAAACAGGGGGCCTGGCCATAGCTCAGTTCTTTAAGTGGCTGCTTCCACAAAGCTGTCAGCCTCAGGTTGCTGTAGTTGATCCCCACAACACCCTGGCCAGCCCAAGCACCCTTGAGGGCATTCGGAGCAAAAAAAAAAAAGTAAGTTAAAACAATAATAAAGATTAACTAGAAGAAATGAGGCTACTGTCTACTCAAGCCTGAATTGCCCACACTATAGCAAAGCTGAAGGTTTCAATATGATGGGTAATTAATCAATAGATTATAACTTTCTTAGCTCTAAGATAATTACCTGTCTTTTCATATTTTCCTCTAAAATGTCCCTTAGGGTCTTCGCAAATCTGACATCAGTAAGTTAAAACATTCTTTTAAAAGTCTTTTATCATTAGCAAGCAAAGGAAAAGAAGAATCTGGTATTATGCATCTCAGCTATTTGGGTCCTAATCAACCTTATAGCCCTTGAAATGGCATGTCTTGAGAGGACATTTTAGTAAACTAATCTAGAACATTACAACTTAAGTAATTATACCTTTGGTACCACTGAAACACTGTTAAATGTATCATTTACCTGAGAACTGCCACTGAAACCTGGAGGCTGGCTGTATTCTGTGGAATCAATAATACTACTGCAAAATGAAGAAAGAAAAAAAAAATGTGATTTCAGTATTTACATTACTTTATCAACAGAAAAAGTAGATCTAAATAAAAATGTAGCTAGCATACACAAACCAGATGTTACTATTTCTAGGTAAACATTCACTGCCAATCATTTAATTAGATATAAAACATACAACCCATAAACATAAAATCAGCAAATACTTAACTTATCATTTCGCCCTCAATCTCAAACAAATATACCAAGTAAGAATACAAATTGGGAAAATTACATGGCAATTGTCTACACAAATTTGTTTTTCTATTTCATTTCCAAACTATGAGGGTTTTCTTGGTTTTTATTTTTATTTTTCTTATGTAGGACAGGGTGTACAGGGTCTCACTGCATAGAATGGACTCGTAGTGATTCTCCTGTTTACAGCCTCCTATGTGCTGGCATTACAGGCGTGCACTACTGTGCCTGTTTACAGGCAATTTAATCCGCTGAGCTATTTAGCTGGCCCTTGTTTCTTTTCTTTTCTTTTTTTTTTTTTTTTTTTTTTTGCGGGACTGGGGATTGAACTCAGGCCCCTGTGCTTGCCAGGGAAACACTTATTCCACTGAGCCATCTCCCTGGCCCCTCCTTTGTTTCTTTTTAAAGAGAGGACTTACAGTCATAGGAAAAGAGCTTAAGCATGCAATCAAAAGCTGTGGTTAACAGACATGGCTGAGCCACTTAAAAGTTATGAACTCCACAATCACTAATTGTTTCCTCACTGCAAATTGAGATTGACATAAAGTATCTATAGACTATGTTTCAAGACCCAAAATACTGTAACTGTAGAAACTATGAGGGAAAATTACCACAGGAAGGGGACAAACATAACAATAGTCTATCACAAAACCCAAACTTTATATACTAGCTTTCATCTGTCCTGATCAAATGTAATCCATTTCCTGTACTGGTTCTATTTAGTGTATCTTCTGTACATTCTCCTACCTAAGTGTAGAAAAATTTCTAAAAGCCCAGAATATCTTTTTCTTCTTCTAGCTTACCATTTGATCAGTCCTATCACTTTCTCACCCTTCAATAAAATAAATGAAAAAAATAAAAATAAAAATAAAGTAAAATAAATGAGCCTATAAAAATTGTCAACATTTGAAATTGTATAACATATACAACCATGATAAACTGCTATTTACATGTTTACATTGTTCTTTCCTATTTCTGCAACAAAGGCATTTACATTGTCTATCCTAATGAAATTTACGCAACTGAAAGTATTACTCAACTACTACTCAAATACACAGAATTACTTTAGTTCTGATATTACTTCAAATATACTTAACATGAGAGTTCAGAAGTACAAAGTTTCAATTTTGTTTTTAGCTTGTAATTGGATATTATGAAAGTTATTAATTTTATTATACCATTAATTCCTCCACCTAATAAATGATTATATGTCAGAGAGGTGTGAGATAATATATGTAAAGTTCTCAGTATAATTTTAAAATATTATAAACAATAAAACTTGGCTTCTATTATTAACAACACTGGTTGACAACAAAGCCTTAGCATTTCATTAATATCGTAATTCATAAGTTATATAAAACTGTCCTCACAATACTTTTTCTATAACAGCAATATATTACTACCTAGGTCTTAATTTATTGCGTTCCAATGAAATTCAACTATACAAAAAAGATCTTCTCCTTATACTACCAAAATGTATGCATTCTTGCTGTGGATTTTTCAATGAAATACAGCAATACTCACTTTTCCTGTAGAATCAGGCACTTATATGACAAAATCATATGCCACTATCAGTCTAATACAAGGACTAACAGGGCCAAAAATGAGGAAAAGCCATAGATTCAAATGACTCTGTAATGTTGCACACCTGTAATTCCATGCTAAGATGATATTGCTATCATTAAGACTAGCAGTCAAAGACTTTAGAATTATAGGATTTAGAAATTATTATGCTTAAAATGTGTATAAAAATGCCAACTAGCTAAAGATATTGACATTATGTGTCTTGGGGCCGGAGACATGGCTCAGTAGAATAAGTGCCTCCCTGGCAAGAGCAAGAGTCTGAGTTCAATCCCTGGTTCCGAAAAAGAAAAGAAAAGAAAAGAAAAAAAAAAAAAAGAAGAAGAAAAATGAAATTATGGGTCTTAAATGGGATTTTATTAATTAGAGCAAATTTTAAGCCATTCTGTTATATTCCTATTTTATGCTCTATAAGGGAAGATTTTGGAAAATCCTACATTAGTTAACTCAGTTTATGGACACACCTTAGGAGAAGAAAAAGTGAACCTACAAACACAACACAGTATGGGATTTAAGTACATACTTATAAAGTTACAAAAACTTTATTGGGACATCAAAAATGGTAACAAGAAGAAATTTTCAGAGCAGTAACCAAAACTGAAAGCTCAGGTAGTATCAAGATGTTATACATTTACTCTTACTTCAGTTACTTGCTTCCAAAAACAAACATATATTTCATAATTAGAAGACAAACTGTTAAGCCAATTTCATATACAGGGGCCAGGGAGATAGCTCAGCAGCATAAAAGCCTGCCTGGCAAGTGCAAGATCCTGAGTTCAATCTCTTAGACACCCCCGCAAAAAAAAAAAAAAAAAAACAAAAAAAAAACACATATAAATGACTCCTCTAATCAATAGATAGCTAAGAGAAAACACTGGTTTATTCTTGGTGAAAATAATGGGCTTACTAATTTTAGACTGGATTTTAGTTTTTAAAAAGTAATTTAAATTATTAACATACACATCAGCCAAACAATAATAAAAAGATAACTTTCAAAGTAAAGTAAGCACACTGGAATCATTTAAGGCTGAAGATAAATGTATAGGATTTTTCTGAAAAAAGGAAAAGCAAAAAAGAAAAGAACCAGATAATCCAAACATTATCAAAGACACACATCAAATTAGATGCTATCATTGACATTTTTAGCCATTAATTTAAGGCAAAAAATAACAAACTTCTATACTTAATACAGTAACTCATATGATTACAAGTAACCTGAAAATGCATCCTTTAACAATTTTACTGAATTTCAAATTAATAGCAAACCTCATTTACTAGCTAGCAAAATTCTTATGACCAAAATTTTACAGAAACTTCCAGATACTAGAAACCATATTTATGTTTGTTTGCTTTTTGGTAGTAGGAAATGAACTCAGGACCTGAGCTATATCCCCAGCCCCTAGAAATCAGTCTTAACAGTCATTTCATTTCCATTTACATTCTTCACACCCTTTCACATTTGACCTAGTCAAATCAAAATTAATGTGAAAAATGTGTCAACTAGTAACAATAGCAGAAGCTAACATTTACTGAGTATCTACCATGTGCCAGACAATATTTTCATTTTCTCAAACATATCATATTTCAGTCAGCAACTCAAGTACTGTTATCCTTTGTTTTCAAATGAGAAAAATAAGGTTTGTATGGAAAATAAACTTCATAAAGGTAGCAAATTTCACACTAGTAATAAGTTTTAGAAATGAAATATGAAGCCAGGTAGAAAAATTCAAAAATCCTGATGGTACAACCAGCACAGTGAAGGTCTTTTCTGCTGGAAGAATCACTGTCCTGTTCAGCTTGAGCAGAGAACTTACATTTAGGTTCTGTTCTCAACTCTGAAATGTTTTCCACAATTTTGGGATGTTTTCATCTCTCAAGATAGTATAGACTTTAAAGTAAGTATACCTTGGTAAGAATATCAGTTATGTCACTATGTGATACTGAGCAAATTAAAATGACTTTGACTCCTAGGCTCAGTTTATTAACTGTAAAAAAAAAAAAGCATAGATAAAATTATATAAAATTCATTGAGGATAACATGAAACAATACATAAATTACACATATACTACATAAATTACATAAATGTAGTTACATAAGTTACATTCTAACATATGGAACAGGCAGTAGCCAATACTGAGCTTCAATGTTATATTTTTTTCTAATTTTTTTTTTTTTTTTTCATTTGTATGTTTGGTACAGGGTCTCAATACGCAGCTCAGACTCGTAGTGATCGTCCTGTTTTCAGCCTCCCCAGTGCTGGGATTACAAGGGTGTACCACCATGCCTGGACTCTGTCACTGGCTCAGAGCATCCCAGGGGGCAGGGCCGGCACAGCATGCAGGACCAAGGATCTAAGCCTGGTCCCTGAGCTTGCTAAATCAGGCACTTAGTCCACTGAACTATCTTGTCAATATTATTCTAACAGTTGCATGTTTTACAAATAAACAGTCCTCCAAGGCAGTATTTCAAGGAAATGTTTCTGACTTTGGTGTACTATGTTTTAGAAGACCAAAGCAGTTTTTTTCCTAGTACCTTCTTGTCTTCTTTTAATGAGCAAAAAATGATGAAGAGTTATAATTATGTATAAAGAAACTAGGGAGTGTGGTATCAACATATATTGCCTTTAGTAATGTCAGTTACTATACAATAATCCTGAAGTTGAAAAAAGAAAAGGGTTTTAAAATTTCATTACAAAGTAATCTTCCTAGAGAAACTGCTGGCAGATGCAAAAAAGTATACATGGAAATTTTCTAAAACATGGAACAGGAGCCTTTTTACCAAGATGGCGCCGAAGGCGAAGAAGGAAGCCACTGCCCCTCCCAAAGCTGAAGCCAAAGCAAAAACTTTGAAGGCCAAGAAGGCTGTGCTGAAAGGCATCCACAGCCACGGTCACCCACCTTCTGCTGTCCCAAGATACTGCAGCTCCAGAAGCAGCCCAAATACCCTCGGAAGAGCGCCCACAGGAGAAACAAACAAGCTTGACCACTATGCCATCATCAAGTTCCCCTGACCACAGAGTCAGCCATGCAAAAGATCTAAGACAGGGGCCGGGGAGATGTCTCAGTGAAATAAGCACTTCCCTGGCAAGTGCAAGGGCCTGAATTCAATCCCCAGTTCTTTAAAAAAAAAAAAAAAAAAAGAAGAACAGAAAAAGATCTAGGACAACAACACATTTGTGTTCATTGTGGATGTCAAAACAAATAAGCACCAAATCAAACAAGCTAGCTTTATGACATCTGATGTTGCCAAGGTCAATACCCTAATCACCTAATCAAGCCCGATGGAGAGAAGAAGGCATATGTTCAACTGGCTCCTGGCTTGCTACTTTACTGCTTTTGGTTAAAAATAAAATAAAATAAAGAGCAAAGCACTCTGCTTAGTAGAACTGCAAAAACAGGAAAAGACTAAGCTCAGAGGAATAAGACTGAAAACACTGATTTGCTTCCAAAAAAAACTAGTAAAGTCAGCTTACTACACAAATTGTTGTGCTTGACTATTTATCTTATATTCTATACCTTAATTTATCTGTACTTTGTAGGGGAAAAAATAATTATCAGATAATATATGTATCACATGTTCTTAGTTACAAAAACCACCTTGAAAGAACTACAGAAGAAGTATTTTAAAACAGTAAGTTTCAAAGGTTATGACATCAGAACAGAGAATGGGACTTTGTTAGGGAAGAGACCAACTCAACTGCAGAAAGGGAAAACGGCAGCCTCACTTGAAAATCTTTTACTATAGTGGAGCCTGACAGGAAGTAGGCGGGTCCCAGGGGGGCGCATGACCTTGTAGGGTGCATCTCTTCTAGCTCGGCTTCCTATGTTCTGCCTCCTGGCTGCCAAGCTCTGATCAACTGTGCCTCTACCATGCCCTTCAGCCAGGCCATCTTAAGCTGAAGTGACCAGCTGGCCACAGACTGAAATATGAACCAAAATAAACTTCTCCTTCTTTGAGTTTAAAGGTGTATTTTGTCCTAGGAACAAGGAAAATGACTCAGCCAATAATCAAAGAGATGAAATTTCTTGTAGGACTCCAACTTGAAAGAACAAAAGTCTACGGCCATGCCAACCTGAATGCACCCAATCTCATCTGAAAAAACAAAAGCCATAAGCAACAAGATCTGGTCACAGTCCACAAATAGAGCCCACAGCAAACAAATGATAAATACCAATAACTGGTTTTGTTCAAAGAGACTTAATTTTAACTCTCCCAAGCCCAGGAAATGGAGTTGAGGCATTTTTTAAAAAACATTAGAGAAATGTGCAACTTTACCAAAAAAAAAAAGGGAAAAGATATTCAGTAATGAATTCCAAAATCTCTATTTCAAATAGCAGTCTGGCTTGATACTAATGAACTCAAATTTGGCCACTACAAGACCTCAGATTTCACAAATAAAATGGACTGTTAATATCTCCACCAATGGGCTGGTGAGATGGCTCAGTGGTCTAAAGCACCTACTTAGAACAAGCTAAGCAAAGCATAGGGACCGCGGTTCAATCCCCCAGCACCACATGCCAGCCAGCCCCGCCCCCTGGTGGGCTGAGCTGGCCACACACAAAATAAATAAATAAATAAACAAATAAAAAAAATTAAAAAAAAAAATATCTCCACCAAGCAGTGAGAATTACAATGTATAACAAGAACCCAAAGATGCCTAAAATCAAATTTTAGAACTAAAATGCATTTTGATGGATTAAAATTCTTAGAATCAGAAAGTCCACTTACACTATACTATAGTGTAAGAACAACAATCAATTCACCAGTTTATATTATTTCCCATCCAAAGACTATCTCATTATGAGAAGAGGATTCCAGGATCTGTCACATTTACAGCTATGTCCCAGTGCCTAACAGTGTTTTGACATGTGCCCAGTACATTTCAAATACTGGCTATGTGACTTAAAATAAATTCTTTAAATATTTTAAATAATATCTTTTCAAGAAAATGTTTCATGTTATTTAAAGTCTAACTAAAACTTTAAGAATGTATAGATTAATAATAATCTTCTAAAACAATGAATTTTACATATATACTTATAATGAGTCTTTCAGTTTTATCTGAATCAATTCTATTGGCAACAGGTGAGAAATCATGCGTATCTACCATTCTCTAATTTACATATTATAATATACCTAACACACATATTCACTATGCAACAAGCAAATGTAAACTATAGTTTAAAAAGCAAATTGTAGAAACTTTCTCCCTCAGAATCTAAAGTAAAATTATTAAGTCCCTAAGAGCGGCAATGCAGTCTGGACTGATTCTCATAAAGCAACGTTGATGTGGGTAAAGATTTAAAAGGTTAAAATTTACTATAAAATGTATCAGGAGAATGATCGTTTACTCACCCTACTCCCAGTCCAATAAAGTCTACTTGATAATTTTGAGGTTTGTCTGTTTTCTGAGACAGGATCTTGCTATGTATATGTAGTTCAGGCTAGCTTTGAATTCATAATGTAATCCAGGCTGGCTTGGAACTCAAGGTGATCCTCTCACCTTAGCTTCCCCAGCGCTGGGATTATAGGCGTGTGCCATTACATTCAGCCAACATTTTTTAATCTAAATCAAAATACTTAATGTCTTAAGTATGTTATAAGTCATGTTCAACTAAATACCATGATTCTTGAACAGTGACATTCAGGGTTAAGTATTTATTCAAAAATATATTTTAAACACATACTGAATATAAAATTTCATATAAAAATGAGGTTTAAGAAAAAAATCGGAGGTTGGCCGGGGAAATAGCTCAGTAGAATAATCGCCTGCCTGGCAAGCGCAAGGGCCTGAGTTCAATCCCCAGTTCCGCAAAAAAACAAAACAAAACAAAACAAAACTGAGGGCTGGGCAGCAAATAGCTCAGCAGATTAAGAGCAAGGTTCAATCCCAGGCCTGCCATGTCTCCAGGGCAAGCTGAGGCAGCAATTGAGAATGGGAAATTGAGACTGTGCATGGTGGAGTGCACCTATAACCGCAACACTTGGGAGGCTGTAAACACGAGAATCAGTATGACTCCAATCTAGTAGTGAGACCCTGAACACCCTGTAGACTCTTCCCTAAAATACAAAAAAAGAAAAAAGAAAAAAAATCTGTATTTGTAGAATTAACATAAAGCGTGGGAAATTCACATGAACTACAACATTACAAAGCAGGAACAAAATAAATAGGCCTTACAATAAAAAGTGATTAATTCTATATCCTGATTCCCTTTCCTTTTCCCTTTCCCTCACTTTCTAGGGAAAAAAATCTGTAAAAATAATAGAGAGCTGGGCCAGGGAGATGGCTCAGTGGAATAAGCAGTTCCCTGGCAAGTGCAAGGGCCTGAGTTCAATCCCTGGTTCCGCACAAAAAAAAAAAAAAAAAAAAAAAGAAGATAGCTGCTGCAATTGTATTCTTGGAGATAGAAAGAAGGGACTGGAGGGGGGAAAACCATTTAAATGAATCCAATAAAGAGTCTAAGGCAAAAGAAACAATGTGAGATTTACTATATGAATTATTTTAAGCTGGAAAGTAAGTTCATGTTTCTAGCAACAATGAGTCAGAACAAATGAAAAAACCACTGCCAGACTGCATGCGATGCTTAGGTCTACTGAAGCAGCCAAGAGCACAGAACGTGACAACTGTGCAAACCAAGTTAGGACAAATATAACATGGGGTACAGGAGTTCCTTTGTTTGGATTTTGTTATTTTGTGTAAATGCAGCTTAATAAACATAAACCCAGGTTCTATAAAAGGGATTCAATGATCTGACGACACATAAAGAATGTCCCTGTTTTAGAAAAATAAATGAGTCCTTAAAAAGGCTCTTTTAAAGTACGTCTGCTTAAAAGTACAAGCAAATCTTAACACTGGGTGTGAAAGCCAAATTTATCTAACATTTTAAAATCAAGCTAACAATTATGATAGAAAAGACGTTAATATCATTGAAACTATACATTATTTCTTAAAAATAAAGAAAAAACATTATTTCCTATCTTAATCTTAAGGGTCATTTAATTTTTAAGAGTATTTCAGGCCTACATCAACTTATCCAAATGTCTCTCTCAAACTGCTACTTGATTAAAAAATGTATCAAAACCTTTAAAATTGTTACTCAATATAACTGTCAGAGTCTTGTCTGACTTGGGGGCCTGCCCCTTAGCTCAGCTCTTTAAGTGGCTGCTTCAACAAAGCAGTCAGGCTCAGGTTGCTGTGGTTCGATCTCCACAACTCAAGCCAGCCAAACCTGCCCTGAAGGCATTCGGAGCAAAAAAGAAAAAGAAAAAGAAAAAAAAAAAAAAAAAAAAGGGATCTTGTCTGACAACCAGTTCACAAGCAATGTTAGCAATTCTGCAACGTTTTCATAGACTTCATGAAATCTTGTAGCGACCACACAATCTGACATTTTATCTTATAATTACTCTTTATCTCTTTTACTCCTGAAATCTTAATCTAAAGTATAATCTCCTGCTACATGCTGCTAAAATGCTTCCTATCTCTTTTCCTTGCATCCAATAACATTAGGTTGGGAAGACAAGAGAGTGTGTTTTCTATCTTCCACATGGAAACCCACATATAAATTTAAATATCTAAATCAGACTTTACATCCAAAAGCTTTTCATCATATTTACTTTTTTTTTCAAGTGTTGGCTTAAATGTCACCCCCTTGGAGAAGTCCAACTAGACAAACTACATGCAAGCTTAACATGTTTTGTTGTGTATTTGCTTACTTAGTATCCCCCCAACCTCCACAGAAACATCTTAAGTGGTCAGTTCTATAAGGGCAGGAGTTTCGTCAGCTAGATTCAATATCTAGAACAGTTTCTAAAATATTAGACACATTCAACAGAAAAAAATAAATGAATATACTATATTCATAAAGTGCATTAAATGAATGCCCATGTTCATAAAATAAATCAGAGAGTAGTAACAAAAACCTGGAAATGATAGAAAAATATACTAATAATCAGAGATGGACACAACAAAGGATATCATCAGTTTAGTAAGTATAACTTGATATATGAAATTTTTGCTTCCCTCTGTATACTTACATAATAAATATTGTCAAAGACCTTATGTATCAGACAATGAGAACCATATCTCCCACATATACAGTTACTTGAAATATTTTAAAGAAAATAAAGTTGGGGGTCAGGGAGATGGCTCAGTGGAATAAGTGCTTCCCTGGCAAGCTCAAGGGCCTGAGTTCAATCCCCGGTTCTGCCCAAAATAAATAAATAAATAAAGAAAGAAAGAAAGAAAGAAAGAAAGAAAGAAAGAAAGTAAGTAAGTAAGTAAGTTGGAAGGGCTGGGGATTCAGTTCAGTGGCAAAAGCGCCTACCTGCCTACCTAGCAGGTACAAGGTCCTGAGTTCAATCCCCAGTACTGGAAGAGGGGGTTGGGGGTGGGGGGGTGAGGTTGGGTGGAAAATCAGCTGAATTACACAAGTAGGATGACCACAGAATAGAGTAAAACTCACAAGAACTTTTCACACCATGATTAATACAGAAAAATATCAATATACCCTGATTTCACTGATGTAATTTAACTTAAAACCTCCCCAGTACCCTTTGTCCCACATATCATATCAAACTGAATAGCTTCCCTGAACTGATAAAGGTTCTAAAGGTTAGTGTCATACTAGCACTAGATGTCCAGATATTCCACATAGTCTCCTAAACTATTTGTCTGAAAGCTTCCATTATACCATTATCCTAAATGGACTAATAAATAACAACTGACAGTGTAAAACTATTGTTGCTCTGAAGATTTCAAGCAAAAAATTTCAAAATTCAAAAGTACACATTTTAGTACCTATTTTAAAATTAAAAATTTAGTACATATTCCATGAAATTTCACAACTAGGAAGTATACTCATATAGTGTATGTTACAAATGTTTAAAAGAAGCTTAGAATTTTTCTGAGAAAGGAAGTCATGAACAAAACAAAAATAATGCCTGCTCTAATAAAGCAAACAGAATAAAGAATAAATGTGAGTTACAAAAAAATACCAGAGGAAGCTAAAGTAATAATGTTTCTAATATCATCATTTTAAATCGGTCAAGTATGTTCATCAAGGACAATTCAATGAGTTAAAGAAAAAATACAAGATTTTTATAATATTTTCTTTCAATATTACATTTCATAAGTTTAACTTTGAATATCATTTCATTTTAACTTTTGAAGACAGGCATAAAGCTGCCATTATTTCAAGAAACTCATCAAAATTTTAATCCAACTGTGATTTCAAACTATACATACAATTATTTCTTAATATGAAGTGTTAGTAAAGATAGGCCACCTGAACCTCATTTCTAGATCATATCCAGAACTAATCTCTCAGAGTTTCACATATTACACTGAAAAGTCCCACAAGGACTAGCACTGCAGACATACTTAGTAATACAAATCTGAAGTAAATCCTAGAGTAAAGCTCTGTACCTGTGTGATGGGGAAGGAGCTTCAAACTGAGGCACTGTGCTGTCTTCACTCACAGGAGAGTATAAGCCGCTCATTTCCTAAAATTACAATTGGCTGAGTTATAGCAGATACTCAAACAGACGAAGAGTAACTCAAACACATAACATTATATTCCTTCCCAACAGCGGATTTTCATCAGTCCCTTTTGGTGTCAACATATGAATTTCTCAGGATTCTTCTCTAGAGTAAAAGCACATACAATCTGAAAATTTAAGAGCTAAGTCTTTTCTATAGTAAAAATTATTAAGGAACTATATATTATCCAATATCGTTCATCACAAATATTGCCAACAAACAGAAAACTCGATAAAAGTATTTTAAAGAATATAAACAGTATACCCTGTGAACACTGAATCAGCAAATCATCCATTTTTGTGATAACCTACTGACGTGCATTAGAACAAATATGAAGGTGGTAACTGGATCAGAAGATTCAAGTATTTAAAATAAAAAAGAAAGCAGAAAGCTCATTTTCTGCAATGAAAAATTCCCTTTAATAGAAAGAAAATAATATGCTTATTAATTCAAAATTTAGTTTTATTAATGACAAACTGACTTTTTAAACACTAAACCTAATGAAAAAGACTCATGATCAATTATTATCACATAAATTACAATTTTAAATTATAATGACAACCAGCCTTCTTCATATTCCAATTTTGATTACTGGAAAAATAGGAAACTTGAAAATGTTTCTCAGACTGCATTATTTTTTTTCCATAAATTTATTGAGAAACAAATAACAATGAGACAGTTTCAAACCAAACTGGCAGGACAGTTTCAATAATTAACACATTGCATACATTCTTCCTAGTGGTTAATTGTTGTACAAGATGCAGACATGATATCCTACTTACAAACACCATTAGAACAAATCCTTCTATTCATTAAGAGAATGTAACTGTATATCAATCCTAGCCATTTGAATACACCGATACAAAATGGACATTCATCTGTATCCCCTTTTTGTTGTTAAGTTCCGTTATTTGAATATTATAGGTGTGTAAACTCAGCAAAATATTCTAAAAGAGTTCAGTAGCCCATAATAGTATTGGGTCTTCTACTTGACTGGCAATGTCAGAAATTGTTGACCTGAGTCCCCCATAGCTCAACATACCAGCATGGCTTTACTTCTTATATTTTGTTTTATACTTTTCTGCTGGATGGTTAAGATCAAGGTAAGTCAGACTGCATTATTAAGCAGAAGTATTGCTGGATAATTCTGGCTCAGCTCAATCATACAGCCAATCAAGTAACACAACTACAAGTCAGGAATGGTACACAGGATACTGAAAATACACAAAGTATTAAATCCATTACCCTTGAACATATTCTGCTGTCAATAAAGAAAATTATAACTGCGAATAAAAATCACATGTTAATTTTAAATATTGCCAGAGGCAATAAATAACTTATATTTCATAGCAAACAAGCTCCCAGTAATTCTCTAATGGAGTTGGTAATTAAACTAGATTATACTGCAAACTCCCAGAACATTGCCAATATATTCTCTTATCTCTGTTTTAATTAACTTTATAATTTAGATAAATTTTTACTTAATAAAAAACGGAATATTGAAGAATTATTTTAAAGGCAATAATGACAATTCTGACAGAATTAACTTACATTAACATAAAATATCATGAATTAAGAAAATTAAGTGATTTTTTTGTTTCCATCTTGGTATCAAGAAAATGTTCATTTCTTTTCCCAGAAAAATGCAGTAAGTCAAAACTAAAGTACCATCTGTTACTTTCTTCATAACCAAGACCAGTACCATAAATTTAATGCAGTAAATTAAGGAAATATAACAATTTCATGAAATTGAAAACTTGCTAGAGACGTAAGAAATTGTTGATTTCTTACTTCCACTCTTTTAATATCTTCTTCCAAAACATTTAGTTCCTTCTGGATCTGTTCCAGCTGCTACAGATTAAAGAAAGAGAGAGGAAAACAAATAAAAAGCTTACCTCAAACCACAACATCATCATCATGTTCATAAATTACATTTATAAATGATTTCTAGAAAACTGAACACCAATGGTAAGTTAGGAATATGACAAAATCATCATTAAAAAAAAGCCTAAGCTGTAAAGTTCAAATACAGAGACTGAATCTTTAAGGAAACACAATGTTGTACTTCAATACAACAGACTGACTTTATAATAAAACTATGAAGGATGAACAATGGCAATAAGTGACTAAAAAAATACAAAATATTCAAAGAACTTTCACATTACCTTATTTGTTAAAACTACAAAAACAAATTCAGCATGTCTCCTCACCAATCACCCCATCTTAAAAGTAAAAGCCTGAAACAGGTTAAATCCCAACACCTAAAAGCAATGATAAATCAGCATCTTAACTTGTTCTTAGGGATTTTTAAAACATTTAAGCTTCTAATCTTTTATACTATCTCTGTTGCATCATAACCATTTCCCATGCTACTAAAGTGTAAGCATTTTAACTTATGAATAATACTTAACAATATATTTAACTATTTTTCTTTTCTTAGAGATTTGTTCATGAACTAAGACAAAAATTTTGAAAGCCAGGAATAGGAAGCTGTAATCCCAATTCTGGGAGGCTAAGGCAGGAGGATCACAAGATCAAACCCAACCTAAATTCACTGAAATAACACTGTGACTTAGAACCAGTCTCAAATTTTCTGAAAAGGAGATAGGGTCAACAGCTCAACGCAAAGCCCTGGGTTAAGTCCTCAGTACCACAAATAATAATTTTGCAACATAATGAGTTCTTTCAGATTTTATGTCATTTTGAATTTAGAAAATACTTCTAATCTCATAAGATGAAATCAATAAGCCAAAGACAGAAAATCTTCATTAGGTAACACACTACTGCTTTCCAGAAACACTGTACCAATATAAATTTCCATTACTAGCATAATATGCTTTTATTCTAACTAGAAATATTGAACCAATTTTTAAAATATAATAACAGATCAATTTTCAGAATATAAAGTAAGGTGCGGCAAGTGAAATAGCTCAGCAGTCTAGGCACCTGCTCTGGCAAGCACAGGGACCAGGGTTTGATCCCAGGTTCCACATGCCATGCTGGCACAGACACCGCCCCCGAGATGCCCTGAGCCAGCAACTGAGTCCAGGCGTGGCACACACCTGTAATCCCAGCGCTGGGGAGGCTAAAAACAGGAGAATCACTGTGAGTCTGAGCTATATAGTGAGATTCTGTACCAAATACATAAATGAAAATAAATAAAATAAAGTAACAATGCACAATTACATAATATTGTTAGATGTGAAATAGGCACTATTATATATTAAGATGATGAAGCACAAAAAGGTTAAATTTGCCCAAGGTATTTGCCCAAGGTCATTGAGCAAGTGGGGAATTATCCCCTTCTCCACATCTCCATGGGGGACTGAACCCAGCACCTTCACACTCAACTACATCTATAGTACCACCTGTACTCCTTTGCTTTTTATTCTGCGATAAGATCTTACTAAATTGCCCAGGCTGGGTTCAAATTTACAATCCTCCTGTCTCACCCTCCCAGAGGGTTGGATTATAGGTATACGCCACCATGTCTTGCTCAGAACTGAACTCAAATCAAGGAAACCTTTGTGTTGCAGAATTTAAGGTTTTAAAAACTAGTAAAGTTTACTGTTTCCAAAACAGCACATTATAGTTTATTTCTTTAATGACTGATAGGTAGGGGTGTGTGTATGTGTGTGTATGTGTGCAGGTTGATCAGCATTAGATTTATTAGCGTTACCACCTTCTCCTCAGGTGAGAGGAGAAGGATTAATCTAGTTTATAACTAGATAATTATAATCTAGGTGGTAATCTAGTTTATAACTTATTAATTCAAGTATTTTGCAATTCTAGGAATTTTGTTAAGAACAGCAGAATGGGGATGAGTGAACTAAACTACTAGAAAACTAATACTAGATCCAAGATAAAATCAAAGACTGAGTCTTAAAGAATAGAACTTTTTGAGTTGGAAAACAGTAGGCATAGATAGAAAAAAACCAGAGAAAAAATTAACATATGCCACAGTTTAAAAGGTACCAGACAGAGAAAGAATAAATCTGAAGCAATGGCAATTAATGAAATTGCCCAACATCAATTAGTACTGCATAGTTAGATAAGATAAAAACAAAGACCACATGGTAAGAAAAGCTCAAGGATTTTTATTTGTTGTTTTAAAAAGGATAAAGAAAAAAGCATTACTAACTAGAAGGGAAAGAAGGTAATGATAACCACAAAATGAAAAGAACAGTTATTGTATTACCAGAGAAAACAGGGCTTAATTACGGCTGCCAAACACTTTCAACTCATCTACCTCCTTTAATAAACTTTCATGCACCTTAAAATTTGTCACATGATATTCATATTACTACCTTAACACAAACACTGCTCTTCCCAAAAAGTTACTTCTTTGTCTTAGAACTCTCAAACAATGATCAAAAGTTCTAAAATGCTTCAGTTCACAGGATTAGGCAGAAATTCTCAACTTCCTCTCCATCCCATTGCCACTGCCAACAACTAATCTTCGACCCATGCTAACATTAAATAAAACTATTCCAGTCTAGCATATACAATGCAATTAAATTGCTCTCTACCAATTTTAGTCATTTTTAAACATGAGGTATTTCTACCACTGCTAAAGACCTGGCTCATTAACACTGACAATTCCACTGATGTTGGCTAAGTCTGTAAGGTATCTCCTTAGTCACTTCTTAAACATTTTTAATTCCTTTGAAAAGTTCCACTCTTAAATCTTTCTGTAAACAAATGTTTTACTCTGAGAGATCTTTTTCTTTCCTGTATTTTATTTAGGGAAAGGTTACAGGGTGTTCAGGGTCTCACACCCTAGATCAGACTCCTACTGATTCTACTGTTTACAGCCCCCCCACTTGCCAGGATTACAGGCGCACACCACCCTAAGGGTGGGGCCAGCAAGGCAGGTGGAGGGATTGAATCCTGGCCCCTGTACCTGCTTGCAAGCACTTTAATCTGCTGAGCTATTTGGCCAGCCTATCTAAAAGATCTTCAGTTTGATTGCTTTAAAAAAAAAAAAAAAAAACTAAAAGGAGAATAAAACTAAATATTTAGGGGCCAGGGAGATAGCTCAGTAGAATAAGCACCTGCCTGGCAAGCATAAAGGCCTGAGTTCAATCCCCGGTTCCAAAAAAAAAAAAACCCTAAATATTTACAATGTCAATATCAAATGACATTCAATATCACTTATACATAATAAGTGAGATAAAGTTAATGATTCTCATAACACTCTGGAAACAAAAAATTGCTGGGGTCACCCAAGATCTCCAAATATCAAGTGTTCTTTTATCTCAACATACTGTCCCATTCTCAAAATGCCTTCATGCTTTTGATGGATAATGTATTTATTGGCATATATGGCAGCTATTATACATAAGGTGAAGTATATAAAACTGCCAACATCTAAGTAAGTATTACTTCTAATAATAGCAATCTCATATAGGTTTATTTAAAAAAATAATAACAAAGGTAAAAATGCTGCCCTGATCAATTATCTGCAGAATATAAAATACAATGATATAACCTACTAAGTGTGAAAAGGTATTGGTAATCTTAAAAAGGAAGCCGAGCATGGTGACATGTGTCTGTAAGCCCAGCACCCTGGAAGGCTGAGATAAGAAAGGACTGCACGTTCAAGCACAGTCTGGTAATTGAGGAACATAGCAAGAACTTATTTCAAAATTAGTAATAAGCTAGGGATACAGCTCAGTCCTAGGTTTAATCCCCAGTACTGTATGAATAACATAAATAAACAGAAATTATAAAAAGGAAAAAATTATATTAAAAAACAACAAACTGGAGAAAATAAACAATGTTACCTCAGAGCATGATCCTAAGGCATTAACAGCAGCATACTCTTAATAGTGTCAAGTGCCAAAGAAAAATATATGAACATTTAAGTTTAAATGTTTCAATTGCCCTTATTAAATGAAATGTAAAGAGTTCAAAATTTAAAAGTCCTCAATGAATATTAGCTCTGATATCTCTGGGGTTCATTTATTTGAACTCCACTATTGGCTGAAAAAAGATAAGCTTGGTTATTAACCACATGTGAATTATGTTGTTTTCCAAGCTAAAATATCCTACAATAGCTTTTTTACAATTATTTCAAACTAAAGAATTGGGCTGGTGAGATGGCTCAGTGGTCTAAAGCACCTACTTATAGCAAGCTTAGCAA
>NW_004524593.1:1564146-1573000 GCF_000260255.1 Octodon degus | reverse complement strand
AAAAAGCCAGACATTGTGGCACACACCAGTAATCTCCTGCGAGAAAAAGGATCCAATTTCCAGCCTAGCCTGGGCAACTCAGCAAGATTCGGTCTACAAATACAAAGGGATAAAAGTGTAGGTCACTACTCCTGTATTCAATCTCCAGTACAAGGCGGAGTGGGGAATCCAAGGGAAAAAATATAATAGCAACAACAAAAGACAGAGAAAAGAAACAGAGTAACATAGTAGGCTGAAATGGTCTAAATAAAGATTTAAAGAACAGAATACTAGATGTTTTCTGATTATATTATAATTAAAACATAAAATCATAATAAAAAAACTCTCATGTTCGAGAATATTTGTTTCTAAATAAACTACAGCCCTAAAAAAACACAGTGAAAATATGACATTATTTTGCATTAAACAACAAAGAAAATACACTACCAAAAATCAATATATGCAGCTATAAACAAAAAGAAAAAAGAACTTATGGCCCAAAATGCCTACAGGAGAAAAAGTACTCTGCACAATAATATGTATGCACAATCAAGTCAAGGCATTAGAAGTAACAAAATAAACTTACAGCAAGGAGGATGGAAATAATAGAGAGCATAAACTAAAAGGAAAACAAACATAAAAGAGGATGAACAAAGCCAAAACTTGGTTCTTAGATGAAACTCACAAAATCAATACATGTCTGCTAAGAACTGATCAAGAAAACAAGGGGGAACAACACAAGACACAGGGTTAGGAATAAAAGAACACTGAAACCCTGAGGAACTGGAAACTAGGAACTCCATTAAGACCTATGTTATGCCAGTAAGCTTTAAAGCTATGCTAAAAAAATAAAGTTATGAGACAAGATAACTCCTTTAAGGGGCTGGTGAGATGGCTCAGTGGTCTAAAGCACCTACTTAGAACAAGCTTAGCAAAGCACAGGGACCGCGGTTCAATCCCCCAGCACCACATGCCAGCCAGCCCCGCCCCCTGGTGGGCTGAGCTGGCCACACACACACACACACACACACACACAAATAAATAAAAAGAACTAAAAATAATTTTAAAAAAACATAACTCCTTTAAGAAGTATATTAAAACTGATACATAAAACAGAAATGTGAACAAATCCAAATAAATAAATACTCAACAGTTAGATGAATTAATAATTTCAATTTTCCTGAGAACAACCACAGGTCCAGATACCTTCATCAGCAAGATCTTTTAAACATTTGACAAAGACATCAATCCTAGACTAAATAAACTCTTTCAAAACTCATCATTTAAAGGCATATTCCTCAATTCATTTAGTAAAGCTAACAGAATCTTTATTTAAAAAAAAAAAACTGCACAGAATTCATATAAGGAAAAAAACTAATAATCTCACAATTTCACTCATGAATAAAATCACAAAAATTCTAAACAAAATATCAATAATGTAAACTAAATACAAGAAAATATACATAATGATCAGGAACAGTTTACACAAAGAGTTGCAGAGAGGGGGAGTTACCCTATGTGTTTTCCTAGAATACAAATAATCAAGGAAAAGATATTTTATTTTTAGGTCAATCAGGATGGCTAGTCACTATAAGTGCAAAGTTGACTGACTCTATAATGTTAAACCAACGCAATTATTGACTGTAACAGAGTGAAAAATAATATGACTGTCTCAGATACAGAAAAAATTTGGAGTATAGTCAACCTCACTTGTAATTTTTAAAAAATTACTTAAACTAGAATACAAATTTAACTCCTGAATGATAAAAAAAAAAAAACACCTACAAAAAAACCTACAGAAAACATCATACCTAATGGTGACACGTTGAATGCTTTCACTTTGAGATCAGCATCAAGACTAGGATGCCCAGCTATCACCACTTCTATTCATCACTGTACCGGGTGTCCTAGCCAGCAGAGTAAGACAAGAAAAATAAATAAAAGATATAAGGATAAGGATCACGAAGACACTAAACTATTAATATTTGCAGATTATGATGTGTACATAAAAACGTAAGAGAATCTACAAATAAAATGGAATTAATGGGTTTAAGGTTGCTGAATTAAAAAAAAAAAAAACCTGTATGTGAAAATCAACTTCATTCCTATGTACCAGCAAAAAGAAACTAAAATTAAAGACAAAGGCAACAATGTTTACAAAATCAGCAAAAATTACTAATCAAAAATAAGACCGATATCCTAAAAAACACCAACTTTTAAATTATTTTCTAAAACCCAATAAGCATATACAACAGAGACAGAGAGAATACGTATATGTGTGCGTATACCTATACATATACATTCACACATGCATATATATACACACACGTCATACACAAATACGATGTTCACTGGTACCTTGGTTCATGAACTCAATTCTTTCCATGACTCTGGTCACAAACTAAACTGGATGAGAACCAAATCAAACTTGCCCATAACATCAACATTGAACCTAACCACTGAGTTTGATTTGGTTCTTGTCCAACTTGGTTTGTGATCAGAAACATGAAAAGAATCAAGTCTGTGAACTAAAGCACCCCTGTTCTTGGACTAGATGACAATATTATAAAGACACATTCTATCAAATTCATCTGTCCATGGATTTAAAGTAATCATAAATTTAAAATTAAAAAATCACAATAGATTTACCATGGAAATGTACTAAGTGATTCTTAAATTTATACAAAAATGCAGAAAGGCATGAATAGTTGAAAGCTTCCTAAAAAACAGTAACTCACTTTTAAAGTTCTGTTATTTAATATACTACTATATCCTCAAAAGGACAGACTAACAGAACAGCAGACCAGACAGGAAAACCTAGAAACACATACATGCATATATAGACATATGATGTATGAAAGTAAAATTTCAGAGAAACAGGGAAAAGGATGGATTTTTAACCAGATAACCATATGAAGATTCCCATGTATTACATTATACACGAAGATAAAGTGAAAGACAAAGCTTTAACTAAAAATACATATATAGTTTGTCATTACCACAAGTAAAAATTTTCTGTACCTAACACACAAGACACTAATCACAACAGGAAAGTTGGGTAGCATTCTCTTAAAATTAGAAACACCTGTTCTCAAACTACCCCCTTTAGGCAATGAGAACACATAGCCCTGCTGGAAAGAAAGAGATGCATAAATAAGGAAGTAACTTCCATAAATACAGGACACTGGTTACTTAGTGAGAAAGGGAGAAGATTATAACCTGAAAAAAAGGTCATCAGGCAACTTCAGGATTCCCAAAAAGAGTCTGTTGTCTTCTAAGTGTGGTAGTTACACAGACATCACTCTTCTTAGAACTGTAAATTTGATTGATACTTTTTGTATTTCAGATAGAAAAAATTCAAAATTCAATTCATTTAAATCCGAAGCAAAACCAATAGGAAACCAAGACTCATCAAAACTATTCAATAATACCAGAATTGCCCTAAAAGTCCATTTCAAAACTGAATCAAATTAAATGTAAGGCAACTGTTCAAACACTAGTATAGATCTGAAAGAGTACAGACCGGCTTTCACATGGAATCCAAAGTCATTTTTGTTCAATCTGACCATGACAGAAAGTGACTATGGTCATCTAGATACAGGTAATTATTGAATGCCACAGTAGGCAGGTTCTAAAATAGCCTCCAAAGATCACCCACCTCTCAGCACTGTGTAATTTTAAGTTGGAAACGAACTTCTTACTTGTTTCTAACACACAAAACAGCTAAAGTATTAGGATAACGTCAAAGACTAAGTTACAAAAAAGTGTGTGACTTCTGTGTTCAGTGCTC
Organism: Octodon degus; assembly: GCF_000260255.1. Taxonomy (NCBI): domain Eukaryota; kingdom Metazoa; phylum Chordata; class Mammalia; order Rodentia; family Octodontidae; genus Octodon; species Octodon degus. The sequence goes on along the minus strand of NW_004524593.1, from coordinate 1,569,231 downwards.
TCTTCCTGCTTCATTTTTTGGAGACTACTGTCATGTGGAAAAACGCTCTGGTCATAAGTACCTCCTTCCAGTAGCCCAGGGAGCAGCCTTGGAAGAGTCCCTTCCCCAGATGAACCCTGAGAAAAATGTCTCCCTGAGCAACTACCTGACTGCAGCTAGGTGAGAACCTAAGCCAAGGAACCTAACTAGCTATTATGCCCCAGGATTCCTGACCTAGCACACTAAATGTTTGACGACTTAGGCCATCAATTTTGAGGGTACTTGTTACACAGTAACAGGTAACCGATACAAATGCTTACTATGTGCCTTGCACCTTCCATTCTCTTAATGTTCTAAAAACAATCAGTAGGGAAAAATAAAGATTTTTGGGAGGAGTACTGGGACTGAATTCAAGGCCTTGTCACTGATGTATATCCCTAGTCCTTCATTACTTTTTAGTTTGAAACAAGATCTAATAAATTGCCAAGGCCAGGCCCAAGCTTTGATTCCCCCTGCTTCAGCCTTCCAGAATGCTGCAACTGTCGACATGTGCCATCAGGCCCAGGTAAACATAGGATTTTAATAGTGTTACACTATTAGACAAATAATAATATTAAATCTGAAAAGCAGATTTCATTACTCTATATCAATTTCTGAAATAACCTCAATTAAAAGTTGCAAACAAAATAACAAATTTGAATGTCAATCTTAGAAAAAACAAATTTGTCTCTAGGTCAATCTACATTTTTACTCAAATAAGTTTGAGTATCAAATATACTACTGGAGATAGTATCTTTCACAAATACATTTGCTTTGAGCATTAAACATGCAAATATATTTTATGATATACACAGGAAAATAGAACCACTTGGTTTATGCTCTAGGCATTACACCATGATAGACAGACAGACAGACAGACAGACAGACAGACAGACAGACAGACAGATAGATTTTTTCCTAGCTCAGACTACCTTAAGGCCAAGTCCGGTGCAGCTTGTGGAGCTGGGGATCGAACCCCAGTCCCTTGTGCCTGCCGGAGTTTGTTCGAGCGGACACTTTAAACTCAGCTAACCCAAAAGGCCCAAAACCATGAGTTATTAATTGACCAAATTCGTACAGCATTCCTTATTATGACTATGTATCACTAAAATACCACTCTGCTAATGGAAAAATTTAAGAAATTTAATCAAAGTACTAGGTAACATTTTAAAACTTTAAACTTAGCTCCTTAATCATTTGTATAATTAAAACTGAAATATTTGAAGTCACTCAATCCAGGATACATTAAAACAAAAAAAAAAGCAAACAAAATTGTACTAAGGTCAATAGTCACTCAAAAACAATTCTCCATTAATCTCTCCATTCTTTTTTTTTTTCAGAACCAGGGATTGAAGACAGGCCCTTGCATTTGCCAGGGAAGTGCTTATTCTACTGAGCCATCTCCCTGACCCCTCCATTCTAACTTTTGATAGATTTGTTATAAATTATATTTTCAAGATGTCTGAAGAATGAATATACCCAGCAGCAAGAGAAGATTTGTTTTCTGACCGAGATAATAAAAACAGAATCTCCATGCAGAAGAAAAGACTGTCCAGATTGAAGAGAACATCCTTTCAAAAACTTGGTGTTTCCTTAAAGAGCACAGGGTTCCTTCGTGTAACACAAACCCACCCATGTGCAAAAACTGCCTGGGCCCATCTCCACACTGCTGCCCTGAGACCTCAGGGTCAGGGGGAATGGTGCAAATATGAAGTTGATGCAGGATGTGAGGGTGATCTGGCTGTGACACCTGTCACCCCATTGATAGTCATAGTTGATTTGGCTGATTCGGCTGATCTGGCTGGCTAGGCGGGTGTCCACTTCCTCCCTCAATGATCCATGTACATCCTTCCAGAAGCTGCGCGCTCGGTCGAAGAGAATGACCACCCCTGATAGAGAAGGACCGTTCCTCAGTAAAGGGTATTCCAGTAGCTGCACTCCCCTGCTAGAACCTCCAAACAAGCTCTCAAGAAGTTGATGCAGCCGAATATGTTATGAGTGACGTCTTTTCTATCTCCAACCCATTAGCCTGTATCTTTCAAAGCAACTTTGGGAGGCCAACTCATTAGCTTCCTACTTAAAGGTAACAAAATCTTTCAGCTTTACATTTGAAAGTTGCATCCTATTACCTGACACTATTCCAAGTCTAACAATTTGTTATAGGCACCAACAGACACTTACAGAAGCAGTGAGTAACACTAAAAAGTGCTAGGGAATCTAACAAAAACTTTAAACTCCAGAAATTCTTTTGCCTGTATTATTCACTTCATTGGTGCCTTTATGTATTGATTATTAGGCACTTTCCTATATACCAAATCTCATTCTCAATGAGTTCAAAGACGAAGACAGAAAGAAACATGGAAAATAATAAAACACAATTATGTATTTTCTATTACAAAAAAAGAGGTATGTATAAAATATGAAAAATTTATAGTTTTGCATAACAAAAAAATGTTGAGTGTACATGATGCCTTAATGATTTTATTTCTATGTGTTATAAAGAAGACTTTCAGCCTTGCTATTCAAAAGTTAGTCCAAGGATCAAGAGCTTCAACATCATTTGGGGCTTACTAGAAATACAGCTTGTCAAGCTCCAACAAAGTCCCCTTTAATAAGAAACTCCATTTTAACAAGATTCTTGGGTGATTCTGAGCATATAGTAGCTTAAGAACTAGTGTGCTACATTTAAACAAGACTGTTTTAAAGAATCCCCCCCCCCCCCCCCCCCGAACTGATTTCAGGACCTTGTGCTGCTCAGCTATATACCCAGCCCACAAAGGAGTGAAGCGTATACCACCTCCTTTCTTATACCTCCACTAAGAGACACAATTAAATCTTAAAACATACTGTGAAAGTATTTCCCTTAACAGACATTAAAATCACAATTTAGTATGAGTTAAAGAAAAAATATAGTCATAGTCATAAACCATATAAAGAAATTCATCTATTATAATAAAATAACCAGGCAAATCTAACTGAAACTTAAATCTGAAAAGCTAAATATAGTTTGGAGTTGTGGACCTTGCCTATAATCCCAGGTACAAGGAACCGACACTGAGGGATTACAAATTAAAGGCCAGCCAGGTAATTTATAGCAAGCCCCTGTCTCAAAGTACAACAAAGAAGGGGCTGGTGAGATGGCTCAGTGGTCTAAAGCACCTACTTAGAATAAGCTTAGCAAAGCACAGGGACCGAAGTTCAATCCCCCAACACCACATGCCAGCCAGCCCCACCCCTAGGTGGGCTGAGCTGCCCCCCCACACACAATAAATAAATAAATAAACTTAAAAAAAAAAAAGTACAACAAAGAAAAGGATGAGTATTCAGTTCAGTGGTAAAGTGCTTCAGGTAGCTCACTTTTAAAGACCTGGTTCAATCCCAGACGGGGAAAAATAGCAGTTAAAAACAACACAATGAATAATCAAAAGGAAGGATATCATATCAAGATAATACAAAGTTCTGACTATTCTGACAAAATAAAGGTATCTTTCATCTTTTTATTTTCAAGAAAAAGAAAATAAGCACCTAACTGCATTTTTTAAGAGAAAAAAGTGCGATAATTAGGTAGTTTTAAAAGTAAATAGAGTAAATAGATCAGGGGCTGGGGAGATGGATCAGTGGAATAAGCGCTACTCTCGCAAGCACAAGGGCCTACGTTCAAACCCTGGTTCCGCAAAAAAAAAAAAAAAAAAAAAAGCAAGTTTTAGAGTTACTTTAGTACACTATCCAGGGCACAGGATTTTGACTTTTATTTTCTCATATTTTGTAGTACATGGATAAGGAGACTGAGAAATTTTATAAATGCTAAATTATAAAATTTAACACAAAATTTTCTTTTAGCTATCATGAATAACAGACTTTGCAAGTTCTAAATAAGTGGGTATGTTTTTACTTATTTTTCTCCATACACACTTCTCTTAAAGAAAACACATACACACACACACACACACACACACACACACACACACACACGGCTTTAAGGCTCACAACTCTTAGGTTCTAAATTTTCCTGTTTTCTTTTCATAATGATCGACAGGCTGTCATTTAACAATTTTATTTTCTAGACTTCTGAGGGTTGAGTTTAGTGTTAATGGTAAATCTTTTTTTTTTTTTTTAAGAGCAGACTATACTTACTGAGAGAAAGAAAGCTGTCTGAGAGAGGGACAGGAGGGGGGTCCCGAGCGGGTAGTTCCCCCCATTAATGGTAAATCTTACTAAAAACTGTCTAGATCATTTTTTAAAAAGGGCTTAAAAAATACCTACCTGTAAAGGCTTAAATAAAAAAACAAAAACCTTAAAATAACAAAATTTAAGAGAATTCATGAAAGTTAAATAAATGCTTTTTACACAGTAAAAGTCACCAGCAACAAATTATGGAAAACATAAAATAATATACCTCTCTCTTATTTCTTCTTGCAACTTTGAGGAATTCTGTAAGGATCTGCAGTTGGGCTGCATGTGATTCCTACAATAGAAAAACAAATTTTATTTATTTGTTGTTTTTTAGTAGTTTATTTACTCAAATAACTTTGAGTTGAAAGGTCTCAGTAACTGCACAGCATACATGGCACAATGCAACTTTACGCACCCACTTAAATTAGCACACAGTAAGTCTCTGACTTTGGAGCAAGTTCCAAGAACATCTGTATATCGGATTCTTTAGTAATCTGACAAAGTAAGTGTTAAACAGTAAGTCTCTGAAAGGTTGTAACTTGAATCTTCGAAGTTGGGGACGTACAAACTTTATTTACAGGGATAAACATAATATAATAGGAAGGAATTTATATATTTCCAAAAACAAATTTACTATTTCTGGTTATTATCTACAGTACTCACATACATCTGATAATTAACATTTGATAGAACATTTCAGTGAAAATCAAACACAAGAAAATTCTTATACAAATGGGAGAGAGTAGCAAACGCCTACAACTAGTAATTAAGATAAAGTCAACACTGAGCATTAATAATTATTATCCTTGGGGCTGGGGAGATGGCTCAGTGGAATAAGCGCTTCCCTGGCAAGTGCAAGGGCCTGAGTTCAATCCCTGGTTCTGCCAAAAAAAA
>NW_004524593.1:1562591-1564046 GCF_000260255.1 Octodon degus | reverse complement strand
CAAAAAAAAAAAAATAATAATTATTATTATTATTATCCTTGATATTTTCTGGGTATCAAAAATAATAAAAACAACTACCTATCTTTTACTGTTAAAACTCATAAAAAGAACCAAGGAACTCCAGGTTTACATGAAAATATATGTAAAAGCAATTATGAAAAGGTATAAAAGACATACAGGTTTTATACACAAATGTAATTCTAATATTTTATTTGTTTGAAAGAGAGAATAAAAACATCTAGTACAGTAATCCAAACAAAAAAAATTAATAAAATTTTATTTTACCTTTGTAACAATTCTCCGGGGCATTTGTTAAAATACACACTGGTCAGAATTTAGAATTCCAGAGGGCAGCTATATAGCTCAGCAGACTACAGTGCCTGCTCAGGCAGAGCACAGCAGCTAGGATCCCTGGTGTGCCATGCCCGTGCCCGTGGCCCTGGCCCCAAGAAGGCAATTGAGAGTAGGGAGTCTGAACACAGATGGATCACTACAATATGTAGTAAGACCCTGTAGACTCTACTAAACACACACAGAATTTAGAATTCCTGATTCTCTTGCTCTAACATAAGGTCCCAGAATCTGTTTCACAAGGACTCACATGATCAAAAACAATAAGCCACCAAAACTGTAAGAATCACTATAATATAATACATAGTATAAAAAATATGGGCATCTTAAACTCATTAAATCCATTCCCACAGTTTATCTAGCCTTTTCAGGAAAAGGAAGGGATCTTTGCACCTGAGGCAAAATAAACCAATGACTATCTTCAAAATAATTTTGAAGATTTCATTTCAACCAGAATCAGTAAATAAGAATGCAATTGATTTAGAAAGGGAGGGGGGAAAATTCCAAAGCCTCAAAAGCAAAAGGAAACCAAGATCAACTATGTATACTAAGAACTGAGCACATTCTTCTGCAACTTAATCTTCTTCAAATACAGACAATTCCTGTGCTCAGTAGGAATTGTTCTACAGATTTTTATCCTCTCTCTGACTAGCCACATACAATATGATACCATCTAAAGATGCTGGCCAACTTCAAAAAGCCACTACTACTTCCCATCAAGCCACCAGATAAGGCGACACACTAGTGTATTGTTTTCTTAAGCCAAATTTGTTAGGTTAGCATTATTTTCAACTTATGATGCATTCACCAGGCTGTAATGCTAACCATAAATACTGTAACATAACTTTAAGAAACCAGATAAACAGAAAATATATAAAACTATAATTTCACAGATGACTGAAAAAGATTATGTAAGATAGTGGAAGACTTAAAAAAAAAATAGAAACAGGAAGGACATAACCAATTAGGTTAAAATAATGTGTAGGGATACAATGTACTTAGAACACTCAGAAACTGGGGCCAGGGAGATGGCTCAATAGAGTAAGCACTTGCCTGGCAAGTGCAAGGGCCTGAGTTCAATCCCCAGTTCTGAAAAAAAAAAAA
>NW_004524593.1:1558322-1561761 GCF_000260255.1 Octodon degus | reverse complement strand
ATGTGGTGCTGGGGGATTGAACCGCGGTCCCTGTGCTTTGCTAAGTTTGTTCTAAGTAGGTGCTTTAGACCACTGAGCCATCTCACCAGCCCCGATCTTAATTTGTTAAATTAAGTTTAACAAATAACTTTTATGAGTATAGCTGCTAGTTATCATGAGCTCATCTTCCCAGGTACTTAACTCTACAGTAGTTTCTCAACGTACGAACAACTAACATTTTGAAGGAAGAAACAGTCACTTGCGTAAGCCTTTTCAAGTGCAATAGTATATACAGGCTTGGTATTCTTACAAAGCAGAATGACTATGGGTGAATGACAATATACTAATTTTTCAAAAAAAGTAAAGGATTTTGAATGTTTTCATCAAAAAGAAAAAATGTTTTAGATGTTTGAGAGAATAATCAAAACATTATTTGCTATGTCATAAGCATGTAAAATTTCTGACAGTTAAAAAGCAAAAACTAAAACATATGAAGAACAATTAAATTGAAAAGCTTGCTTCTAGAATGTTGATATGAAGGCTAGGGAACAATGAAATTACTATAAGAACTGCTAATGTCTGCTATATAACATTTGATAACGTAAACCAGTAAGTACTTATGATTTGACTAATTTCTTACAAGCAGGAAAAGCAGGAGGAAGAGGGAGAGAAAAAGAGGGAGACATAGAGAGAAAGGTGGAAAGAGGGGAAGAGAGAGAACTTTCCAGGTATGATGACAGAAGTGAGGAGTCCTAGGATATAACCTAAAACCTTTTTACCTTTGAGCGTATTCCCTAGGTGGCTTCAGATTCCATACGTACCAAAGGAGTAGGTAACTTTTCACAAATAAGATTTATGTGATACTTTTCTCTGTTGACACATTCTCTTACAAAAATTTACTGTCAAAAGAAAATTTCTAAAGAATATGCACCTTTGTTTGTACAACTGACCACCACCTTCAAGTCACGTGTACAGACTGACTGGAGAACGTGTGATTGCCTGGACTCTAAGTGGACACAGAAAATTTTAAGAAAATAATTCCAAAATGGTCAACCTTTCAAACTTCTCTATTGAAAATCTGAACTGCTTACTAAACATTACTCCAGTTCTCCTTGTTTTTTTTTTTCTTTTTCTTTTTTTTTTTGCGGAACCGGGGATTGAACGCAGGCCCTTGCGCTTGCCAGAGAAGCGCTTATTCCACTGAGCCATCTCCCCGACCCCTCCAGTTCTCCTTTTAATAATTTATTTTACTCTTTTCACACGAGTAGAGCCTTGGCAGGGGTGTGGTTTGATAAAGCGCATCTTTTACCTAATCTTACTGTGACATCTGTACCTAGCATATTAAAGTCTTCAGAACAACAAAATAAGGCAAAGTGAATGGCTCTAAATAAAGTTTTTGGAATAAAGACTAAATAAAGACTGAACTAATCTTTTTAAATGAAAGTATTCCCAATTCCACGGAAGATATCAAACTAAAAGATGATGTAACAAAGTCAAAAATCCATCATGGTATTAATACAGCAAAACGCTTATCCCTGCAATACACAGCGCTTCTGACTTAGACAAATAACATCACTCTCCCATCCTTCCCCTCTGAGAAAGGAAAACACCACACTACTCAAGAAAATCTACCAGTAACTACTTTCTACACTGCTTTTGTATATAGGACAGAATACAGTAACAAAAACCTGCAAGGCATGAAAAGGAGACAAAAATTAAAACCAAAGAGAAAATAGAAGGAAACTCACAGATTACTCAGATGCTTAAATAAGCAAAAAAGGCCTTTAAAAATCACTATGGGGGCTGGGATATAGCTCAGCAGCATAAGTGCCTACCTGGCAAGCACAAGGTCCTATGTTCAATCCCTGGTACTACCAAAAAACAAACAAACAAAAAATCTTAGGGGCCGGGGAGATGGATCAGTAGAATAAGTGCTTCCCTGGCAATGCAAGGGCCTGAGTTCAGTCCCTGGTTCCGCAAAAAAAAAAAAAAAAAAAAAAAAAAAATCACTATCACGGGGTCACTATACAAGTTTTGGAGGATAAAATGAGTAAAACGATGGCCAATTGTAAGAAAGAAATAAAAATAAGTGTAAATAAGAGCAATGAGAAAAAATGTCTAACGTTTTAAGGAAAAAGTTCTGCCTTAAGTTAGAAACAGATTGGACCTAACAACAGAAAGAAATAAAGAACAACAGTTTAACATAAATAATTTAAACTTACAGGAAAAAATAAGAACAGAGTATAAAAAAATCCAAGAGCTATGAAACACTGTAGCAACTTATAACTGGAAATTTAAGGGGAAAAATATAGTGCTGAATGAACAATGGTTCTCAATCTTGATAAAATAGTCTTACTTCCTTAAAACTAAAGCAAATCCTTATCTGTTAATATGACCAACATTTGATGATAAAAATACCTGATATAAACAACTGATAATTTTCTATCTTTGTTTGGAAACTCTGTTCCACATGTATTGTTGTACATTACTGTTTCTGTCTTTGTTATACATTTTTCCTTTTGTTTTCTTTTTACTCTTTAAAATAAATTTTTTTCTTTGTTTTTTGTTTGGCAGAACTGAGACTTGAACTCAGGCCCACGTGCTTGCCAGGCAACCACTTAATCTACTGAGTCATCTCCCTGGTCCTCTAAAATAAATTTTTTTTAAAGAGAAAGGTTTGTGCCAATGTATATATTGTTTTTTATTTTTGTTTTTGTTTTTGTGGAACCAGGGATTGAACTCAAGCTGTTGCGCTTGCCAGGGAAGCGCTTATTCCACTGAGCCATCTCCCCGGCCCTTGTGCCAATGTATATAAAACTAAATATATTTAGAGAATTATTATACCTCTATCTTATATTCCAAAGACCAATTTGAAGGTAATTATGTACAACATATTAAGTAATGTCATTTCCCTATTATTTTGTTTTCAAATTTTATTTTTTCAATAAAGTAAAAATTAAAAAGAAAAACAAAAAACTCATAGACCCAGAGAGCAGGCCTGGAGAGTAAGCTAAGACTACCCAGGGCCGCCGGATCCTAAATACACCAAGAACGTAGGCCTGGCCAGTGAGTGAGACACCCGGGCCCACAGATCCTAAATAGACCCAGAGTGCTGGCCTGCGAGTCAGAGTGCAGGCCCAGCTTGGAACCCTTCAGCAGAACTCCTTGCAAAGAGGCTAGAGACAAGACCTACCCAGCTGACTCAGGAGTAGAACATCTAACCAGAGAGACACAAAGGGCTCAAACCTAATGGCTGCAGCAGAAAGAAGTGGAGCACAGCAGCCAGATCCAAAACACCCACCTGGAGGAATCTGAACTTCGTAGATCCGGACCTGGTGCTAAGGTAATAACTCTATCTAAGCTCTACACCAAAGGTCAGAAGGCAATGGTATACAAAATGACAAAGAGAAGGAACAAAATGCAGTCTCAGGCCCCAAGTCCACCCAGTACAAATGCAGAA